>NW_027508953.1:442500-547500 GCF_051911475.1 Siphateles boraxobius
TTGGCTCGTCTTGGTTACGCCGTGAGAACGGCATTCATAAATGAACATAGTACAAACACATCAGTCTGTTATACAATGCAGTCTTAAAAGAAACGAGATGCACAAAAAAATGATGCTTTCAATACATCAAACAAATATACATGTAAAACAAATACCTTGTTGGCTGCTTGTCATGAAAAGAGGTCCTTGAGTCCTTTGTATAACAAAATCTTCTTTACTGTCTCCCTTTGACTTGAGACAACACTTATTTTAACTTAAATTAAACCTTCAGAGCCTCGTTAGGCGTCCGCTCATCATCAGCCCATCGTTGACGACGCAATGTTTCGTCATTTACGCTAAAGTGACGCATTCTCGCGCCTTACATTTAAAGAGACATAAATTAATTTACATAACATTACCTCAAATACACATTTTTGCATTTTACCTCTAATAAATGAAGACATGAAATTAAGGATTTAATTATAAATTAAATAGCATGAAACAAATGCATAAAGTATGCATAACAGCAATTACAATGTGACACTGAAGACTGGAGTAATGATGCTGAAAATTCAGTTTTTGAATATACATTTTACTATATATTCACATAGAAAACAGTTATTTTAATTCATTTTTGACAATATTTGTCAGAGTTACATTTTTTTTGTCTTAGTTTGATTTTCAAGGAATTTTAGTTTTCGCATCTTTGTTTCCCGTTTCCTTTGTTCCCGTTTGTCATTAGTTACCATGGTTACTCATCATTTGATTAATTAGCACACCTGTCTGTATTCATCACTGTGTTTTTAAGCTCCTCTTTAGTACCCAGTCATGGTCCGACAGGTATTGTTGTGTTTTATACAAGCTGACTCATTTGTGGTTCTTCACTATAGAGTCTCTTTGATTAATAAACAATGCTTTTATTTGAATTACTTCATCCTGAGACAAAACGTTACAATATTACTGTTTTTTATATCACAAATACCACCTTAGTGAGCATAAAATAACATTAATTTCAAAAACATTCACGACCCAAAACTTTTGAAAGGTACATATGTACAGTATATGTGTGTGTGCAAATTATATTTATATATTTATTTATTTCTGGAGAAGAAATATGACCCAGAAGTATATGTTTTATGGCGTTAAAGCTTTAGTTATCTTCAATAGCGAGCACATGAAGGCCGTGTTGTTCATCACACACAAGTTCAAACACAGTTCTTTCCACAACTCTGAGTTTATCCAATGAAAAGCCCAAAAAAGTTACAATTACCCCCCGAGTCCCTCATGATGTAATGCACCTCGCAGACTGTGTGGCTCGTCCCATTTCCTTATCTCCGGGGACGGATCTCACTTTGCACGAACGTTGCACAAAGCGACTCCCTGAAAAGAGGTAAAAGGCTCTCGCTCGAACTGATCTTCCCCATTTATCTCCTATTCTCTTTAAACGACAGGAAAAATCTTCTCTCCAGCCGTAATCTCTCTCTAGCACACTGAGAACAAAAGATCCTGATGCTCCCGACTTCAACACATTACTACTAGCTGACCGCGAGTGCACAGAGAGTTCTGGGTAAAAACTCTCATTTTTACTAAGTGAGAACCAACATGTGCTTCCTAAATTCCTAAAAGGTGTCAAGTAATGAAGTACAAATACTTTGTTACCTTACTTAAAGGTGCAATGTGTAATATTTCAGAGGATCTATTGACAGAAATGCAATATAAGATCCATATCTATGTTTTCAGTGGTGTATAAAGACCTTGCATAATGAACCGTTATGTGTTTATTAGCTTAGAATGAGACATTTATATCTCCATAACCGTGGGCGCCCCCTTCGCCGACAGCGAACACACAGCGCTACAGAAAGCGTTTCCTCACTACCTTGAAAAAGTTTTCAGTGGTGTATAAAGACCTTACTTGATGAACCGTTATATTTGCATTACCTTAGAATGAGCAGTTTCTGTCTACACACACCCCGGGTCCCCGATCATTGAAATGCGCCGACATGTTTCTACGGTGGCCCTAAACGGACAAACGCACTTCGTTACTATGTTGTTCTTCGTGCAAGGAAGCAAGCTTAGTTCAGCAAATAAAACACTGACACAATGATGAACAAGTAACAATAATATTCGCAATAACATAACCCAAAATTCCTATCTCAAAAAATTAGCATATCATGAAAAGGGTCTCTAAACGAGGCAGAAGCGCCTGACCTGGTCTACAGAGAAGCAGCACTGGACTTCAGGCATTTTGGCATTTCCTTCTCCCCAGTCTACCTCCAGACTCTGGTACCTTGATTTCCGAATGACATGCAAAATTTGCTTTCATCCGAAAAAAGTACTTTGGACCACTGAGCAACAGTCCAGTGCTGCTTCTCTGTAGCCCAGGTCAGGCGCTTCTGCCGCTGTTTCTGGTTCAAAAGTGGCTTGACCTGGGGAATGCGGCACCTGTAGCCCATTTCCTGCACACGCCTGTGCACGGTGGCTCTGGATGTTTCTACTCCAGACTCAGTCCACTGCTTCCGCAGGTCCCCCAAGGTCTGGAATCGGTCCTTCTCCACAATCTTCCTCAGGGTCCGGTCAACTCTTCTCGTTGTGCAGTGTTTTTTGCCACACTTTTTCCTTCCCACAGACTTCCCACTGAGGTGCCTTGATACAGCACTCTGGGAACAGCCTATTAGTTCACAAATTTCTTTCTGTGTCTTACCCTCTTGCTTGAGGGTGTCAATGATGGCCTTCTGGACAGCAGTCAGGTCGGCAGTCTTACCCATGATTGCGGTTTTGAGTAATGAAACAGGCTGGGAGTTTTTAAAAGCCTCAGGAATCTTTTGCAGGTGTTTAGAGTTAATTAGTTGATTCAGATGATTAGGTTAATAGCTCGTTTAGAGACCCTTTTCATGATATGAGTTAGGAATTTTGGGTTTCATGAGCTGTATGCCAAAATCATCAGTATTAAAACAATAAAAGACCTGAAATATTTCAGTTGGTCTGCAATGAATCTAAAATATATGAAAGTTTAATTTTTATCATTACATTATGGAAAATAATGAACTTTATCACAATATGCTAATTTTTTGAGAAGGACCTGTATAGTTTTACTGAATAATTAAGTAAATATAATTTCTTAATTGATCCTTGTAAAGAAACCTCATTGCTGAACTGCTACTCTCTGCTGTCTCAGACGATGACATATTTTCCTGTCGGCCACCGTAACTTTTGTTGGTTGCAATTCGTAACCTCACCACTAGATGCCGCTAAAATCACACACTGCACCTTTAAGTAGACATTTTGGGTGTCTATACTTTACTTGAGTAATTATTTTTCAGACGACTTTTTACTTCTACTCCTTACATTTTCACACAATTATCTGTACTTTCTACTCCTTACATTTTGGAAATAGCCTCGTTACTCCTATTTCATTTCGGCTTGTTTTCATTACAGCTTGTCATCGTTCAACAAAACAAAAAAAAATCCATATAAATCGGGTGTAAGTGAATTTGATTGTGTTTTGGATGAGAAGTATAAACATATACCATTCAGACTTCCTATTGGTTGGTACGCGATCCATCAATGGGCATAAATAGCCTAGCGCATCCCAAATTTTTCAACATTAGCATTTTAATATAACATTATAGCCTTTAGAATTTTTTTTTTTTTTTTGCTGTTGCGCGGCCTAAGCTTTTGTCCTTAATGCCATTTTTTTCCTTACATTACTTTGACTTTTATACTTTAAGTAGTTTTGAAACCAGTACTTTTACACTTTTACTTGAGTAAAATACTTGAGTTAATACTTCAACTTCTACAGAAGTCTTTTTAAACCCTAGTATCCATACTTCTACCGGAGTAATGAATGTTTATACTTTTGACACCTCTGCATACTGCAAAATTCACACTGTACACTTGACTACTAAATCATCTAATAGCATACCAGTATGCAACAATAAATTGAATTTAAGGAAAAAAAATGACAAACCTTATTGTAAAGGGTTACCCAATTGTATACATACATTTATATTTAATAAATCAAAGTTTATAATAGTGATTGAACATTTTGTTCATTCAATTAAAATTTACGCTGTATTTAAGCTGAGGCAATTATTAAATTGTGAATGTTGCACAATAGATGTTGCCATTTTCATTTAATTTTATTATTGTTGCTAAAAGTTGAAGCATTTTTTACAGCAACTGACATGCAACTTGATTAAATGCATATTGCATGTTTTAAGCAATATGCATAGAATCAAGTTGCATGTCAGTTGCATTTGTTCTGTAAAAAAAATGATTCACCTTTTAGTAAATAAGAGTAAAGAAAGAGTGTAAGATCTAGATTGCATGAACTGATAAAATGTTAACCTTCAGTCTCTTTGGATGATGCATATGCCAAATGCATTACGTACAATATACATCTACATACAAATTCCCTTTATATACTCCAGGTTCATTTCTCACACTGGAAATAAAAGGTCATTGAGCGCGTTGCATTGTGGGAAATAATATTCAGTGCTGGATATTCTATGCACAGATATAGAAAATCCACATAATGTGCACAGTACAGTACACATACTTCAGAAATAGTAAGAGTAGTTTGCTTGTATGCTATTCAGAACAGAGCCACAGGAATCAATGAGAGCAGAACTGATGTCGACAGGGACAAATCTCTTCCTTGAAATATCAGCACGTAAGACGTTACCTTAAAGTAATCGCTTTGACTGAGCCGTTATGCATTATTGATGAATTGATGGCCATTTGGCGCCGTTGTGAGGTTTTTGAGAGGCTAAGTGATTCCCTTCAAGCCCATGGCAATGCTGCGTGCAAAAGGGATTTTATTCGTTCTCAAGAGCAGGCGAGTTTTCCCATCCTTTCTCTGCGCATGTAGACTCGAGGGGATCGTAATGTCCCAGATCACTGAAACCTCCGGTTACTCTCAGTATATCTTCTGCTGTATTTTATATTTTAAATGGGAGAGTTTTTGCCTTCTTACTCCACCTCTGCTCCTGGTTTGTTTTCCTAGTCTTTCCCACAATCCTGAATTTAAAATGCTGTTGATTTTTTTCAATGTTATAGAGAAAAGTAAGAGGGAAAAAGTTCAACTACTTATTGCACTATGCATTTGTTCAACCAAGCAATCTCAAATTCATCTTTGTTGCTTAATGGTAAAAAACAAAACAAAACAACAAAAAAAACAATTTAATAATTGGCTCAGCTTTAATTCAGTGTGAATTTGAATTGAATGAATGAAATGTTCAACCACCATTATAAACTTTGTTTTATTAAATATAATTTTAAGTATAAAAATGTGAGTAACACTTTACAATAAGGTCACATTTGTAAACATTAAATATCAATGAGCAATATATTTCTTGAAGCATTTTTTAGTCTTTGTTAACGATTTCAAAAATATAATTGTACATGTTTGTTCATGTTAGTTCCCAGTGCATTAACAAATGTTAACAAATACAACTTTTATATATATAAATTAACATTGATTAATAATAATAAATGCTGTAGAGGTGTTGTTCACGGTTAGTTCAAGGATGACCAATATACTGATGTTGACAAATGAAACCTTATTGTAAAGGGTTATACATGTAAATTAAATACATGTAAATTAAATTTTCATTAAATGTCCCGCAATGAATGTAGCAAAATTCAATGTGCAAATGCATTCCAAGCCGGTCACGCCCCTGCCCCGAAAATGCAATCGCAAGTGTCTTAACTGTGAGTGTAAACGCAATTATGAAAAATAACATTTAAATGATCATTTTGCTACAGTTTTTGCTTGAACATTTTAAACAGATCTAATAATTTTTTTAATACATTTTCATTTTAATTTTGCAACTTATAAAGCGTTAAAATATGTATTCAATTTAAATATTAAAACATATGTATGAAATGGCAAATGTAAATTATATAATTGAATTATCATTTTCATTTTGCACCAAACATTGCACAAATGTAATGGAAAGTGTAAATTTAAATACAGAAATGCATTGCCATTTTACATTTTGTATTGTCATTTTACATAATGCATTATCATTTTGCATATTACATTTCAAATTGAATATTGCTACACATAAGCTTCCATTCATATGCTGTGTATGATGATTTAATGATTTAATTTATTTAAATTCAAACTACAATTCTGCATTTTGTCACCTCAATTCAAATTCAGTTCGAACTCAGGAACTGAATCAATTATTAATCCATTCAATTCCAAATGACTCTAAATGACTGATTATGGAATATTGAACTATTGAAAACCAAAATCCAGCCACAAATGCATTCAGATTGCTTGATGATTAATATAATCAATAAAACTTTCAGTTCACAAGAATACATTTAGGACATTTTCCAACATAATAGGAAATGAAGAACTGAGTTATATAACTAGACGTACTGTAAGATTGTCACAAGTGAATTGAATCCTGCAGGAAACCTGCAGTAATGCGGACCCAAGAATCAACCCTCTTAGATACGGTCATGGCTATTATACCAATGACATGCAGCGCCGTCAATATTTCAGCACATATGTGAGTTTAATTAGATGAGAATGTAATTGGATTTGCTCCAATGTACTACTCAAATGAACATATCAAAGATTTAAGCACATATAAGACGGATCTGCCAGCTTTGGTACGACCGACTGTTCGACTGTTTCCATTATCGCCCCAATTCTGTTGTGAAAAAGTAATGAAGCATTGAGGATCATCTGTTCTTCTATTGAATCTGAAGCCTCACTTGGTCCTCAAGTGTCTTTGAAGCGTCCTTCTGTCTGTACTAACCCGTTTCTTATCTCTACCTGTCTTCTTATCAGCCCTCACCTAAACATCGATTCTGAATCAATGAGCTTCCGCCAATATATCCTGATCATTATTATCTCCCGGAGCATCTGAAAGACTCAAAAAGACTTGATTTCCTGCTTTAAAAAGAAAAAACCTCCATTTATGCACCTAAAAATGGAAGCTTTTATAAAAAGGAAAAGTGGTTGTATATTTTTACAATGACCCATCAGAGGTAATTTCAAAGGAAAAAGTCAAGGACATTTTTCATGCTATCAACTTTCCCAGAACAACATTCACATCAAACAGCCTTCACTTTGTACCATTTCAATAATACACATATCACATAGTACCGACTCGACATCAAGCAAATCAAGCTTAGCATTTTCTAAAATCCAATGCTAATTGTGAACCATGAATCAAAACAGATATGAGTTATGTCCAATCAATGCAAGGCCGTCAGAAAGCAATCGAGCACTTTTGCACACGGCAGAAAGTCGCCTGCCAACACTTCCATCAACCCAGACTACACTTCCATTCATGACTGCCAAACACTTTCACACCATCCTTAATATCGATGCTAAAAAACTCTTTATGATTTAAAGTTGGCACCGTTAAGGTCCAAAACCACAGTGGAGAGTTCACAGTGGATAGAGGACGGGCGAACAGCTGACGAGGCGGGCGGTCGAGGCCATTATTAAAGCCTTCAAAACGCCTGAACACTTAAACAGCCTTTTTATACATCTACTCCAAAGTTTAAACCGAAATGATGGAGGGAAGTAGTAAAAAAGACACTTAACAGGATAATGTGCAATCTTTGGGGATAAAAGCTAACCTTTCTTACTCCTGGGAAGCAAAATTACAGTGGAGGAGTATAAATTTTCGACGGGACAGTTTAAATGGTATTAAAATCTGTACTGACAATCTTGTTGACTAGATTGAATTATTAAATCCACAGTCGATGTCCTCACTGCTCCTTTAACCCTTAGTTTGAGTCCAAAACCTGACAACAGCGAAAACAGTCTCGATTCCTGAAACAAACTTTCAATGAACAGCTAAACAAGACAAGTTACTGGTTTGAATCAGAAATTGAGGGAGAAATACTTTCATATGTAAACCAAATGTAACTGAAAAACACCAAATGAATCACAATGGAATCGGAATCAACTTGAGAGCTTGTCAATCATAATCAAATTAGAAATCAAGTTTTTTGCCGTGTGGTGAGATTTGAACTTGCATGTAATTTTAACAAGTTAACAGTCGATTTTGATGAAAGATCACAAAGACAAACATGCTTTTACTTTAGAATAGCGTGCACCATTGAATCGTTCATTTTAAAACAAGAAAAATGCATTAAGAAAGGATTGATTTTGATTTAAGATCCATTTAGGGAAATAAAATTTTTCGAATAGAAATCCTCCCAGAGCACGGGTCAGTAAAAGTAAGACTTACTATCTTCAGCACTTTGAAAGATACAGGGACATACAGTAAAATCTTCTCAAAAGAGATGTGACCTCTTTTCAAGAGTTTTTTTTCAAATCCAATTTACGGCACAATATAGACTAACCCACTTTCACTTCTGCTTACAGCCAGATACAAAGTTATTCATGGACAACATGGAAGCTGGAAGTGTTTAGAAACACTTGCTCGATGCACATCGAACTAGACATGTTTGTTCTCTTTCTTTCCAGGCAATAACCCACGACCCCTCGAGTTCCCCTCTCAGTGAACATGGGCGTCTCTCACTCATAACCCTCTATGATTTATGAACAGTCAAATCACTCAACGTCAAGCGGAGAACAAACACATCTAAAACACATTATCTCAGATCCGACGCATTCATCTTCATTTTTCAATGGCTCGTTTTTTACCGCTGAGTTCAGTCAACGCAACACTGACAATAGATTTAGAGAGTAAACATTCAGTTGTTCAGGAAGATGTCATTAGGCCATGTTATGATGTGAATAATAAGTGAACAAGAGTCGACTTACCTATGATGGCAATTAAGACGCCCACCGAACATTAAAGAGAAAGAAAAAGAGAGAATTAGTGCCATACACACTCATTTATCTTGTCTCAGTCTTGCTGAATTTAAGCACAGAAGTATATGAAGACTGACAGACACAAAATGTCTCAAATACACCAATAAATCAAAGTTGGTTGCTCTTTATTTGTATGTGTCCATTACAGTGTTATTATACATTTAAGTACTGTGTAATAATAATAAACTGCATGTACTTAGGGTTAGTTGCATGTAATTATGCCTAATGTATAGTTTTTTCTATAGTATACACATAACAGTGACACATTAAAATAAAGTGTTACCCCAAAGTTTTACTCACAGAGATAAAGCATCAACAGCTGAAATAATCAAAACGAATAGATTTTTACATTTCCTGTGCAAATCTACACTGTGTTTGTCCAGAATAATAACAAAGTTTAGTAGTTTAAAGCTGATCCCCAAATACAGGCTATATTTATCACCACACACACCGCAGCAACAGTCCAATACATCATGAGCATTAAAACATGAGAGAATGTTTGAGAATTATTTCTTAAGGTCTCGAAAGGAAATCCGTATTCTGTATATTCTCAAAAGAATGATGACATGTACTTACACACATTACAGAATGCATGTATTTAATGACACAAATTTATCAATTTCTAAAATAAATGCAATCCAACTCGATATCTGAGGAAGCTACATATATCAGTGGTAATATTATTGTATTTCACATAAAAGGCTGTATTAGTGTACATACAGTTTGTATGTATGAGTTATTAAATTACACATGAAACGTAATTTATCAGCTTACTAAAATGGAGTTAGCTCAAATATCATAACTGCTTAAAAAATACTGCGTTTCCCATTAATTAACTGGCGGCACAGATAAGATCGAAACTATACTGAACTGAAAATATTTTAAAACTTCTCATACTACCATAAAAGCTCTTTATTATTATTATTATTATAATAACTGAACTTGTCAAATACAACAGGAGGTAAACAAAGCTGGACTCTTGAGAAAACTCAATGAGAGAATCTCTTTTTGAGGTTGTATTTCTACTTGTTGGTTATAATATAAGGATTCGCTGAACATAAACTCTACAACTAAACACATCTGATTGGCCATTGAGTTCACACGCTCAACAGATAATTGGCTAAAAACCTCAAAACTGATGAACCTTTGATGCTCTTCACACAGCGCTTACACAAGCGTTTTAAAGCTGTTATCGGTACTGCAGAATGCCAGGTATCGTCACATTAAATGATCAAATAAATCTTTGGCAGGAAAAAATATGTTCAATGCAGGAAAAACCCTGATATACTGTATGCACAATAAGCGTGTCCTAAAAGTAAAGCATTTCTAATTATCAAATGGGTCTGTGCACATAACGTTATACAAGCATTTACTCTTGAAGTCCAAAGCTGTTTCTACTTTCTACCTCTCTACTTCGCACTCATAAATGTATATAAACTGCAGAATAGAGGTTAAACAAAAATATTAGCTTAGAAGGTCAGCAGGTTGCATAAGACTTTTTAATAAAATACATTTATTAAATACATTTTATAAAATGTATTAATAAAATTATTAATAGAAATATTTTATAACCTTATTAAATGCATGCATCATCTTTCATGTCAAATTCTTACATATGATCAATAAATTCATAATAGTAAGACACTATAGAGCTGTTACCAATCAAATTAAATAATTTGCACTGCAAAATTACAACTGCAATAAATAATGTTATCATGAGATGTTTTAAATAAATGTTTGAATATACAAATAAAAAAAAGCAATACTTAAACATTAAACTAAACCGCCAATAGGTGGCGACAAGTGACCATCTTAATTATTGAGTTATTGAGTCATTCATACAAAAGATTTGTTCAAAACGCTGAATCATTCAGTAACAAAACACGGCGCTGCTGTTGCTTTCCTTTGGAACTATTTTCGTCGGTGCAATAGAACAAAAACAGTTTATATTGTTTGTGCCTAAAATGTAAGTAACAATAATAAATATTAACAACGCTACTTGTTTACTGAACAATAAATTCAATGTAATATTTCCAATCGTGATAATATTCAGCGAAACAGCTCCCTTAGTTGTGTTATGTTAAACTAAATCATATGTTATAAAAAAAGACAACAATTAGAATATTTACCTCAGATTTCTTCTGTGAGTTTTCTGTGTGCTGTTTCACTCATTTGTTTTGATTTCTCCACGAATGTAGACTATAGTAATAGGGGCGATATCGCTTACATTTGCTAGTAGTTCAATTCTAAGTTAACGAAGAAAAAAGTAACGTTACAGTAGGCTATTTACAGATGAAACTGACCTGCACTTGAAGCCCTGAACAGGTCAGTAATTTTGCAACATTTTGCTGCGTCTTCTTGGAGTCCTTTCTTTTTCTTTTTCATCGTGTGCTGCTCGCATTTTTTGTTTAACCGTTTGGCTGAGGCATAAAGTCGAATCGTAGCCTTGCCAGTCAAGACTAACTTATTTTACTGACTTATTTTTTATTATTTTTATTAATATTAATAATAATTTTATTGAATGACGAATTCGAAAATGATCACTGGAATAGGTAGTAATATAAAAAAAAAACATAAAAAAAAACGCGCAGGCCAAATTAGTCGCCAGGCCACATCTCAAATCTCCAAATCTCCCGGTGCTCCCGATGGCCAGTCCGGGCCTGCACACTAGTCTATACTTAGTGCTGTTACTAATGTCACTAAACTCATTGCATTAGTATTGTCAAACCCAGGTAACCGCTCCACTTTTACCGCTGGTGACTATTTTCACTCTATAAAAGCATCTCGTTTGCCCGCATTCTCCACCATTATATCACTGTGCCGAATGCCAATTTCGCCCACCCTTTATCTCAGACACGAGGGCCGCACTTAAGCGAGAGGGTTATTAGCACACTTTTCCAGGGAGTGTGATCTAACAGTCTGAAAGATCTGGAAAAGCCTTTCAGATGCACAAAAAAACTGGCAGAATATAACACTAATCATACTTTAAGTGTCTAATGGCGTTTTAGCTTGAATAACCCGGTCAAGTGGCTCTAAAGTGTGATTTAGGCTCGAGTGGATCTCTCAGGAGAATGCGTCTAAAACTGTGAGTCCACAGCGGGACCGAGACTCAAACATGGTGGATGTTAGCGGGTGCATTCATGTACAATTGGATAGAATTTCACTAAAGAGAAATTAATAACGTGGAACAGAAAGGCAGATAAATTACTCTCAGATAATTCAATTGGCATTAATTAGCTCCGTTAGTCCAGAATATGATGCGATAAGCAAAAATTATAAAATGACCCACATTTATTTTTGTTCTGGTAATAACAGGAAGTAGTCAAACAGGTCAAAGACAGAGTTATTGCTCAAAGTTATTTTATTGAGAGTAGTGAACTTTCATGAACTAAAAAGTCAGTTAGAAGCAAATAACTAGTAAACTAACGGTATACCTAAAGTTAACTAAAGAAACACTTAGATGTAAACTAGTTTTGAACTCAAAATTTACTTCTACACTTTAATGTTTACTTTTATAGACTACAAGTAAACCAATTTAGTCCCAAGAAGTATTGTAATAGTACACATAAAAATATTCTACTATTACATTGATATTAGTATACTTACTACAAATCATATACTAAAGAATAGTATACTACAAATATATATCATCATATTTCCCTATTTGGGAATAAAACATTTTGGTAATTCATTTTCTAAAATGTTATGTTTAGATATGCAAATGAGGCATTGTCTAATTAAATATGCACTCATTTGCATACATTTACAGAACAAAAATGTGAACATTTAAAGCCAAGTTCAGATTTTGTGTGTCATTTTGTAGAGTTTTTAGAATATATTTTTTTATCACTCCATAAATCAGAAAAAAACTGATACAGAAAGGATAAGACAATAAAGTTTGGTGTATGTAAGTGCTGCTAAAGTGGAGACTTCTGACTCACAACCTTTAAAGATATGTATTGTAATTAAAATCTACAGACGTAAATAGATAAAGCACAATAAGATACACACTTAAAAGTGTATTTGGATGTTTTCTTTCCACAAGCCTGAAACAACAAATTGTAAAATGCCAAAAAGCCCCAAATCTCAAAACTGACCTGCGAATAAAAAAAAAAAAAAAAAATTTTGCCTTAAAGTATACTTCTTTTTTGTAAAGGTAGGCAAATCTGAGCACAGTTTGAAATCTCTTCCGAAGAGATTTTCCAAGAGAATTCACTCTCCATGTAATCCTGATGCTGTCTAGGAGAAATACTAAAGAGATCTTGTTTGTGATTTTTTTCTATGACAGTGCATACTAGAATCCAATGCAGGAAAAGTCGAATTTCAAGATTCGTTTTGGGCAAATTTTAGCTATATTCCACTCTCCAGTCTATAAAGAAGCATTTTTAATAGATGCTGGAAGAAAAATAAGAGCTAAAGAGGCATGAAGAGCCAGTAAAGTTATCCCGCGTGCATTACCCATCATCAGAGGCGTTTGTGTGCGAGCGCTGTAGTCGCTGTAGACAAATGAGGAAAAGTTGCATGAGTAAATCACCTCAGAGAAGCGATCTGCGTCTCTGCCTCGCTTGCAACTCATCAACACCGCCGCCAGGGGCGTCACTAGGATTTTCATTTTAGGGGGGCTAAGCCCCCAATTTTTTTAAATTATAAAAAAAAGGTAACACTTTAGTTTAGGATCAAATGCTCACTATTAACCAGTTTCATTACCATGCAAAGGCAGGGTTTTATAAATCACTGTGGTCCCAAATTTGAGGTAGGGCAGATAGGGGGGTTCTGGGTTTCCCCGAGAAAATTTTTATTTCTCTTGATCTACATATTTTAAGATGTTTTGAAGGCCAAATAAATTGGATAACATCTTTAAAACCATGTCAGTGGGCAGCTGATTATTTTTCTCTCCTCATCAGCATCACACTCTTTTTCTCTTTGTTTTTAACTTGTCCTGTCTCTTTCCCTCCTAAAGCTGAGCTTTTACTGATATAGGCTTTTCATTTTTGTCTGTCAGTGAAGATGGGGTCAACTGATAGGTGGATTTTGCCTATGAATTATTTTCTCAGACACGTTTATTTACTGAAAGCTACTAAAGCTAGGTAATTAAGTTTATTAAATGCATTCACAATATGTAGGCTACACATTCATTATTGATCTTATGCCTAATACAGGGCCGTAGACAGGGCTTTATAATCAAAGAGGTCCTAAATTTGAGGTTGGTAGGGGGTTCAAATTTTTATTTCTCTGATATGTGCATTTCAAGACGTTTTTAAGATAAAAAAGAAAAAGGATAAGAAATAGCTTTAAAACCATGTCAATCTACTGGGCAGTAGATCATTTGTCAATACCTGCTGAGCTTTTTTAATTTACTAAAAGCCACAATTTGTATTATATTCTCAATATGTACACATTCATTATTAATCTTGTGCCTAACATGATGAAAACGGCTTTGTTAATGTTTCTTGTCCCCTCACACAATGACAGTAAACTAATTATTACATTACATAAGTCACGTTACATAGGCCTATTTTCAGTTCAAAATGGCGAAATTAGACAAAACTATATTAGTTTGTCTGATTATTTTTTGTCATTCGTTTAACATTTATGACCTAAAAAAATGTCAAGTATAAAATGTTAAGTTTAGCTACTTGCATCTTATCTCACACTTGACCGTACGCGTCGAGTCGCACTGTTAAAATTCGCGCTCAGCAGCGTCTGTGAACATAAAGACCACCTACTTTTATTTGATT
This sequence comes from Siphateles boraxobius, assembly GCF_051911475.1. Taxonomy (NCBI): domain Eukaryota; kingdom Metazoa; phylum Chordata; class Actinopteri; order Cypriniformes; family Leuciscidae; genus Siphateles; species Siphateles boraxobius. The sequence continues at coordinate 457,033 of NW_027508953.1, forward strand.
GGTCATCTCAAATATTCTGACATTGACGAGCAGTGACAGACCAATGAGGCTCAGATGAACACACACACACACACACACACACACTGTCCTCTGTTTCTGACGTGCTCTCTGCACGACGCCGCTGCGGATTGAAGATGAAGAACGCGCTGAATCTGATTATAACAAGACTGAAGCGAACACGAATTTGTGTAGCCTACATTAATCACACATTTTTAGGGGGTCTAGGCAGAAGTTTAGGGCTGAAGCCCCCCTAAAAAGGGCCTAGCGACGCCTCTGACCGCCGCAATGTAAATAACATAGCGCTGTATGCAAATGAAAAGCAGGGAGTGAGTGAATTATGTTCTTTCTCAGGCACAAACCTGATGGAGTGTTTGTCTGAATGTTGTTTCAGAGCGCTTTGAACATCAAGTTACGGCTTCTCATAATAACTCAGGAGAATATTATCCAGCAAATGTGTGTGTGTGTGTGTGAGTCTAAGAAAAGAATCCAATAAGAGAGAGAGTGAACGTTAATATTAGCATCTTTAGTTTTAACGTGTGGACTTAACATGTGATGCGGATGCATTTATGCATAAGCAACTAAATAAAAGTAGCAATGCAACTTAGATTAATTTTCCCTTAATTTTCCCAAAAAACAGCGAAGTATTGTGATCAAATGATGGGTGAACTGATACAACAAAACTGTGACTACAGGTATTTTCATCCGTCTTTAAACCTCCTTAAATCCCAAAAAAAGACAGAGAAGCAAATTGCATGATATGTTAATGCATTTACTTTTGCATTAATGTATAACCCCCACAACATTTATTTTTCAATTTCTTATTTTCTAACATACATTTTGGAGATTTTGTAACAGAAAATCTGCATAATTGTTTAAGTGCATGTTATGTAATACATTTATGCAAGACGCTGACTTTAAAATTGCTTTGTAGTTATCTGAATATCCCCACTGAAACTCTGCAATAAAATATTCTAAATAGAAGGGTGCAATCATCAAGGTCAAAGTTCAAATGCTGCTTTTCTCACAAATATAATCTCTATTGCGTCTGTGAAATCTCCCATGAAAATAATTTTGCGAAATGACTTGAAACAGATCATAAGCTCTCTCTCTCTCTCTCTCTCTCTCTCTCTCTCTCTCTCTCTCTCTCTCTCTCTCTCTCTCTCTCTCTCTCTCTCTCTCTCTCTCTCTCTCTGTCTCTCTCTCTGTCTCTCTCTCTCTCTCTCTCTCTCTCTCTGTCTCTCTCTCTGTCTCTCTCTCTCTCTCTCTCTCTCTCTCTCTCTCTCTCTCTCTCTCTCTCTCTCTCTCTCTCCCACACTGCTGGTTAATTACTGTAACGAGCTCATTTCTGACAGCATCTTAAAATCACACATGTGGCTAATTATCACAGCTCAGGTCTTCATCTTGACCCATAATATATATATATATATATATATATATATATATATATATATATATATATATATATATATATATATATATACAGTACATTCATTACTGTATTCTGTTTTATACAACTGAACATCTGTCTATCTGTAATCATTTTTGTAAAGGGGAAACAATTTAAAGGTTAAACGTGTGTTCAATTATTGTATAAAGTATAAATTAAAAACTGAAGACATTTACACTTAGGGTATAGTTTATTTGCAGATGCTGATGAATGTTCTCACAATTTTCCTTTTCAAAACAGCTTAGTAAATTACTCAGAAATGGATGGTTTTAAAAATATTTGCATCAAATTACGCCAATAACATCCTCGAATTTCAGCCAATGCAAAGCGATGTCTCTTGACCTAAGCTCTTCACAATGTTACGCATATTACATTGCACTTTAATTGAGAAAAAATTGCATTATGCTTGCGCATTTGCTAAATATGCCTTATATGCCTCTCCGGTTCATGAGAGGAAATTAGAGATGATTACGGCCCTGTTCACATAACCAGTGAAATTCATAAATGCTGCATGCGCTGAATTTCTCTAAGTGGGCTAATGAGATTACAGCAAACCAAAACAGAGATGGAGCGTCTTAGAAATTTGGGAAGCAATTGACACGCCTACTGATTTACTTTTCCAAGACATCCGACTGTGGAGTCTTTGATCCCGTGGCATTCCTCTCTCATTTTTCCTGCTTATCATCGTCCTCTCAGAAGCCCAAATCAACTGCATGAAAATGTAGGACAACAGTCACCCTTCGAACTGCGCCTGACGGCTGCTTTCAGTCTCAAAACATTGGAGAAAACATAATTCACTTCAAATAATATCCATCGAGGCAATTTAACTCAAGAAGCGCAGTCGCGAGCGTGGCGTCCCTTCAGGAGTGACAACGGGAGTGTTTATAGTATAACTTCATCTCAGCGAGAGACTTTCTGCCCCGATACAGTGTCACACTCATTGATCGATGGTATTGGATGATTCGTCTTCGTTAATGTGGAGGCGCTTTGATCCAAGACACTGGTGGGAAAATGAAGAGTAGCTCAGGGAGTCCAAAACCACATGATACATGGTTTATAATGCGTTATAAAAGAGAAGGTTCAGATTCAATTGCAATAAAACACAAATATAGTAACAGCTGAAACTAATTCATTCAAATTAAAGGAACTTCAAAGAGTTTAATCCATCCGATCAGGTGAAAAGATTTGAATTTCCTGACATTCTTGCAATAATTATTATAACTTAACTTAGCATTAATTGTCAGTAATTGTATTAATGCAATATCAGGGCTCGACATTAAGCCTTTTCAAGTGCTTTGTCCTTCAGAGAAGTTAATCGGTCATCCACTTGTCAAAATTTGCTTGTCCAGGAAAAAAAAGTGGATTTTTTTTTTGTGTTGTAAATGTAATTTATTCTGAAGCAATATTCTCATCAGTGTTCAGTCAGCTGTGACATTTAAATCTGCATATTTATGATATTTTAACCTTTATAAAGGACATTTTTCCCCTAATTGTTTTAAATATGTACTTTAATTTATCAATTAAATTAGAATAATAAGACACTATAGGGCTGTTACAAATCAAATTAGATAATTTACACTGAAAAATTACATTACATATGACTCAAATATGATCGCATCTTAATGAGTGAGTCATTGATTCAAAAGATTCATTCAAACATCTGGTTCGTTCAAGAATGAGGCGGTTGTTTATGAATGGGTCATTGAATCTTAAAAACGCTGAATCATTCAGTAATGAAAACACGGTCAAGTGTTCCTGTGACGTTTTTTGTTTTTTGTTGTTGCCGTTTTAATCAGGCTCCTTGACAAGCGTTAATGCCAACCCATACAAAAATGTAATATATGGCCATATATGTACTTATATTTTAAATAGCATGACATACGTATACATATATTTGACTTATCTGAGAACACAATACAGTATATGCCTGCAACATATATAAACATTTATGTGTCCAAACATGTGAAGAAAATATTTGAGTTCATCCATATATGATACCATATATCTGCATATATTACAGTATAGTACTGGTTTCTCGCATATATGGACAACATTAAGTATAAATATGTGACATACATATTTTCTTCCCACATATTTAATAAATGTATGTAAACATACATGCATGTGATACTGAGTCATTGAAATAAGTACATATATGCATACATATGCGTCTTACATATTATGTGCATATACGGGATAATATATGGCACTTACATGAAAACGGCCATTTTGAAATATATGTTACATATATGTGTTTTATATATATATATGAATTTTGCATATATTCTCATATAGGCAGCAGACATACATGGGCACTGACATTATATATGTAATTTACATATATTGACATATATTACATTTCTGTATGGGAAGCCCTGAATATCAAAAGTGCATTAGACTATTAGACTAAAAGTCCGGACTAGAATTATTACACACATGAACTCAAGCTGAAAATATGATATACTTTAGTTCCTCAGAACGAGAAGCAAACTTGTTCCAGTCACGTTAGCCGATGTGTATTAGCATTAATCATGCGTGAGATGTTACGAGACAGCTGTCATGTCTCCATCATCCCCGCTGAGCATTTCAGTCTGCAACTTCACGGCTGTCAAACGCACGAATGCTGGAGCTTCACGGCCTCAGACGGTTATAACCTGATGTTTAGCATACAGATGCTCCAATTAAACCTGGGCTATTTTCAGTATATGATATTAGCATCATTTTAATAGCAACCTATTTTCCCCCCTTGAGGTTCCAGGTAAACAAGTAAATGTTGTTCATTAGTGTGCGCAAAAAAAAAAGTTAATTGCAAATTTGCTTGCTCTGCAAAACTGAGTTTTATAATAAAAAAAAATTGACCCTGCAATTTCCACAGATATTTAACGTCATCACAAGCAGTGTTGGGTAAGTTACTTTAAAAAAACGAATTAGTTATAGTTACTAGTTACTTCTCACAAAAAGTAACTGAGTTACATTACCAGGGAAAGTAACTATTGCATTACTTAAAAAAGAAAATATGTGAAATAAATAGCTATGTAAATTTGTGATATAAATTATTTAAATATGTGAAATAACTTGGATAACCCCCAAATATTAAATATGTTAAATGAACAAAATGGACACTAAATATAATAAAGTATTATTATAAAACATTGTACACTAATCTACATTATTTTAATATTTCTCTGGGACAATGTGAGAGACACCTATTATCCTTTTAAACCTATTAAAATATTATCATTACTATAGATAATATGATAATAAATTATGCTTCTTAAGAAATGTACCAAAAATAAATAAATAGTGAAATTATAAAAGTAGACTTACTTGAAGTATTTTCTTCCTCACAGAAGTAAACAGTTTAACAAAAAAATGCTCTCGATATAATACTGAACAATGCACCAACATAAATAATAATTAATTGCAAATTCGCTTGCACTACAAAACTGAGTTTTATAAAAAATACGACGCTGCAATTTCCACAGATGTTTAAAGTCATCACAAGTCGCTTTATATCTGTGTGTAATCTAGAACGACTACTTGAAATATGAAGTGAAATTACTCCCACTGTGAAGTCTTTACAATAAAACGCTCTGGGTTTTGAGTACGTCGTCTTGTAAACCCTTAATTCAGTCAATGAACAATCATGTGGGTTTTAGTCCTCACATCATTTTCATTGATTGTTTGCAACTTGCCAACAGCAGAAACAATAACACTAAAATAACACAGACTGAGGAGCATGATTATATCGATTGATTCTCACATTAAACAACCCTGCAAGATACGTTTGTTTGTTTTTTGCGAAGGGCCACAATTGGAAAAAGAAAAGTAAGAAAAACTGGATAAAGCAGTTCAATTTTCCTTAAATCTCTCGTGTTTGGCAAATTCCCCGCGACACGCTTCAGATATCCGTTTGAGAGACGAGATCAAAAGTGCCCCGTGACACCAACTGATGTAGATGAAAGTCACTTTCCCAGCGATTCCCTCAAACATCATGTCTCTTTAATAATAATAATAATAATATAATAAATAAAGTCGCTTTATCAGCGACCGGCTCTGAACGACAGCACTGAAACTCTCACTGCTCACAAGCTGCTCTTTCAAAGCTCATTAAGTCTATAAAACTAGGAGAAATAATACAAAATACAGGTGAAACTCGAAAAATTAGAATATCGTGCAACAGTTCATGTATTTCAGCAATTCACATTAAAAGGTGAAACTAATATATTTAGTATATATAACTATATACATATGCATGATTCTACTTTTCAGAGGGCCGACATTTCTGCATTTAAAATCCTTTTTTTTATTGATTTCATGTAATATTCTAATTTTCTGAGATTTTGAATTTGGGGTTTTCATAAGCTGTAAGCCATAATCATCAAAATTATAACTTTTGCACGATATTCTAATTTTTTGAGTTTCACCTGTATATCATTTTAAAGGGTTAGTTGAAATGAAATGAAAAGTATGTCATTATACTCATCGTCATGTCGACCTTCGTTCATCTTCAGAACACAAATGAAGATATTTTTAATGAAATCTGAGTTTTTTGTCTCTTCATTGACGAGCTACGCAACTACCGCTTTCAAGGCCCCGCCAGTAAAGACACCATTAAAGTAGTTCATGTGACTCCAGTGGTTTAAGCAATGTCTCATCATTTTCTCTTTAAAAACCTAGGCTAATTATTAATAAAAAGTTTAATAATTATATTATTTTAATAATAATAATAACAACAATATTTTTTTCTTAACAGGAAACATATTTATCACCAGTTTGTTTTTTCAAAGCTCATTTTATTAACATATAATCAATTTTTCAGAATGTTCTCTTGAATCCCCTACTAATAATAATAATAATAATGATAATTGTTATTATAATTAATAAATATTATTAGTAGTTGTATTAGCAGTGGTAGTGGCTTTATTTCATTTTATTGTTCTTTTTTAAAAAATGAATTAAATTATTTTTCTGGTTATAAATGTAGGCTATTTATTTGTTCTTAACAGGAAGCTGTTACTGCCCTTTCAAAGCTCATGAATATTTTAAGTATCAACAAAATCAGAATTTAATCTTGATTTAATTTTGTTCTACATTCACTAGTGGAACGTGTAAAAAGGCAGCTTTGTCAGAAGACATCAAGCACAGATGTGTTTCTCAATCCAGATTAGGTCTTAGTTCCCAGAACCCTTTTTAATTGTAGAGTCTCTGTCCTGAATTCCCTTCAGGGATCAAGTCTCCTCTGATCCGTGTGTTTGAGCTGAGCTGGGTCAGGGAAGAGCGGAGGTCACGGGAAGTTAAGGACGGGTCTTCAGGCCATGTCTCGCTCTACTCTTGTTCATTTATCTGTGTCGCGCACACTTCATACGTCAGATCTTTCTTTCACGTCACGTCTGATGGCAACAGGTGAGCGGACAAACAATGCAACTGGTTGACTGACTCTAAAAAAATGCTGGGTTGTTCTAACCCAATTTTGGGTCAAATATGGACAAACTCAAACATTGGGTTCAAAATTTAATAATAATTAAAAAAAGTAACCCAATGGCTGGGTTTGTCCATATTTGACCCAAATTTGGGTTACAACAACCAAGAATTTTTTAGAGTGCTTGAATATGTACGCTACAGTTAGTCACATGATATAGTTATAACTATAGAGGGTTTGCAGTGACGTCACACTCCTCAACAGGACTGAGTGACTGGATTTAATCGAGGAAACTGTGAAAACGGCAGTAAAACAAACGATAATTTTGTTAATTTTGTTTGCTAACGATAGTCTGATTTCGACGCCGGGGAAATACATAAAGCAAATTTGCCTGTGAACGCTTTATAAATATAAATACAATATACTGTAGGTCTAAATCCATGTTATCCCTTATATTAATGTTATATCATAATATCGTCCAGCCCTAAAACTTGTATAGTTTTTTTTTTTTTGTCAGAGTTTATTTAAAAAAATCCAATTATGCAGAATAAACGATGGTAAATATTTAAATGATGAGTTGTCAATACAATATATAGGGTATGCTTTTATTACTAAATTCAGCATATTGACACAAAATGAAAACTGCAAATCCAGCTTTCTGTGAATTGCAGGACTCATTTGCTTCTCTGTTGTGTAGTTTTCAGTAGTCTATAAAAATGTAACTCAGAGTTCTTGTCAAATTCAGTCAATCTCAAAGCTTTATTTCCACTCGTGTGCATGTTGCATTCGTTCTGTGTGTGCTCTACAAACTTCATTCATACACTACTGTAATGAAAAACACTGCTTTTGTTGGTACTTTAACACAATGTGTTAGTCAAACATGTGGTTGCGTTAGATATGAAGTTTGAACTGAAGCTTTACTGAATGATGAAATGAGGTCGACATGTTTATGAATAAATGCTACACAACATTTCCCTTGTGATTCTGGGCGGCTCAATATATTGAGAATAAACGACTCGTGTCTTACTCAGTTTTGTTTCTCTGAATCAAAACTATTTTATGAGCCTGCATAAACATATGAAAATATGGCAGGGATATTAATTGTATAAGCGGTGTCATGTGACATTGATGTGAATAACACAACAACTGGCAATCGCAAAAGTCTCAAGCTTCTCACATGAATCTCCTTTCGAGTTTCAGATCTCAATAATGTCTCGAACTGAGATCTTAAAGTCTGCAATCAAACGTCTCTCAATATCAAGTGATGATTTTATAGCTCTAAACTCTTACTGGATTGCAACCATTGTCGAGTCTCCACTTTAGCAGCACTTACATACACCAAACTGTATAGTCTATGGAGTGATTAAAAAAAAAAAATATTCAAAAAACTCTACAAAATGACACACAAAATCTGAACTTGGCTTTACACAATGTACAGATTTTTGTTCTGTAAAATGTATGCAAATGAGTGCATATTTAATTAGACAATGCCTTATTTGCATATCTAAACATAACATTTTAGAAAATGAATTACCAAAATGTTTTATTCCCAAATAGGGAAAAATGATTATATATATATTTGTAGTATACAATTCTTTAGTATATGATATGTAGTAAGTATACTAATATCAATGTAATAGTAGTATTTGTATGTGTACTATTTCAATACTTCTTAGCACTAAATTGGTTTACTTGTAGTCTATAAAAGTAAACATTAAAGTGTAATAGTACATTTTGAGTAGATAACTAGTTTACATCTAAGTGTTTCTATAGTATTGCGTCTATACAGCAAGTTAACTTTAGGTATACCGTTAGTTTACTAGTTACATGCTTCTAACTGATTTTTTACTTCATGAAAGTTCACTACTCTCAGTAAACTAACTTTAAGCAATAACTCTGTCTTTGACCTGTTTGACTTCTAAGAAAGAGGAAACATCTGAGACACTTAATAGTTACAACAGTAGGTGGCGACAAGTGACCGTTAAAAAAAATTGTCATTGAATCATTCATTGAAGAGATTCATTCAAAAAAAATTCCAATCCATTATAAATCACAAAAATGTCCTAAAACACTAGAATTACATGCTCTTTCAACATTTTCACTTGTTCTCTATGAAGTTATGTGTGTGTTTAAGGGAAAACAAACTCTTTGGCTTTGGTCAGATGAGCGTTTGCAAGGTAATTTGGCTTGTGGGAAATTATCTGGCTTTATGCAATTACATAAAGTTCTGCTCAAGCCGTCAGACAGCTTGTTTTACATGAGAACACTTAGGGCTGTGTTTTCATATTTATGCTCTTTAATATTCATGATCCAACACTGTGTAATAACTAGACACAACACAGTTTCATAAAACAAGTAATCTTCATCATCACCAGGTGAAAACTGTGAGTCTGAAGCAACAGCACTAATAAAGAAATGAAGTTATTCTTTTATAATCACTCTTGCGGTCTTAAACCGAAAAGGGATATTAGAAATTATGCTTAAAAAAACAACCAAACAAAAACAACTAAAAGAATAACTGAACTAACATTAAATAAATAAATATAGCCACAAATTCATTTTAGTTAGTTTTGACTGTGCTGAAAAATATGTTGAATATTTTTAAATGATGCTAAGCTAATTTTTTCATTAAATTTCAACGTATCATTGTTACTTTAGTTAAATGACATGTAAATAAAAAATTTAAACTAAATTACATTTTCACAACAAAAAATAATAAAATAAAAAAGGCCACAAATTTATTTTAGTTTGAAATATGGTATATTATAAAACTTTTGCCTTTGCAACCTGATTTAAACATGAAAATGCAACTAAAAAAAATGCAACAAATAGAAAAAACAAATAAATTAACATCGATAAAGTAAAAATTCTGGGTGAAAAATAAAACTTAACTAAAATAATTGCATTCATTAATTCAATTTTAGTTTTAGATTTCAATGCATGGTATATTATTTGGTAACCACAACTAAAACTAGAAACCTGAATCCTGAAGCCTCAAACTACACTCTATCAGATAAAACAGAAAGTCTGGCTGTTGGATGTTTTAGCTACAATAATGAACTTTCATCCCCTTTCTCTTCTGAGATCTCTCACGTCCATTAAGGCGAGTGTGAGCGGCGGCTCTTTTCATCGTTCTCCTCGTCTCACGCTCTTGAAAGTGACCGACGGTGGACACACACTCCCTACACACACGTCCAGCTCAGGACCCGACACTCACGACCCACAAACTTTCCCCAACAAATAAAACCATGTTTTGTTGCACTGAACTTCTGAGTCACGAACCCGATCATATTATTCCTCTGCTGACATTTACACGACTCAATTTGATTCTTCTTTACGGTCTGGTTAGACTGGACCTCAAATTGATCTTCAAACTTTTTCTACTTGTAAAAACTTACAAGCAGTTCACTTTCATATTTTATGAGGAGAGGAAAGGAGGCATTTTATTGTATTTATCAATTCAAAGGGACAAAAACATTGCACTTTCCTTTTAACTGGCTGTATGAGTCTGTTGTTGAACACTGAATTTTATATTTCAGAAGACATGGACTGTTGACATCCCACATTAAATGACAAGACATGTCATTGCTGCTATCAAAATTACGGTTTATTATTTGTTTGTCCAAAAAAGCCACAATTATTGTTACTCACAGAGGCAATTCTGTCATAATTTACTCACCCTAAAGTCATTTTGAACCTGTATGACTTTCTTTCCTCTGTGAAACAGAAAATGATTTTCAAGTATTTATCAGCCGTTTTTGTCCGAAGCAATTAAAGTCAATGGAGTCCAAAACAACATTGGACACAATCGACTTTCATTGAATGGACAAAAAGGGACAAAGATTTCAAAATATCTTTTCTTTTTTTAACAAGGTTTTGGAACAACATTGTAAAAAAAAAAAAAAGTGCTTTTCAAAGTTGTAAATAAAGATTTTTTCAGTATAAAGAAAATGCTATCCTACTTCAAAATTTAGTTTAATTTATATGTGTGAATTGCCGTTTCTTTGTAATTAATAGTGAAATTTACTGGAAAATTGGGTGTTATATATCTGAAAGGAGCCAGAACTGAATGCAACTTTGCTTAATGATGCCATATTATGCCGTTTTATAAAGTCTTGATGTTGTTTCTGGTCTTGAATGTTGATTATATTCCTCATATTCTCCATTGTTGCGGCTCCTCTATTCCCAGTCTGTCAGTAACGCTCTGTTTACTTCCTGTCTCTATGAAGCCCCTCCTCCTGAAAAGCACACTGTGCTCTGATTGGTCGGCTGGATCAGTGTGTTGTGATTGGTCGAGCGCTGCGAGTGTGTTTGGGAAATGTCCCGCCCCTTACCATAACCGGCAGTTTAACACACGACTAACTAACTCAACCAGGCCCCGCCCCTTTATTCTGCGTATGAATTATTATAATGAGGAATATTGTGATATTCGTTCCCGGAAGAAACTCAAGACTACAATGGAGGCGTTTCAGGGAGTTCAGAAACACTGACGCTGATATAGAGAATAACTCTAATAGCACTTTAACATGCTCAAACAGCAACATTAAAGACAGATGATCGCGTAAAAAATGTTCACTTTTAAACAATGCTCAGTTATTTGGCTGTTGGTTAACATCTATCATGTTTTTTTTTTCCCAACAGAATAACGCCACTGATGAATCATGAACATGTATTAGGAGAGTAAACAGAGTCAATTTAGATTTCGTGTTGACTTTAAAAAGGTCTAAGTGAGCGATTCTTGACAAGAATGTCATGTAGATCGTCAAAAGTCTGGGTAAGGACGACTTCAATCTGTCAAAGTCATCAGCTTCCATTATTACTGACTCCAGAACGACTAAAGTGACTGAAATGACGGGATACGCACAGCTGACACAGGCTGTCGACTGTAGAGAAAAACACTGGGATTGAATCATTGACAGGTTTTGTTCTCGTGTCAAGGGTGAGCGCTCATCGGTCCCAGGGGTGAGATGGTGAAATGAATCGCACACGCACACTTTATGATAATGATGACAGTAAAAATAACACTGGCATAATAGAGGTCATTAACCGCTGTAAACACATTCACAGGAGTCTTTCTCTCGCTCTTTTTTCTTCTAGGCATCAAAACGAACGCCAAACACGCGGAGGCACTTCCACAACGCCGGTGAAATATTCATGTGCGAGTCTGTCTTCATTTCCATATTTAAATGAGTCTGGCTAACCTCAAGAGCTCCCGCTGACCGGGTGAAACGCCTCACCTTGAACGAGTAAGTCTTGAGGACGCGTTTGGTCGGCGCACGAAAGTCTGATGTTCCTCATCTTCTGAACGGCTCGAGTCACAGTTTGACCTTACGTTTAGAAAGTCCTCTAGTGTAAACTCAACTCATCCTCCCTGCAGCGTTATGACCTTAAACCAAAACTAAATGAGAAATGCATTTTCGTTAAAAAACATTGACATTGCCGTTTTGTGTAAAGTAAAGTTTATGTTAAATTACGTATCCTATATTGTTCCTTTATTTTGCCATATTTGATGTATTGTTTGGAGATATGGGGTAATTCTTATTTCACTAATTTAATGCCTTTATTTATTTAGCAAAGAAGGGCCATAAGAATAATTAATGGAGTTGCTCCAAGGGAACATACTACAGGACTGTTTCTGGAGTCAGGTCTACTCAAATTGAAGGATTTGGTTGCTTTACAAACTTTAGTAGTTGTTCATAAAGCAAAACACTTCTGTTACCGCATGCTGGACTGCAAATCCTTTTTACTGTAAATAGTGAGACAAGTAGAAGAAATAATGACTTTAAACAACCTTTTGCTGGAAATACTCCCAAACAAATGTGTGTTTCAGTTTCTGGTGTGAAAAGATGAAATGATGTTGTTCTACAATTTAAAGTGAAAGTGAAAGTGACGCGTGATGGCCAAGTATGGTAACCCATACTTGGAATTTGACCTCTGCATTTAACCCATCCAAGTAAGTGCACACACATTAAGAGCAGAGTAGTGAGTAGTGAACACACACACACTGCAAACGTGGATACACACACCCGGAGCAGCGGGCAGCCTTGAGTGGCGCCCGGGGAGCGATTGGGGGTTAGGTGCCTTGCTCAAGGACACCTCAGTCATATTCCTGCCGGTACTGGAATCGAACCAGCAACCTTTGGGTCACCAAAGTCCAACACCAAAGTCCAACACCAAAGTCCAACACCAAAGTCCAAAACCAAAGTCCAACACCAAAGTCCAACGCCAAAGTCCAACACCAAAGTCCAACACCAAAGTCCAACACCAAAGTCCAACTCTTTTACCATTAGGCCATGACTGCCCCCACTGTTCTGTTTATACTTTAATATAAGTATAAACAGAAAATACTTAATTTATTTAAAGGTGAATGTGAAAATGGATAAAATTATAACAACAATGATGGTCTCGTTGTTGTTTTTGTTAGAGTTGTCATTATTGCATCATTGTTGTTTTTGTTTGTTTAGTGTTGTGTAAGCAGAATTAATAATAATAAATAAAAATAATTAAAAAAAAGAGAATTTTTTTTAAATTTTTTGTCATGTCGGTGAGGCCATCTAATTTGTATTTTTTCTTTATTATAAGCATGGGGTAGGAGTTTATAAGATTTTTTTTCTTCATCCTACTCCTGTTCTTCTTGTCATGGAATGTACTTTTGTTGTGTTTGTTGTTTGTTAAATTGCCGTTGTGGCATGTGGTGTTGCATTATCCATTGAAAAGAGAATACATAAATAAATGAAATGAAAAAAAAAACTGTTCATTAAATGACATAAAAATCATGAATAATTTTAATGACTAAAATAAAACAAAAACTGTCCATATTTTAATTTTACATTGTTTAGTTAGTTTTTGATACTCGGTAGGCTACATTATAAAACTTATATTAAACAAGAAAATGCCACTAAACAATTAAGTTTAACTTTTTATTTTATTTATTTTTTTAGTAATGCTAGTTAGCTGAAGGTAGGCTACTCTGTGTAACTTTTTTTGTTCAAAATAAAAAAAAATTAAACTGGTCAATACATCATCAATCCTTCTTCCAAAACGTGCTTTTGTCTTTCCCTGATTTACTATGGTAAATCCTATTATAAGTGTTAATATTTTAGACCAGTCGGGACGTTTTTTTGTGGGAAATTGCGTACATGCGTCACTCGCCCGTGTGTGTCTCGTCATATCCGTAAATAGAGTAAAGTTACTCCGCTACTTTGATGTGTAGGATATATGGTATATGTTTCACTGATCTGAATAAATTACTATAAAAAAAAAAAAGTTGAATGAATGATTCAATGACTCACTGGATGAATCAGTGTTTTTTGAACAAATCTCTTGAATGATTGATTCAATGACGAGTACATTTTTTAACAGTCACTTGTCGCCACCTACTGGTGTAACTGTGTAATTTATACAATCTTTATTTTAAGTGTTAAGCTACTTTCAAAAGTTGATTTGCTCTATTTTGATCAGTACATCAGTGTTTATATCTCAACTATAAACTTTTGTCGCAGTACTTCTGTGATAATATGAACATTTGTAACAGAAATAACGATATTGTGTGTTTGTGAAGCCCTTTCATACCTTTACGTTCTGCTCTCTGGATTAGCGCCAACGCGGACTTTAATATCCTGGTGTGATTTTTGTCAAAGGTTTAATAGAATCATTGACATTTATGGGTGTTTGATAGAGAGAAAACTAACAAACCTGCAGCATCCGGATAGACAATATTAAGGACATTACTTAGCCTAATATTGCAAAACAATTCAAATCTGATACATAATTTAATATCCAGCTCAACCTCAGACTGTTACTGGATTCACAGACCACCTTCAGTCAGGATCACAGATGAAACCCAATCACACAGCTGCTTTACATTCAACCCAACCCATGTGATCATTATTGAACGACCCATCAGATTATTACAGCATCTCCGTCCCGTCTGATTGAAATCACACACAAGTCGTCCAAACCCAGTGTCTCGCTGTAATCCATCTCAGCCAGAAGAAGTGGATTACCGCACGACAGCCCTGGAAAGATGCCATGATGCCACTAATCGCAGCTCTGTCTCTGAATGCTGAAACATTCAGAGACAAAAATGTGTGCCGTCTTCATGTCTGCCTAAAGAAAAGCTCTTAAAGGGTATAATCACGCTGCCCACCTTCAGCCTTCGCTCTGGGAACATACTTATAATGTCTTAAGTTAAAATCCAACCTACGTAGGCAGCTCAATATAGTTTTACTGAATTTAAGCGCCTCCGTTTTCAGGGTCTGTCTCCAGAAAAGTGGGACACTCAGATTATAGAGCTGACGATTGTTCTTAAATGCAAGAATTTAATGAATTCAGAAAGTAAATATCAAGCCATACATTCAGTTCTGCTATTATCTTTGACATACTATAAGTATTAACTGCTTGTTTGCATCATTTATTCCCGGTGAAGGTCTCCGCTCGTATCTTCTGTGTTTGTCCCCTGGGCTTTTTGTGCACTTATGGAGACAAAGCATCAGACATTTCATGCAGGCTTTTTGACATTTCTTCAGTTTCTGTAGATCCCAGATGTATTTTATCTTCAGAAACAAGCGTTTCACAGTGTGATGCTGTTCTGTTGCGTATACAAGGACAGAAACTAACTTTGATGAGCACTTTATAGTATCTTTACTGCTATAGGATATGTTCAGAACAAAATACTAGTGTGCTTATTGCTACTTAATGCAATGTATGCATTGCTATATTGTATGTACATTTTTGAACAATTAATATTTTAAACAGTGTCAACATCATTATATTGCACGCAAATGTAATCTAGTTATCTTCTACAGAAGACATGCATACTGTAAACATAATACACTGTAAAAGGACAGGATTTGAATAATCTAATTGGTTATAAAAAAAATTGTCACACTCAGGACCTTTGGGTCCAAATGGACCCGCATAGGAAATGAATGGCAAATTGGCAAATGTGAATGTGAAAATACCGAGTTTTTTTGTGCGTACAATCTACGAATCAGCCACGATACAGAAAAAAAGCACACAACAGTGAAGCGGTGAATCTATAAAACATCAAGAGTGCAAAACAGACACATCCACACACACACACACACACACACACACACACACACACTTTTATACATAAACAAACTAATAAATTCAGATTACCTATGTCTTTTGCATTTTTATAATGCTCAGTTTGTCCACCAGATGGCATCCATCTCATTTCAAAAATTGCTTTCATGAGGTCTAGGCTTGACTCTTAAATGAAATACAGCTTTAAAAAAAATATATTTTTTTTTTTATTTTTTTATAATTTTCTATTATATTCAATGGGGGGGGGGGGACTGGGGGGAAATGGGTCATATTTATTGCATAAATATTAATTATAAATCATACAATTCTCAAAACACCAAAAAAGAAAAGAAAATATTATAAAAAACAAGTAAAAAAAAAAATTATGATTTTCTTTTAATAAATATGAATCCCACCCTTCCGGCCCATTTGGACCCGAAGGTCCTGAGTGTGACTCTGAAATGAAGGACCCCAGAGGGTTAAGTTAATTATGTGTGCCTAATATTGATTATCAAAAAAATATATTACCCTATCCTACTTTTATTAAAAAGTTAAAGTGAACCACTTACAACTATATATATATATATATATATATATATATATATATATATATATATATATATATATATATATATATATATATATATATATATATATATGTATATAATATGTCTTTTCTGTATTTTATTTTTATTTTATTTTTCTTAATCAAATAAATGCAGAAGATACTTCATTAAAAAACTTATTAAAAAATCTTACCGACCCCAAACTAATGAAAAGTAATTTTACAGCTTTGTTACCATGACGACAACCCCCAAAACCAAATGTAAAAAATTATTATTTAAATTTGATAGATCAAATAATATGCACATTTTAACAGAAGAATGAATTAGAGTGATTTTATTCAATTGTAAATTATTATTTAAATTTGACAGCTCAAGTAATATGCACATTTTAACAGAAGAATGAATTTAAGTGCTTTTATTAAATTGCTTCCATTGCAAGAGCCTTAAATGTAACCTAGAATTATTTTTTATTATTTCTTTACAAAAAATAAAAATTAGTAAAATGCTGTGGACTGAGCTTCACTGAACCAAATCTGGACTGTTCCTTTATTTTGACTATTGGGAAACTACCTTTGACTAAATTCTCATGAACGTCATTAAAGACTGAAGCGCATGCCTCTTCTATCGCTGTATCTCTGTTGTTTAAACACTGAAGCTTTTCTCAGATCTGCACTGCTTACATGCAGTCATCAGGGTCTCTAACCAGGGTCTTCTGGGTAATAAACACACAGAGAAACGTCACGGCTGATTGAATCTGCCACAGCGACCCATGATGGCAGATGTCATTTACCAGGGTAATGAAATGATGCTAATGATTTTATTTCAGAAACAGACACCAGAAGATTATGAATGTGATATTCACCAGAGCAACTACAACAATGAGTTCCATGATATATAGATAGATAGATAGATAGATAGATAGATAGATAGATAGATAGATAGATAGATAGATAGATAGATAGATAGATAGATAGATAGATAGATAGATAGATAGATAGATAGATAGATAGATAGATAGATAGATAGATAGATTTATCTATCTATCTATCTCGTTCATATTTTGGGCGAACGTGAACTGAACGTACTGTATTACTGCCTGATGAACGTTACTGTGAACTCGTTCATTTAGGTGTCTGTGAACAGCAGCTCTCTCAGTTTAACTTTGTTCAATAGAGTGCCAGATTTATATAGAGCGAAAACCGGGATAAAAAACACCGTAAACTATGGAAGCTTGTTTCCGCCACAGAATGAAAAATAAAACAGGTAATTGCGACTTTTTATCTCACAATTCTGACTTTATTTCTCAGAATTGCGAGATATAAAGTCAGAATTGTGAGATATAAAGTCAGAATTGCGTGATATAAAGTCAGAATTGTGAGATATAAAGTCAGAATTGCGAGATATAAAGTCAGAATTGCGAGATATAAAGTCGCAATTGCGTGAAAGTTGCAATTGCGTGTTATAAAGTCAGAATTGTGAGATATAAAGTCAGAATTGTGAGAAATAAAGTCAGAATTGTGAGAAATAAAGTCAGAATTGCAAGATATAAAGTCAGAATTGTGAGAAATAAAGTCAGAATTGTGAGATATAAAGTCAGAATTGTGAGAAATAAAGTCAGAATTGTGAGATATAAAGTCAGAATTGCGATATATTAAGTCGCAATTGCGTGTAATAAAGTCAGAATTGGGTGATATAAAGTCAGAATTGTGAGAAATAAAGTCAGAATTGCAAGATATAAAGTCAGAATTGTGAGAAATAAAGTCAGAATTGTGAGATATAAAGTCAGAATTGCGATATATTAAGTCGCAATTGCGTGTAATAAAGTCAGAATTGGGTGATATAAAGTCAGAATTGTGAGAAATAAAGTCAGAATTGCGAGATATTAAGTCGCAAATTGCGTGTAATAAAGTCAGAATTGGGTGATATAAAGTCAGAATTGTGAGATATAAAGTCAGAATTGCGAGATATAAAGTCAGAATTGCGAGATATTAAGTCGCAAATTGCGTGTAATAAAGTCAGAATTGGGTGATATAAAGTCAGAATTGTGAGATATAAAGTCAGAATTGCGAGATATAAAGTCAGAATTGCGAGATATAAAGTCAGAATTGTGAGATATAAAGTCAGAATTGCGAGATATAAAGTCAGAATTGTGAGATATAAAGTCAGAATTGTGAGATATAAAGTCAGAATTGTGAGAAATAAACTATTCTGAGAGGAAAAAAGTCAGTCTTTATATCTCACAATTCTGACTTTATATCTCACAATTCTGACTTTATATCACCCAATTCTGACTTTATTACACGCAATTGCGACTTAATATCTCGCAATTCTGACTTTATATTTCACAATTCTGAGAAATAAAGTCAGAAATTGTGAGATAAAAAGTCGCAATTATTATTATTATTAATCTATTTAGTGGC
Source organism: Siphateles boraxobius (assembly GCF_051911475.1). NCBI lineage: Eukaryota > Metazoa > Chordata > Actinopteri > Cypriniformes > Leuciscidae > Siphateles > Siphateles boraxobius. Next base: position 475,939 of record NW_027508953.1, read on the forward strand.
GGAAACAAGCTTCCATAGTAAACAGGCCTTAATATGTAGCGGAAAAACACCCAAACTGGCAACACCAGCACCAGTGTCGCACCGTCGCATGCGTCATCAACACAAGAAGCAGCGAGAAGGATCGTATGATCATTTAAACCAATTTATGACCAGATCGGTGAGGATGGGAAAAATCTTACATTTCCGTGCAAACTTTGTCCACCGATAAAATAATTACTGTCTGTGGTTCTATATGGGCTGTGGAAATGATTTTGAAAAACAATAGCTCGCAGCAACATATGGAAAAAAAGAACTATGAACTAGCTAAAAAATTTTAAGTATGAACTAGTATGAGTTCATTTTAAAATGTGTGAACTGAACTTTGAACTAGTTCATGTAGAAAGTGAACTTTCCCAACACTGACTACGTTTACATGCAGCCAATATTCGGGTTATGGTCGGGTTAAGGTCACTATTTGGGTTTCTGAAACATTAGGAATAACCCGTTTACATGCGTGAGCAGAGAGAGTTACTCCTGTATACATGGAATTGCAATATCCCGATGTAAACGGTAGGGCTGTCGCGATAACCGCAATATCGCAGTACCGCGCTACTGACAGGCCAACCGCAGAGGAATGCAAGTAACCGCAGCAACCGCGTTTTCTTTTTTCATAAGGCCACCCTTCGTGGTTCGTACCATGTGTATTGAATGTTAAATAAGTTAATAATGATAACAAGACTGTTTATCATGGTGATTTGTACAGAGGATTCATGGATTTTAAACAGACAGTGAATGTGTTTGACTGAGCGCGTGCGATTACCTGCGTCTGTCTTTGAAGTCAAGTCATGTATATTCGTGAAAAGGTTGCCTTTTTTTTAAAGGAAAGCGAAATATATGTCGTAGGCTATCATCCTTTTAACGTGTAAGGGTATTTACCATGAATGGCGTCAGCGCTGGTCAGCATTACACAGCGCGAGGAAGCCGTGGGGGGAAAGCAGCGAGTCACGCATTGAATCAATGCCATTGGTCTCTATTAAGTGAAGCATTGCTTCAGCTTTGCCCAAAAGTGAAGCATTGCTGGCCAGCTGAGCCTTGAAAAGTGGAGCTCAAAGTTAAAAAAATAGTTAACACCTTGTTTCATGACATCTATCATTTAAGGAATCAGCTTTTTTGAACGTTTTTGTTGAATGAACGGTTTAATGACTCACTCAAAGACAGTCCGTTTGCGTAAAAACTGCGCGCTGAGTGACAGTCTTTCAATGCGCAGAGACGCTGTTTAGTTTCGGTTACATTGTTTTTGTGTATGCTGACCACATCATAACACGTATTTATGTAGCAACAAATAAATATAAATAAATAAATGGCGGTAAAACCACATATCGCGCTATTGAGCCACTCAAAATTACCGCAAGGGAAATTCCTTCACCGCGACAGCCCTAGTAAACGGCTACGCGCGGTTAGCGTCTGGACGTACGGACAACCTTAAGACGCAATATTCGTCATTTCCGATTCTTCTTCCTGTATCCAAAGACAACAACAGCAGCAGCAGCGCGCGGATAATGAATAGTTCTTGCAGATAGCGATCGCCTTTGTTTGCGCTTTGGTGCTGGTACTGACCTCGCTCCAAATGTACGCTGTGCTGCGTCTCACCTTGTTTACTTCCGGTATACTGCACGCGGGTTTCTGTATGCGCCGAGAAGTTCCTCTACTCAAAAGACCAAGATTCCTTGCGAATAGAACATGCGCAGAACACAAATCATTATGGCGATATGGCGATGCGCGTTTACATGACCAAAACTTCGGGTTAGAAAAGGGGTACCCCAGGGATCATATCCGGGTTTTTAAAATCCGTGATATGAGTATATTCGGGTTTTTGCCGGTGTTTACATGGCTGTGCGTGACCGGGTTATTGCTAATATTCCGGTTTTGAACCGGTTATTGGCTGCATGTAAACGTAGTCAATGTAGATAGGACAGTGTATATATATATACGCAGACAGACACTGTCTTATCTATATATATATATACATATATATGGTGTAGTAACAGCTTCAACCAGCAGGGGCTGAATTAATGAAGACATCCATTATAAACAATAATACAGTTTATCTCATACATCTTTATTACCTTGTTTCCTCCAGGTAGACTCACAGCTAATTTAACATTACTGTGCTTTTACACATTACTAAATGAATAGTTTTTGCACTGTATCTCATTTCCCATCGATCCGGTGAAACATTGTGTTAATTAAAACATTGTTTATCTAAACCTCTGGACAGGATACAGCCGAGACTTGGACTTCGTTGGTTTGCGTCTTCACACTGCGTCTAATTACTCTGAAGAAGAGATCGGACTCATTAACTCCAGACACGGCGAGCTTGGCCTGAGAAACAGACAACGCAAATGAAACTGTCAAAATATGAGGAGTTTCTTATCTTAAAGAAGCAATGTGTGGAGAAAAGCATGATGAATACTGCACTGTTTTTCTCTCAGAAAGTTAAGCTCTCTTGTTCTCAGTAAGCCTCGATTCGTTCTGCACATCAACACCTACTTGACTCCCATCGCCAAGACTTTTTAAATGCATAATGCTTTTACCGTGGCTTATTTTAAAAAAAAATCTTTGCATGTTTACTTTTTACTTGACTTCACTCTTTTGTTAGGAAGTTTTTGGCAATGCTTCACAATAGGTGTCATCTGTCAACATCAATGCATTAACAAGAACTAACAACGAGCAATGCATTTTTATAGCATTTATTAACCTTTTTTATAATGTTAGAAATAATAATGCATTTGTTTACAGTGCATTAATCAATGTTAAGAGATACAATTTTGATTAACAATGCATTAGTAAATGTTGAGATTAACAGTAATTGAGTTTCATAAATGTTGTTCATGGTTAGTTCATGTTTCAAGCAAAGTTAACAAATGAAACCTTATTGTAAAGAGTTTTTGCTCCGGAAAAAAAAGCACAATTAATTCAACTCCATCAATATTTCTGTTGGTGCTTTTAAGTTTTATGAAGTTAAATATATTAAATTGGTAGCTAATTTGACCCAAGCACAGCCTGACAGACTCTCGCTCATGAAATAATGACTCAAAACCTTTCATAAAGTCACCAGATAAGAGATGTTATATAAGAACTAGAGGCTGCGATTCAGAAAAGAGACGCTTTCAGACAGCAAGTCAATTACAAATGCATAAATGCCATGAAAGATTCAGTTTGCTTGATTCATAATTGCACGACTGCGTTGATTGAGTTTTCATTTGACATGCTAAGCCACTTTTTTACTTAAACAAAACTGGATAAAACTTCCTGTATGATCCGAACAGAAACATTAATGTATACTGTAGTTTTACATAAAAGAGATTCATTTTCTGATGTACAGAGAAGCATTTTTACTTAAATTGACACTGGTTTAACATTTACCCAAACCGACTGAACTGCAATCCATGGTTTTCAAAAAATGATTGTGATTTTAACGGTAAAAGACGCGTAAAAATGCTACAGTGCAAACCTGTTAATTGGTTAACAGAAAGTTTCCTTACTATATACGGTAAATAACTGTGATAGAACCCATTTAATGTAATTTTACTGTAAAATACCGTTAAATTTACAGTTTTTGAAAGTGAAAAAGACCACGCATTGTATAATTTACAGTGAAAAAACGTAAATTGACATTCCCACAATTCCCTGCGTGGCACTTCACATTTGATGTATTTTTGTTGAAATAACTAGGCTATGTTTCTTCATAGTTTTTTTTCTAATCATTTATGTACATTAGGGTTTTATGTTACATTTAATGTTGTTAAATTAATGTTTACTGCATTTTTAAAGTTTCATGTGTGTTACCATGATGGTGTTTAATGTTTGTGCGAAGGACACTGTCCAGCTTCTATATATATATAGTAGTATTAACTTTCTTGTTGATGTGGTGCTTGTAATGAGCTTTGATTGATCATGTGACTCTCATCACTGCTGTGATTGTTGGCTGTCAGTGTATTACAATGTTACAAAACAGAAATTAATACTTCAATAGGTCCGTAAATTAGCATTATATGAGATAATGAAATACGGTTTATTACTGTAAATTTTAAGTTAAGTCTGTAAAACCAATAACGTTGCTACCGTATTTATGACGGTAAAGTTCTGGCAACCACAGCTGCCGTTTTTTACCGTAAAAATTACGTTTTATTTGTTACAGTGTACTGTAGCTTAAGTCCAGTGGTCTTCTTTGGCCCTTTTCTGACCAACTTTCATAGCTGATTGCTAACAGAGCCTGGCTTTCTTGTAGAGATGCATAATTCTGGATACATTGAGAATTACGATTGTTTTGTTTCAAACAGAGATCACGATTCTGAACAGATTTAAACAAAATAGGATGTAATTTATTTAAAAAACGGTTTAAGTGAATGATTCAATGACTTCACTTGTATCATTACTGAATGAACCATTGTTTTTGAACGAATCTCTTCAATGAATGATTCGATGACAAATACATATCACTTTTCTTTGATTGATTTTAAAAATATATATATTTTATATGGTCTCAAATTCAGGGTTATTATCGTTGACTGAACTAAAACTATAAGTAAAAAAAAAAAAAATCTTAATCGAACTGAAATAACCTAAAACAAAATAAAATAAAACAAATTAGATTAACTAAACTAGGCAAAATTTTGAAATGTTGTCTTGGAAAATAACTCTGAAATAAGCACTAACGGGAAATAAATTAACTAAAACAAAAAATTTAAACTGAAATATAAATAAAATAAACCTAAATAGTAATATTTTAAAATAATCTAATAAAAGAAATAAAAAAGGCACATAACAAAACAAAACCATAAATATGAAACTGAAATTATATAAAATAAAGGCTAAAATATCAACAAACTATAATAATACTAAAAATAATACTAAAAAATCTTGCAGCTGAAACGAACATTGATGTCCATTAGTCAGTGACTCATTTCCGTCCTCCTGCATCAGTCGGTTCGGTTTGGCTGCATTTAGTGGTTAATTGTGTGAGTGTGTGTGTGTGTGTGTGTGCATGTGACCTTCCCATGAGGCCTTGCTGTCACACATCCAACAACAGAAGGCAAATGTCTCTCTGCGCATCCCACTGCAATTACCCACATGCCCCGGTGGCATCTCTCTGGACCCGCGCGTGTGAGGCGAGTCAGCACCTCTGAAACACACACAGCACAAACACACACAGGCCTTCTGCTAGACGGCCACAGCATGTGTGTGAAAAATCACACTCACACACGTCATGTTTTCAGAGGCAGGTGTAAATGATTGTTGCATTTCGCAGCGTTGCACGATAACTGTATTCGGACTTGTTCTGTGGTCTTCATGAACAATAGACACTGTTACACATTATGAACGGCACTTTCCAAGGCATAGTTAGTATTATTGATTACTGATATATTTAACTTTGGTAAAGGTGGAGTTTCGACCAGTTAAAAAACACACAGAAACACATTAAAACACACAATTAATGCTTTTAATTGGACAAAATGTTATTTTCCCTGCAGTGCAAAAGTCATCAATATTTTGCTCCAGTTTCCAGAAGATTTTTAATTTTATTTTAAATGCATGTGTTTGCTAAAAGTTCATTTAGTCACCTTTTAACAATACACTGGCATACAGCAGGGCTGTTATAGTTAAATAAAACCAAAAATATATATTTAAATGTGTTAATTGAAATAAAGCTGAAATAAAATACAATATTAGATGAAAAACTTAGTAAGTTGAAGCACTTATATTCCTAACGAATGAACGACTCTAGAACTATATATATATTTAAAAAAAATCTATTTTATTTTAAATTATTTAATTCAAATAATGAGTTTAAATTATCAACTTCGATTAAGGAAATTAGTAATGTTGAAAAAAGCAAAGCACTAAAATGACTTAACTGGAAATAAGTACTGAACTAAAAATAAAATAAAATAAGACTAATAAAAAATGAAAAAAGCACATACATTTACTAAAAATTTAACTAAAATGAAAAGGAAAACTGAAAATAACAAATAAAAACCAATAAAAAAATATTAATTAAAACTAAGATAATAGGAGAAGAGCCAATATCTGCAAGAGGAAAATAAATGATGGGGTGATTATGCTGATTTAAAGCTCAAGAAAGCGACGTCTTCCTCTTCTTTACAGTCCGGCGCTGAACACACTGAGATGATGCAAGTTTGATGCAATATCCTCAGCTCTAGTGAATAACTCAACGTTTCGGAGCAACTACAGCTTTTCATATGACAGTGAAGACAAATGTGCATGAACACAGACACATACTACAGAAAGCTGTCATATTTGAGGATTTATTGTCACTGCATGTGTTTGTAAGCATGCACTCACGACATCAACTAATGGAGCACTACTGTCATTCCTGCACAAATAAACAATGTCTCTAGAAAACCACTACGGGCTTCATTGAGCCTCGGACTCTTTCATTTCAATCATTATTTCCCATTAAACCGAAGCCAATTACTGCAGGAATGGGAAGAGAAAATCATTTAACTGGCTTCAAGGTTTTACAAGCGGCAGAAATGTTTTCTCTTTCTTTCTCTCACTGTATATTTTCTCAGATATTTACAGCAACCTGCTCGTTCTTTGTTTGCGAGACAGACATTATCTGCAGATGCTAATGACTGCTATTAATCGTATACGCAGCAGCGCAAGCCTCTGTCTTTACAGTGTATGAGACTGCAGTGACATCACATGGAAGAGGCGGGGCTATGCAAATGAGATTGGTCTTTATAAGCCCGGACGTGCCATAATAACATTCAAAAGTGGTCTTCTGCTCACCAAGGCTGTGTTTATTTGAGCAAAAATACAGTATAAACAGTAAAAATAGTGAAATATTATTACATTTTAAAATATCAGTTTTCTATGTGAATATATAGTAAAGTGTAATTTATATCCTGTGATCAAAGCTGAATTTTCAGCATCATTACTCCAGTCTTCAGTGTCACATGATCCTTCAGAAATCAGTGTAATATGATGATTTGCTGCTCAAGAAACATTTCTGATTATTATTAATGTTGAAAACAGTTATGCTGCTTCATATTATTGTGACATTTTATTTTTCTGATGAATAGAAACCTCAAAAGAACAGCATTTATTTGAAACCGAGATATTTTGTAACACTATAAATGCCATCAATTTAATGCATCGTTGCTGAATTAATGTGTGATTTTATTTTTCAACTTGCTGACTACAAAAATAAACACATCAGTCACTGTTACAACAATTAAAAGTGCATTTTTAGGGTCTCATTATAACAAGTAAACATTCACAAAAGGCTAATGGTTCACATTCATGTTTGTATATGAGGACCTTTGAGTGCTAGAGACTCATTTCCAGTCTGAAACTGCACTGAAAAATGTCCAGAGAACATGATAAAATACATTCAGAGGAATATTTGCGTATATATACCTGTGGTTTTACAAACTGAAATGTATCTCCTACAGCTGTAGATATAGCAGCCAGGTGTAGCCGGAGATAAATATGTTTACGCTCATATAAACACACGCTATCTCCCAACCCTTCGCAAACACACATGCAACACGAGACCTGAGGCTAATTATCTGAGGTTATCGCTAAAACCTCTTTAGAGGATCTTAAAGTTGGTCCTAACCTCCTTTTACCAAGCCCCAACGTGACGGCATTAACCACGATAGCATCTCTGAGGCGTCAGTAAACAAAGACACTGCATCTACTTCACATTTCAACAGATACTGCGTGTCAGAGCACATCACGATTAGGGTTTCTGAGGTCAAAGCCTGATCATCGAGGGTTAACCACACTGGGTTTGAGGTTCAAAGGCTGGAGACGGTGTTGTGGTTTATTTTCTCTGCATGAAATGATATTTCATGATAGTAATCGATAGACTGGGAGATTAAATAATGAAGCGGCTGAACGTTTTTAACGTGCTTTGCTGAGGCCGGTCAAGGCCAGACTCATTCTTATTGTATATATTGCATATGTGAGTCTTTTTAAAGTCACCATGAAATCAAAATTGCCAATTCTTATTTGTATGGAATATTGCAGTGTTTATAAATGATTTGTCTGCGCACAACACTTTTTTTAAACGTCATGTGCCTCGTGATCTTGAATCAGAATAACAGCGGCACCTCTTCTCTTCTCTGATGATGTGGGCGGGGCAACCTGTCACTCACATGAGATCAGCCAATAGCAAACCACAACCATCCAATCAATTCCACACGGACAAAATCAAGCCCCGCCCACATTTGTTCTCGTTCCAGAAGCGTTTAACTTGAATATACTGTATGTCACAGTAGTGAAGAAAACTTTTGCTTCATACTAAATTTTAAAGCAACAGCTCAGCCAAAAAAAAAGGACAATTCTGTCATCACGACTTTCATAAGTTCATAAAAATGAATGTTCATGCTTGCCCATAAAATGAAAATACACAGTGACCAACTGCTGTCAAGCACTAATAATGAAAAAAAAATAATAATAGCATACTGGACAACGTAACAACTACCACTATTTAGATATGGATGCACGATATATCGGCCACCATATCGGTATCGGTCGAAATATATAATGTTATCGTTATCGGCCCGTTAAGAAAATTTGGCCGATATATTAAAGCTGGCAAATAACGGATTATTTCCTTCAGATGTGCACTGTTCAACATGATGGTTTTAAATTTCTTGAAATATGACTGGAATCACTTCAAAAAAGCAAAATACGGTTAAGTGCAAAATGTGCAGCGCAAGTCTGTCATATAGGCTACATAAAATTATAATGAGAACATAATAGCAATTATTATAATTGTGTGCTTTGGACATGGATCTTAACGGTGTGACTGTTGTTTTTGAAATCAGGCTCTCAAAAATTATATAAAAACTTGGATTTAGATTTATCAGGCAATATATCGGTTATTGTCTTTCAAATATAACGAATTATCGGTTTTTGATATTGGCCAAAATCAGTGTATCACTAAATGTAAACTATGACTCATGAACTTCTCAAGTTTAGACAGATCAGAGTTTATGACGTTATTCACTAAAAATCTTGTGCACATGTGCGTATTCACACTTATGCGCAGCAGGTTTGATGGCAATGACACAAAACATCATTGTGTTTTGCAGTTTTAAGCTGAAGTGCAAATGCAATTTAAGAGCTTTAGTAAAGAGGATGATTTTCAGTGAATTTTAAACACTCAAAGCTTGATATGACTTAAGAAGAATTGCACTATCGCACATGTCATTTGCACCAACATTTACTCTGGTTGATTAAAACACAGCATGAACATGATGCTAAACATCAGAACGGTGAGTAAATGATGGAAGATTCGTTCTTTTTGGACGAAATACAGTATTCCCTTAACCATCCATATCTAGCTATGAGATTTTAAAGTTTTAAAAGCTCCGCCAACCAGTTTTAAACAGATTCCTTCAAAGCAAATCCTTTAGAGAGTTTCTTTAACCCTCACCGGAACAAAACTCTCTGACTCCTTATCAATCAAAGCTTTTAAACATTAGCACAAAGTTAAGATATTTCAGTGAATTTAAGCATATTCTCTCCCGATTCCCAGCAGCACGTCTGAGCTGATGAGCTGTAAGATAGACGTAATGAGTGTTTCCAATCATATGTTGTTGTTTTTTGCTTTTCAAAAGGGGCTGATGAGCATGTGCTGCTCTTGTCTGCTTCTCATTTGAATATGAACAGGGGCTGAAAAAAGTGATTATGCTATGATGACTATTGCCGTGATTATTCTTTTACTCTGATTACTCTCTTGAACATCCCACCCTCTTCGAAACCCACCCATCCATCCCACAACCCTATGCCAAGTTCCCTATACAGTACGACTGCTAAACAAGTGCATGCAAATATTGGAAATAATCAACACTATTATCAAATGAAATTAATTCTTAGGGAACATGCTTTGAAATATTTTATAAATATTGAGAAAATGGGTTAAAAAACAAAAACTATTCTTAAAAAATATACAAGTATTAAAGGGGTCGTGAACTGCATTGTTTTATAATGCTACTTATAATGTTACTATGATTTTTACATTGGAATGAGCTAAAAACGCTCGTTCTGCATCGCGTGTGTCCCAGTGTGCAATCACCATCCGTAACGCAAGCTTCTACCTGCTCGCTGATATCGTGACGGTAAAGCGAGGTCACAGTATACAGTAAACGCCCCTGCTGTTTAAATTGTGTATTAGGGATGGCTCGATTCCACAATTTTGGCTTCGGTACGATACCAGAACCTAATACCTCGGTATCGATACTAAATCGATACCACAGGTAAAAAACAAACAAAAAAAAAAAACAGTCTTTAAGTGACACTTAAAAAACACTGCTTGAAACTCTCCACTACCAAATGTGCTAGGAAAAGGTATCAAAATGTAAAATAAAATAATAATAATTCAGTCAGGGAACATACAGTAGGTTAAATTTTGATTTAACCTGAAATTATACAATTAAAATAGGTTAATATCTATAATAATAGATGAACATATATGACCATTAGCTGTCATGCATCAACAGAGAATTATCATCATTTATTGCATTTATTCATCTTGGTTTGGTTACTGTTTGGGTTCATATTCGTTTAATGCATTGCTAAACATGTATTATTATATTTAATTTTCTAGGTCATTTAATTACTGATTGATATAGATTAATAAATGCTATAATACTGTTAGGTCAGGTTACCTAATGAATGTTGACAAATGCAGCTTAATTGTAATATTAGTAATATTCATATCTCTCTCTCTCTCTCTCCTTATTCCTCTAGGGGTCGCCACAACGGCACTAATATGCCATTCATTTTACTATCCCTAATACTAAAATTTATATTATTCAAATTTTTATTCTTTATTCATTCAAATTCAATTAATATATGTTTGTTTGAAAATGCAAAAATGATGAGACCCTAACTTAATTGGTTCTAGCGTGTCATGCAAGCAGATTTGAGCTTTCGTGTTTACCGTATCATATATAATTGATAAGCTCTTAGCAACGTATGTGCGCTGTTCAGTGTTCAATAAAAGTCTAAATTAAATCAGTTGAATGATGGACTAACCTGTCGATCTCTGAACTCTTTGAACAAGTCAAGATGAGCAACGGATAAGTCAAGTGCTATAGGCAGATTTGATGTGTTGCCTCCCCGTTTGCAGAGTGGTGCATTGAGATCTGTTTCTTTACTTTTCTCATTACTTTTGTAGGCAAAGTAATGCCTTATTTCACTCATACTGCTCTCTCTATTCATTCATTTTGGGCGTGTAGAAATTTGAATGAGCTTCGTTTGATTCATTGTGTTCCTCTCTTGTCACCGTTTGCCGGATTCGCATGACCCGCGTCAGTTTAGGTAGCGCACTGCCGCCTAGCGGTGAAGTTCGAAACCGCAGCGCATCAAATACCTAATTGAACAAAATTATGATATTGTACCGTTTGAAATATAATATATATGGGTATTTTAGCAGTACCGGTATACCGCGCATCCCTAATGTGTATTGCGATTCGTTAAACATCTCAACCGACATGACAAATTTTTCAACCGGCTCGGAGTGAATCGTTACAATCCCTAATTCTTACAGTATGATGACCTCTTATACTGTAAGTCAAAACAAAAGGAATTTATTACATTTTATTTTATATTTATATATATATATTCGGCCAACCTTACTCCTTTAGGAAAAAGAAAAAGAAATAAGTATTTCTACAAGTGACTTTTTCTACATGCCATTTATTGCAACAGAGCATAAGACGGTGACATGTTTACAGCAAGTAAACATTAACCAATGAGAATGATGAATTTATGGCTATGTATAGCGAAAGAAGAGTAGATGAGATGTGGATGAATGGAGTTGCTCTATGAGCAGCAATGGGAAGTGGATAAATGAGGTTGTTTGGGGCCCGTGGCCGTTTTACATGCACTTTTGCTGAATCATCATGTGGATCGTGAGTCGGAAACTCAGAAAAGAGGAATTACAGTGTGGGTGGACGAGGTACGGCAGGAGTGGTTGCTTCTCCTGCTCTCAAAGGATACACTGAGTACTGATGATGTGAAGAGTTGACTGTAAATGGACTGGGTAATCTACTCTAACGTAATCACCAAAAGCACCATTTAAAACAGTGCATTCGCAAATATTTTAACAAGTAAAAAACAAGTAGAAATGAATCTTGTTGTTCATGCGCAGAAACACCTAAACTAGGGATGCACGGATATTAAACTTTTGGCCAATATGATAATTCTTTTAGGCTACATTTGAAAGCCGATATTCTATATTTTGACCGATGAATCTAAATCCAAATTTTAATATAATTTTTTGAGAGCCTGATTTCAAAAACAAAAGTCTAACCATTAAAGCCATGTCCAAAGTACACAATTGAATATTATGTCTCATTATAATTTGATGTAGCCTATATGACAGACTTGCGCTGCACATGTTGCACTGAACTGTATTTTCCTTCTTTGAAGTGATTCCAATCATATTTCAAGTATTTCATGTTGAACCGTGCGCATCTGAAGTGTCTCAGCTGAAGGATATAATCCATTATTTATCGGCTTTAATATATCTGCCAAATGTTCTTATCAGGCCGATAACGCTCACATTAAAAATGAACATATATTGGCCGATACCGTTATATGCCGGCCGATATTACTCATGCAACTCCGCCCCCTCATTGAATATTATATGAGGCTTTTCACCGAGGCCTGAGATTAATCCGTGACATGTTAATCATCTACCTCACATTGTGCTCATTAAAACCTGATAAACATAATGTCTTCTACAATTGTGATGATGCACTCAGAGTCATTGAAGATCACCACTCAGTATAGGCGTCGATTTCGGTGGGGACGGTGGGTACGCGTCCCCACCAGATTTCGCCATGAGACATTTTGTTCTACCACTAGACCATTAAAAAACCCACACAAAATGTGCAGATCGATGGATTTATTTACGAATTGAGCAGAGAGGCTGCACAGTTTGACAAGTTTCAGCGGCGTGCGGTCTGGGTAGGCAAACTAGGCACTACCCTGCCAAACTTGTTTTTTACTGTTTATTCTTGTTTTTTATATATGCAATATGTGTGTTATTCCAATTGTTTAGACGTTATTATGACAAATGTGGCAGTTACGCATAGTCAAATAAAAAAAAGGTAGAATAAGCAGTGCTTTTACTGTCTACTAGCATTTTTCTTTTACTAACATTTGTTTGTATGTTGCGCATGCGCACTTCGATCCTGTAGTCTTCAACATGTACGGCAAAAAGCACAAATCTGCTGTGCCTTTGGACGTAAATATGTTATGCCAGTTATCATCTCCGCAACGTATCAGACATGGACCAATTAAAATCGAGATATTACTTACTGGACATTTGCGCAGCTAACGTCATTACACCACAGCTAGCCTACATGCCTAATCCCCGGCAAATTCAAAGTCAAAATGACAACACCGGCCGTGATCACGGAGTTAAGAAATTTTTCCAAGCTCGATTTTAATTCAAAATCTGAGTTAATAGCAAGAGGGAGGTCTACGGCAGGCTTAGATGGACTAATGCAGCAAAAGGGCCCAAACATTGCCCGATCGTTTCAAACAGACTGGTATGAAAGAAAAGATGTGATCGACGTCTTCACGAGGAAAGAGCGGCGGATGGATTTTATGTACAAGTAATCTACCGATTGGTGAGTCAAAAACTATTTTGGGCTTAATATTGAATTGATAAATGTGGTCGAATCAATGCAAGCCATTTGCCTTCATATTCAATTGAGCAGTGTGTGATTTTACTTTTGCTGACTGACAAACATAATTTGCCGCTGTGCAACAATTAAGGATTAAGAATGGTTGCATTCTGATGCTGGAGTGGACATTAACTACCGGTGTGTGCCTGTGCCGCGCTTGTGTGCGTGCGTGCGTGCGTGTATGTGTGTGTGCGTGTGTGTGTGTGAGAGAGAGAGACTGTGAGAGTACACGATATACATCCTGATTTGTACATTTCTTGATATGCCGCGCTTGTGCGTAACGTTTACTGTTATTACGTATTATTAGCCTAAACAATAAATCAGGTAATCTGGCTTTCAACTCAGTGCCTAGCCTCTTTAAGACCACACCGCACGTCACTGACAAGTTTGTACCCAGCACTTCTGAAAATGCACTTCCGAATGCGTCTCTGTCCCCAGCACATTTCAAACCAAGCCGTGCCACTCAGCACATACAATTATCAGACAACATTTCCTACACTAGACGACTTATCTTCTAACTAATGTGCTCTTTTAATCTAAACACACCCTAGAATAGTGCAGGGATTGATTGAATACATGATACAGAATGCAAACACAGTAAACAGCATAATAAAGTAGAGGCAACAAGTATTTAATTCAAAATAGGTAAGAAGCATTTCATCTGAATAAATACAATCATAAATTAATTACTAGCCATGCCTCAATATTTTGGTCATGGTTAGTGTTATCTAAAGCACAATTTTAGGAAGATAAAACAAAGCGCATCACTTCATCAGTGAAGGTTTTTATTTATCCACTTCAATGCAGAATATCAAGTTATCGGAGCTCATTGTCAAGAGCAGTTCAATGAACTTCAACCAGTTGCGGCTGCTGGTCTTTCAAAGAGGGGAAGCTGTATTAATTAATGAATGAACAAGCAATCTAAAAAAAGATATTAAACTCGAAGGAGGAAATGTGGGCATTAGGTTAAACTGAAACAAGGAATGTAGTGTATAATTGTGTACAATTTATTATGAACATTGGTAAGCAATTTCACCAAGCAAATACCAAGAAATATGTTGCAGCAGTTTGTCTTTCGACTACACTTGCAAAATCCGCGATGGGACTGAGCTCGAACAGCTTCAGCGTCAGTGACTTTTTATAGTACAAAATCGCTGTCAATCAAAAGGAGATGCAGTCTTTCAACAGACCCTCCAATCATCACGCAGAAGCCCGGAGTCCAGCCCCGCCGACTCCTCTAGCCCCACCCACTCCTCCATTCACAACAGACCCTCCAATCATCACGCAGAAGCCCGGGGTCCAGCCCCACCCACTCCTCCATTCACAACAGACCCTCCAATCATCACGCAGAAGCCCGGAGTCCAGCCCCACCCACTCCTCCATTCACAACAGACCCTCCAATCATCACGCAGAAGCCTGGAGTCCAGCCCCGCCCACTCCTCCATTCACAACAGACCCTCCAATCATCACGCAGAAGCCCGGAGTCCAGCCCCGCCCACTCCTCATTCACCCCACAGATGCTGAGCATAATCACAGATTTATCCAATGACCGTCTAGTTTCGAAGCGCGGAAAACAACTGTTGAAAGCAGCGCCACTGAAGTCACCGGACGCTCGGCTTCAACAGGGAAATGCACTGTGACTCCGGGAACGAATGAGGCGGATTCTGATTCTGAACGAACTCGTCTCCGAGATGAACGAGTTCTAACGCATTTTTAGTCAATAAAATGTTAACACAATAGTACATATTTGATCATTAATATTTTAACATTATAGGGGAAGCCGAGCTTCCCTTGCAGTCTTAACTCTTCGGGGTCGCCGATCACGCCGGCGTGATCAAGTTACATGACCAGTTTAAGACGTCGAAGCATAAAAACAAAGTCAATTTGAGCGCTGCCGTCCACTTCTGTCGAAAGTGCTGGCTTGAAATTCTATTTTACTTTTTGTTTTGTGTTGATAGACCAAGTAAAAACGGATATATGATCCTTTAAACTTTATATAAAAAAAATATTGACGCGTTCGTAAAAGAACGCAAGATGGGATGCCACAGGCGTTGCATTTATTCTAATAACTTCGTCGGTTTTTGTCATAAAACAAAGCGGAGAAAAATGTGTGAATCTGCTGACTCTGCTCTTCAGGATGCACATTTGAGGGAATGGAGGAGGAGCCAACTGAGCAAAGAAGCAAAATTTAAAGGCAGAGGATTTACGAAGTAGACAAAGAGAGACATATGCGTTATATACGTATAGGCCTGTCACGATAACAAATTTTGCTGGACGATAAATTGTCCAAGAAATTATTGCGATAAACGATAATATTGATAATAAACGATAATATTGTCGTTCTGAGACCATTTTCATCTAAAATAATGATAATGGCATAATAATGCAGGTACACCTTTTCAAAGATCAATAAACTTTTATTTCTAAAGACTATTTAAATGAACAAAACAACCAAAAACAATAAAAGCAATGGACTCTGTCTCTGTTACCAAAAAATGCACTTACCAATGTGTGACTTCCGTTCACATCATATCATGTACTGTGTGAACATGCATTCTCATATGAGTATGTGCGCTAGTTTGTGTGTGTGTGTTCTCGCGTCTCATATGAGTATGTGCGCGGAGAGTTTGTGTGTGTGTGCTCCGTCTCATTGAGTTTGTGCGCGAGTTTATGTGTGTGTGTGTGTGTGTGTGCGTGCGCTCGCGTCTCATATGAGTATGTGCGTGGAGAGTTTGTGTGTGTGTGTGTGTGCGCGCGAGTTTGTATGTGCGCGCGTGTCTCAAATGAGTATGCTATGTGCGTGGAGAGTTTGTGTGTGCGCGCATCTCGTGTGTGTAGAGTTTGCGTGTATGTGCGTGAGCGACTTAAGGTGTGTCGTTGTGCATTTCATATGTATTTGTTTGAGCATTCAGCAGTATACATGTATGTTTGACTACTTAATATATGTGTATGCAAGTGTTTCATGTGTGCGTGAATGAAGTTTGATTTAAGCCCTAGACAGCACCTCATATGAGGGTGAGAGAGCGCGCGCGCGCGAGAGAGAGAGGGACGAGCGAGATGTAATGCTTGCGCTATACGGCTCTCTGCAATCAAATACGATTGTAAATAGGCTCAGTAAAAAAAAAAAAACAATAATACTTAAAAAAAAACATTCGAAAATCAATGTGTGGCGGTCAGCGTTGATATTGTTATCCAGTCTCTTTGGTAGAGAGAGAGAGAGAGAGAGCGAGAGAGAGAGAGAGAGAGAGCGAGAGAGAGAGAGAGAGAGAGAGAGAGAGAGAGAGAGAGAGCGAGAGAGAGAGAGAGAGACAAGGAAAACAAACAAGCATGCAAATGGAAATTATCGCGGCCGGAAAAATTATCGAGCTAATTTTTTTTATCGTGCGATTAATTTGATTTATTGATTATCGCGAGAGGCCTAGTTATATATATATATAGAGATAGATATTATTGCTAGTTTTTGGAAGAGTTTGAGTAGATTTTGAGAGTAGTTTAGGAGTAGATTTAGATAAACTGTTTTGAGGAGTGGTTTGTATGAAAAAAATACCATACAAAAAGTGTTTGTATGGTATATTTGCACTATTGAGGAACCCCTCTTACTCAAGGAATGAAAGCCCTGTAATGTAGCTATCTGTGTAATTGTACATGAAGTGTTTTGTAGAGTTTCTAAGCAAAAAAGATAAGAAAAAACGCCTATTGCCACACCTGCTTTTTGCTGTATATAGTTTAATTTTATCTCAATTTTAAATTTTTTATGTTGTATTTGCACTATTTGGGAACCCTCATACTCTGGGAATGCAAGGCCTTAAATATAGCTCTCTGAATAATTGTGTGCACAACATTTTTTAAAAAGGGGCAAAGCTAAAAAGAAAGAAAAAAGTCTATGGCTACACCCGCTTTTTTTTCTTTTTTTGTAAATCATATTTTTTTTTGTATATAGCTTGATTATATGCGAATTGTACTTGTATATGTTGACATTTACAACTTGTGTTTATATTTAAACCTTTTAAAGTGCTTCAATGAGCATGTTTGTGTTTTTTGTAGTAGGAAAGCTATAATTGTTCTATTCGGATTTTGTGGTTTTTGTGTGATTTTGGGTCCAGTATGTTGATACAGTACATCAAAGTGAAAAACTAATTGTCTGGTCATATAGGTGATGTTGTGCTGAAAAAATGATACCAAACATTGGTATGGTAAACATTTGTTTATGTCGCAAAATAAAAAAAGTACTCAAAAACAGCCCAAGACTCCGAAGGGTTAAAGAAATCCCCACAGACTTCGACGCACTATGAACTCAAAGCATTCAGGTTTTTTATTCCTTTAAGTGTTTCGACCTCACATGGCATCTTTTATTGCCACAAAGTATCGTAGTAGTCATGGAAGTGTCCGTAAGCCTCTCGTCTCCCTAATCCCAATGTGACGGGCTGCCTCTGTTTGGCAATCATTGTTATTTGCTGAGCGCGTCTTGTGTTGATTTGATCCTCCTGAATCGTGGAGCGGATTTGAGGCTTTAGATAATGAAAAGGATGCTAATAGCGGCTAATCTGATCTATTGGGAATGAACGGAAAAACCATGGCAAGGACTTGGGCAGCGGAGACAGGATTATTACTATTGTCAAGTCTTTCATACTCAAAATCAAGCCTTTGTCTTGTTCTCTGCCCTTTCAGTTGGCCAGAAAGTGTGTGTGTGTTTGTGTGTGTGTGCTGTCTAAAGTGAAAAACACTAATCCAGCGGCTTGGGAAGGGAGTTTGAAACGCACCCCAACACCCCGGGGTCAATCCTCGGGATAAAGGGACCAACGGAGGCTGATAAGCAAAGAAGAGTACAAAGAATATCCCACTAACTGACCCTAAAAAGGTGAGAAACAAAGGCCTATTGTCCATTGCGTGATAGTTATTGAGTCTTCTAGGGATGTGGCGGGTATTATCTGTGGTGAAAATCAAGGGACGGTAGTGAGAACACGGTTATTTTGGGACTGCGCTGGAGGTTTGATCGGCCCTTGAGGGAACAGCTTGTTCATAGTGGAGTTTATGTAGCATGACTGCTCTAAATGAAGCCGGTTCGGCCAATTAATCTGGGGTTTGTTCCCCCTTCCAGCTAGAGTGCTCCGTTCCCAGTGGCTAGTTTTAAGGGTTTAGGAAAAAACATGTTGAAGGATTTACTTTGCTTACTAAATCTCCCCGAGGCCAGGCGACCTGTGCGGTCACGTCATCACTCCTGTTTCTGTCCTGCCGAGAGTTATCCATCGAGTCCAGCCAGACCGGGCTCCGGTTACTCTTTGCTTTTAACCGATGCTAATGGGACGCTCACATACGCAGTCTTTCCTTACCACTGCTTTGGCCTTGACCATTTATGCACAAACAAAACAATGACCCCGGGCTAGTTTACAGCGAGCCGCGACGTCAACGAGGATTGAGTTACATTGGGACGCAGACCGGAAATCTCTCCTAATGACCCGTGAATGTGAAGCCGTAAAAACTCATCTGAGAACAGGTGAATACTACCATGGGTTTAGTGCACTACTGAAGCATGAAAAAAAGCAGTGACTAAATAAATTTGAGAGTTTCATCAATTAACTTTTTTTTTTTTTTTTTACACAATTAAAGCTCCTACAAGTCAATTCAAACTAATTATTTTTTGGTTGAACAAACTTAATTTAAATTCTTAAATGTAATGTATGGGATGAGCAAGTCACATATACATATAGCTACACATATATATATATATATATATATATATATATATATATATATACACTACCGTTCAAAAGTTTGGGGTCGGTAAGATTTTTAATGTTTTTAAAAGAAGTCTCTTCTGCTCACCAAGGCTGCATTTATTTGATTAAAAATACAAAACAAACCCAGTAATATTGTGAAATATTATTCCAAATTAAAACAGCTGTTTTCTATGTGAATATATAGTAAAGTGTAATTTATTCCTGTGATCAAAGCTGAATTTTCATCATCATTTCTCCAGTCTTCAGTGTCACATGATCCTTCAGAAATCAGTATAATATGAGGATTTGATCCTCAAGAAACATTTATGATAATTATCAGAGTTGAACACAGTTGTGCTGCTTCATATTTTTGTGCAAACCGTGATATCTTTTTTTCAGGATTCTTTAAAGGTTCAAGAGAAAAGCATTTAATTAAAAAATAAATATTTAGCATTATTATAAATGTCACTTTTGATCAATTTAATGCGTCATTTCTGAAGAAAAGTATTAATTTCTTTTTAAAAAAGTATTGATCCCCAACTTTTTAACGGTGTGCATATATATATATATATATATATAGGGCCCTATGAAATCTATTTTATTTTTCCCAAATTCCATTTTATTTTTTCTGTTTAATTTTTTTTTACTCCATTTTAATGGATAAATAAAATTCTAGTAATCAAAAAGCATGTCTAATTAACTGAAATCATATAAAATATATTTTACATTTAAAATTACATTTCAACACAACAAAAGATGTGATGAGCTACTCATCACAGAACATGCAAGTAAAAAGGCAATGCAAATTTATATTGTCGCCAGTGGCGATCGATCTCAGCAAAAAAATAACTCGCGAATGAATATTTTTGGTCGCAAATGCAACCTTTTTAGTCTTAGACCCTGGAGGGAGTGGGCCAACACCAGCGTTCAACAACAATTCTGGGAGATCGCATACTGCACTTTTAAAAATAACAATAATAGAAAATCTTATAGTTTTCCGCCCACTGGCGCCTTTGCATTTTGACTCATTTCCTCCATCTGTGCTCTGCTGAGGACCTAAAGACCAGGCCATCTCCCCATAGTCTTTATTACACATCACTGCAATTTTAAAGCAGAGACCACAGGAGCAAACGCACTGGATCTGCAGTCCTCCGGGAACACAGTCCTGCAACTCTCCTCCGTCTCTGCTTTGATTGTGTGCTCCTAGACTCTCTCCTCTGCTTTAGTGGCCGCTTGCATCACATGCCCGCCTTTGAAACTGTAAACGGCCGGATTAGGATACTAGTGATATGTCTATGGACGTGCCTGCAGAGATGGGACTCAATGCGGGTCAGCTGTGAGACTGAACCGGGAATATTTCACCGCTTTGCCCTCGTTATAAAACAATCAATCATGCAACAAGAAAACCGAAGATGCAATGACATGCATTTTAAAATGTGTTGCACATCCAAAAACACTGGATTAACACCAAATTGGGTTGGGTTTTCAACACGAGGGCTGGGAAAATATAGGACAGAACACATGTTGGGTTAATTTTACCCAGCAAACCGGGTTGTTTATTTAACCCAGCATAACGGGTTGATTTAACCCAGCATAGTTGCTTCATTTTTACTATAATACTATCTTATTTATTTTATTTTTTACTTCATACATGAATTAATGTCTACGGGTCTAACTTAAATCCTAGAGTGTACTGTGGGCAAACAAGGACACTCCTCTGTAGAAATGCATAGAATATGACTGTTTAAGAATGAGGTTTAATAAGATTATTGGGACTAAATGCATCTTATAGCCCGGTAAATATCAGAAAAGTATGCAGAAGAAATCTTGCATCTGTATTTAAACTAGGTCTGAGTAACACCAACTACACTCACCGCACAATATGATACACGCATGGTTCAATGCATAATGATTTCATAATTGGATTGTGAGAGAAACGACATCAAATGCACAAGAGAGATCCATCGTCTTCATGCAAGTGAGTGAAACTATTAATTTTTAATCTCAAGTCCCACACCATGTCTCTTGTTTAACTTATTTTAGCTAATTTGATCATGCTTTCAGATATGCACAGCTTGGCTGAAATGCACAGATCCAATTTTTTAAAGCAATTATTTCTGAAAGTCAATGGCTTCAACGGAAACCAAAAAGGTAAATGTGATTTGAACAATTACTAAATCTGTGTTTAGTGTGTAATGTTGCTGTTTGAGCATGAAAAAGCTCTGAGTTATTCTCTATATCAGTGTCAGTGTTTCTGAACTCCTGAAACGCCTCCATTGTAGTCTTGAGTTTCTTCCGGGAACGAACACGTCACAATATTCCTCATTATAATAATTCATACGCAGAATAAAGGGGCGGGGGCTGGTTGAGTTAGTTAGTAGTGTGTTAAAATGGCGGTTATGGTAAGGGGCGGGACATTTCCCGAACGCACTCGAAGCGCTCGACCAATCACAACACACTGATCCAGCCGACCAATAAGAGCACAGTGTGCTTTTCAGGAGGAGGGGCTTCATAGAGACAGGAAGTAAACAGAGCGTTACCAAAGAGTATAGAAGAACAAGAGACGAAACTCTGATGCTTTTTTGGTAACAGCCACTAGGTGGCGCTTCGGTAGCGCAGCCGCCATTTTGGGGTGAAAATTCCAACTGGAGTCACTGGACAACAGCACAGATAACAGTTAATCCAATCATTAAATACACATTTGAGGTAGTTTTTTTCTTGCTTTATTGAGTATTTCCATTTTATGCAACTTTACACATGTATTACTATTATTAGTTACCAACTCCACTAGGCCTGAAATATATTTTGTACTTTTTACTCATACAAAAATATAATGTATGGCCATATATGTCATATTTTAAATAGCATGACACATATCTATACATATATTTGACTTATCTGAGAACACAATATAGCCTATGCCTGCAACATCTATGAACATTTATGTGTCCAAACATGTGAAGAAAATATTTGAGTTAATCTACTGTATATATGATACCATATATCTGCATATATTACAGAGTATAGTATTTCTCGCATATATGGACAACATTAAGTATAAATATGTGACATACATATTTGTTTCCCACATATTTAATAAATGTATGTAAACATACATGCATGTCATACTGATGCATTGAAATAAGTACATATATGCATACATATGCGTCTTACATTTAACATTTATGTGCATATACGGGAAAATATATGGCACTTACATGAAAACGGCCATTTTTGCTATATTGCTTCATATATGTCTATGTGTTTTATATGAATTTTGCATATTCTTATATAGGCACCGCAGCAGACATACATGGGCACTGACATTAGGCTATATATGTAATTTACTTATATTGACATATATTACATTTCTGTATGGGTAATCCCCTGGATCATGCTACAAACATGATGATCTTATAGAACATTTTTGTTTACACAGTCTTGCTTTAACGGTCATTAATATAAGATAGTAGCTACTGCAAAAACAAAAAACAAAAAAAAAGTTGACTGTAAAGCTATGCTGTTATATGAAAATATTGTCCAACATTCCCAATTATCTGATATAGCATACTGTTATATGTTGGTATTAATTCAGTGTTTGTAATGCTAGTACTAAAGGTTTTGTGGGGAAAAAGTAGAAAACTTGTCTAAGTCTGTGAAATAAACTGTTAAAAGAGATTTGATGATCACTAGTTGAGTGATTGTATTCTGTGTTGTCATCATTCAGTTTGGATTTGATCTTTAATGTACTTAAAAAAAAAAAAAATGTACAAAGCAGCTGATATTGCCATAGAGACAGCAAAAAGTTAGTGGATAGTGATGGGAAGTCCGGCTCTTTTCAAAGAATCGGCTTTAAGAACGTCTCGACACATCAACACTAGTGGACTGCCGAGTCGCTTTCACCCCAAAATGGCGTAAGCGTAGCGCTGCTGCTGGTGCTGGTGTTGCAATGGAACGTTCTATTGAGTTTCGCCTCTTGTTCTTCTATAAAATTTGACGTTACTGACAGACTGGGAAGAGAGGAGCCGCAACAATGGAGAATATGAGGAAAAATAATGTATTGGGTTTTGTTTTGTTTTTCTTTGTTTTTGTGTGTGTGTTTGTATGTATGTATGTGTGTGTGTGTTAGGTAGGTTTAGAAGTTGGGTTTTATGTTTTTGTGTGTGTGTGTGTGTGTGTGTGTGTGTGTGTGTGTGTGTGTGTGTGTGTGTGTGTGTGTTAGGTAGGTTTAGGAGTTGGGTTTTATGTTTTTGTGTGTGTGTGTGTGTGTGTGTGTGTGTGTGTGGTAGGTAGATTTAGGAGTTGGGTTTTATGTGTGTGTGTGTGTGTGTGTGTGTGTGTCTGTTAGGTAGGTTTAGGAGTTGGGTTTTGTTTTTTTATTTGTTTTTTTGTGTGTGTGTGTGTGTGTGTGTGTGTGTGTGTGTGTGTGTGTGTGTGCGTGTGTGTGTGTGTGTGTGTATTAGTGATAAGTAGGTTTAGGAGTTGGGTGTGTGTGTGTCTGTGTGTGTGTGTGTGTGTGTGTGTGTGTGTGTGTGTGTGTGTGTGTGTGTGTGTGTGTGTGTGTGTGTGTGTGTATTAGTGATAAGTAGGTTTAGGAGTTGGGTGTGTGTGTGTCTGTGTGTGTGTGTGTGTGTGTGTGTGTGTGTGTGTGTGTGTGTGTGTGTGTGTGTGTGTGTGTGTGTGTGTGTGTGTGTGTGTGTGTGTGCGTGTGTATTAGTGATAAGTAGGTTTAGGAGTTGGGTGTGTGTGTGTGTGTGCGTGCGTGCGTGCGTGCGTGTGTGTGTGTGTGTGTGTGTGTGTGTGTGATAAGTAGGTTTAGGAGTTGTGTGTGTGTGTGTGTGTGTGTGTGTGTGTGTGTGTGTGTGTGTGTGTGTGTGTGTGATAAGTAGGTTTAGGAGTTGTGTGTGTGTGTGTGTGTGTGTGTGTGTGTGTGTGTGTGTGTGTGTGTGTGTGTGTGTGTGTGTGTGTGTGTGTGTGTGTGTGTGTGTGTGTGTGTGTGTGTGTGTGTGTGCGTGCGTGTGTGTGTGCGTGCGATGCTGTGACTCGTTCACTTCACCACAGCGGCTGTGATAAATAAACCCATCGACTGCCCGCCAACCTGAGCGAGCCGATTCCCCGCTGTATCTCCGTCACAAACAAACAGCGCTCCTCGTTTCACGAGCGATAACAAACACCATTACCTCAGTTTAGCAAACGCTACTTCACTGGAGAACGTGTGCAAATGCCTCAGCGCTTACGTTAACGCCTTCAATGCTTAATCATTAGCCGCAACCGTTCCAGTAACACAGTGAACATGTGCGTCTGATATGAAGAAAGCATCATTACTCCTTCCTAGATAAACATCATTAACTTAGTTTACGGAAACACGGCACATATGCTTGCAAACGGCATGAAACTCCATTACCACTGAATTCAATGAATGTTTTGTCATAATTTGCAAAAGGCAATTACTTGTGAATGTCAAACGCAAAACAAAAGAAAGGTGATTTGAACGATTAAACGTAGCGAGGGCAAAAGTACTCAAAATGTAACAGAATAAAAATAAAGAATAATGGCTACATTTTAATGGAATAAATGGATGCCAATTTATGGAGGTTTTATTTGAATAAATTATTTTAAAATAAATTTCTACGTTCAATTTTTTGATTTATTCAATTATTATAGATTTAATCACTTCATGTTGAGTGCTTCGGTCCTCTAAGGAAACTTGCTTAAATAATATTATTAAATAATAAAATGATGTATGAGGATAATGGAATAGAAAGGAATAAAAAGAGAAAGAAAAGAAAACATCACAAATGAGCTTCAACTCTCGTCTGCAAGACTCAGAGAGCAAATGGAGACCCAAGATAAAATCATTTTTCTCATAATAAAAAGTTTTTTAGATGAGATTCTCAACAATGTCTGTGATTAAAAATCAAGAGTTCTCCATATATAATATGGATAATATATAACATTGATAATAATCATAAATGTTTCTTGAGCAGCAAATCATCATATTATAGTGATTTCTGAAGGATCATGTGACACTGAAGACTGGAGCAATGAAGCTAAAAATTCAGCTTTGATCACAGGAATAAATTACACTTTACTATAGTATATTCACATAGAAAACAGCTGTTTTACTTTGAAATAATATTTCACAATATTACTGGGTTTTGTTTTGTATTTTTAATCAAATAAATGCAGCCTTGGTGAGCAAAAGAGACTTCTTTTCTTTTCTCTAAAACATTAAAAATCTTACCAACCCCAAACTTTTGAATAGCAGTGTGTGTGTATATATATTAGGGCTGGGCCCCTAAAAATCCCCTATTTTTTCACAAAAAAACAGATTTACGATTTAAATCAAATTTTTTCTCTCCCTACTTAAAATCAATCTGCAGATGACAAAGAAATTGTTCAAAGCAAGTTTTAACTTTATTTTGTTTTAATATTCCCTTCTGGGATTTGATCTCCTTAAAGTGCAATCAGAAACAACAAGCCAAAAAGACAAGAGGACAGGCCCTGTCTTTAAAAACAGTGAAAATGTAACATAAAATAAAATGGGTGGATTGGGATTTGGGGGGATGTGTAAAAAAAACAAAAAACTTGCATCACAATAGGTGTATTGTGATTGTCAAATTATTTGGTAACTAAACATACTTTTATTAAGTTTACTGGTATGCTACTGTTTTTATTATTGCTTAACACAAATTTCACAATTTCAATTCAATTCTTGTGATTTGATTCAATATAAATTGGTACAGTAGATACGTTAATGTGTTAATTGTTCTTCCAAAAAAAAAAAATATCACCTAATGCTGTAAACATAGAGAGAGCCCCGTCAGCTGGTATTATTAAAGGTTAAAACGTAACTCAAATTAAATATAATGCGTTTTTTATTTTATAATGCGTTTAACTAACATGCGTGCTATGGGTCATTAAAAGCCATCCTGAGGTAAATGTAACGTTACGTGACATATGTTGTTCTCCAGCTGTTTTATGGACATCTTTCCGCGGTTGAAAAACACTGATCGATCGATTTTATTACATCTCGGTAAGTTTGTAGTAAAGAGTAACAGATGTTCGGTTCACGTGCCGCTTGAACTGAGATCTGCCAGCGTTCTCTCACGTCACATTTACAAGCGCCAAAACGGTGTTTATTGTTTGAATTTTGTAATAAAATTGACAGAATCTGAGAGCTGAGAATCTGTTTCATATCAACAGTAACGTTAACCTGCTCTGTCTTGTCTGTCGGTGTCAGTGTCCTCTTTCCTTCGCGATTTTTCTCTGCGTGAGAAAATGGATGTGTGGCGTGAGAGCGTGTAAAAAGTGACAGAATTGCGTCTCTCACAGTGAACTCGTGAGAGTTGGCGGCCCTGCAGATTCAGCTTGTAGCCTAAATATTTTCGGCGGGTGTGCTTCTGCTGCCGCGGTCTTGCTTATTTGCCATGTTGTTTGTGTATCTCTATCATGGCAAGCGCTGAGCCCGGTCGCAACTACGGGAGCCCAGATGGGTGCGTAGAGAAAACGATTTTCATTCAAAAAAAATCGGCGTAAACTACACATTCGAGTTAATCGATAAAATCGATTTATCGCCCAGCCCTAATTTATATATATATATATATATATATATATATATATATACACACTCACCTAAAGGATTATTAGGAACACCTGTTCAATTTCTCATTAATGCAATTATCTAATCAACCAATCACATGGCAGTTGCTTGAATGCATTTAGGGTTGTGGTCCTGGTCAAGACAATCTCCTGAACTCCAAACTGAATGTTAGAATGGGAAAGAAAGGTGATTTAAGCAATTTTGAGCGTGGCATGGTTGTTGGTGCCAGACAGGCCGGTCTGAGTATTTCACAATCTGCTCAGTTACTGGGATTTTCACGCACAACCATTTCTAGGGTTTACAAAGAATGGTGTGAAAAGGGAAAAACATCCAGTATGCGGCAGTCCTGTGGCCGAAAATGCCTTGTTGATACTAGAGGTCAGAGGAGAATGGGCCGACTGATTCAAGCTGATAGAAGAGCAACTTTGACTGAAATAACCACTCGTTACAACCGAGGTTTGCAGCAAAGCATTTGTGAAGCCACAACACGCACAACCTTGAGGCGGATGGGCTACAACAGCAGAAGACCCCACCGGGTACCACTCATCTCCACTACAAATAGGAAAAAGAGGCTACAATTTGCAAGAGCTCACCAAAATTGGACAGTTGAAGACTGGAAAAATGTTGCCTGGTCTGATGAGTCTCGATTTCTGTTGAGACATTCACATGGTAGAGTCAGAATTTGGCGTAAACAGAATGAGAACATGGATCCATCATGCCTTGTTACCACTGTGCAGGCTGGTGGTGATGGTGTAATGGAGTGGGGGATGTTTTCTTGTCACACTTTAGGCCCCTTAGTGCCAATTGGGCATCGTTTAAATGCCACGGCCTACCTGAGCATTGTTTCTGACCATGTCCATCCCTTTATGGCCACCATGTACCCATCCTCTGATGGCTACTTCCAGCAGGATAATGCACCATGTCACAAAGCTCGAATCATTTCAAATTGGTTTCTTGAACATGACAATAAGTTCACTGTACTAAAATGGCCCCCACAGTCACCAGATCTCAACCCAATAGAGCATCTTTGAGATGTGGTGGAACGGGAGCTTCGTGCCCTGGATGTGCATCCCACAAATCTTCATCAACTGCAAGATGCTATCCTATCAATATGGACCAACATTTCTAAAGAAGGCTTTCAGCACTTTGTTGAATCAATGCCACGACGTAGAATTAAGGCAGTTCTGAAGGCGAAAGGGGGTCAAACACAGTATTAGTATGGTGTTCCTAATAATCCTTTAGGTGAGTGTATATATATATATATATATATATATATATATATATATATATATATATATAACAAATAAATGTTTCTTAAATATATACATGCATGTGTGTGTATTTAAACAGTATATACAAAATAAATATACACGGTATAAAAACATATATTATGTAAACACAAACTTTTATTTTGGATGCGATTAATCACGATTAATCGTTGCTCAGCCATATTTCCAATACCCTTCTGAAAAGACCAGCATATAGTCGTGTTTTTCACCAAGTATTGCGAGAAAGATTAGCTGGTTACAAAGCTTTATAGAGACGCCAGCATCCAAAACACAACATACACTAGTCTTTTCTTTTTTGAGCTATGAAAGAGCAACTTCTGATCAATGACAGTTTCTTTGGGAAAACAGATCGACAGAGAAGGAGAGACAGATGGAGAGAGATCGAGAGACAGATTGAGAGAGAGATCGAGACAGATCCATATCTTTAAGGAATGAGTGTGAACATATTGGACGGCATTAGTTAGTCCATAAGCACTGAGAGATTGTGTTTGAAGCTTCGCCGCCGCCACCTCGTGAGATTGAGTCTTGTTTTCACGTCTTATGTGTCCCTTCATCCTCATGAAAGAACAACACCACATCCAAGCTCTTTACAGCAGCTGAAAAGAAGCAATCTATTGAAGTAGCAATTCCTGAAGGCTTGTCTCTGTTCATTTTACAGTGAAAAGGGAAATGTCTGCGAAATGTCTACACAGACCTTAACCCTCATCAAAGCACGTTTCCCAGAGTTTTCCACACAATTATGGTGTTCAGCTTGAAATCAAACAGGAATGCAACTACTAATATGGGATTTTACAACTGGACTTGCGTCTTCGAGATTCTCATTAATCTATCAGGTTTCTCAAGTTTTATCAAAAGCTTGGAGTGAGATCACATGTGTTAGGGGAGGAGCCCTAATGGAGCCCCGCCCCCGCCCATCCCCACCCCCCAATTTTACCCATTGTTCATAATTAACCAGCACAAATTGAAATTATAACAATTGGTAAATCTGATAAATGACAGAGCAATTCATCACATCAAATATACTCTGTTATATGTTATATTTCAAAATTACAAATATACAAAAATTACAGAAATATGACAAATTGCTCCAAACAGTTTGGAAAAACAAATCTTTTTGCATTTTGAATGTGTCGAAATAGTATAGGGTAATGATTTATTGTGTGATATAAAATATTACCCAGAGCACTCTGCTTTAATAGGCTACATGTTAAGATGCACAGGATTAATCGGCTGGTGATCGGAATCGGACGATTTTCACGTGATCGGCCATGATTGGCGGGCGACCGGCCGATCAGTCTGATATATTCCGATTTTTTTGCAGGTCAAATGCACTCGGACGCCGCATGATTAATATCTCGCAACATCAGCATCACACGTGCACGCATGTAGGGAACCTCGTGAATTTTGGCCATTTCACACCGCAAGCGTGAGCAGCGCGTTTTTTTCCCCCCGCGTGCATGTTAATCAACGAGTGCATTCACACCGAGAGCAGGAGCAGCGCGTGAGCGTCGCGTGAGCAGCAGTGAAGCGGGTTTCAGTGCAGAGTCTATTTTTACTGCTGCGCGCGCTCAATTAAAGTGAAAGCACACTTTTGTTGGACAGAGTAAATATGATTTCACACAAAAAGTGCCCAGAATTTGCATGTCTGCTATTTTTTAACAAGAACTGGAGTAGGCTATGTCAGAAAAGAAATTATTTTTTATTATGTCCCAATCGTTTCCCTGCACTTGCTCCACTTGCCCGAGCTTAGTGCTTGTTTAGCCTGGCTGGACATATGGTAGACGAGAGAAGAACTGTTGCGAAATAAAACTTGCCATTGATGTACAAGTGATTGCAATAAGCCTGTGTGTGTGCGTGCGTACGCGTGTGTGCGTGTAGAAATATCTTTAGGCCTATACTGCAAGGCTATTTTTTTATTTATTTTTTTGCTATTTATATATTATTTTATTGCCATTTCATGTTTTCATACAGAAGTTTAGTTTCCTAAATATGTACATGCATCAAATTTTTTTATAGTTGAATATAGGAATTGAAAATAGTTCTTCCATACCATAACACTGCACTTATATGTGTGAATTTCCCACACCAGGAGTAATAATTTGTATAGTTCTATTTTATTTAATTCAAAAAATGTTCGATGTAAAATGTTCTATTAAAAAAAAAAGATAGAAAATAAATATTTGTGTTTGCTGTAAAGTGGTTAGAAAAAATGAAGTTGGTATCGGCAGGCCAAACTCATGAAAAATCGGAAATCGGAATCGGCCTAGAAAATTGTAATCGGTGCATCTCTAGCTACACGTAGCTTTAATGTAACTAGAAAGACTATTAATACAGTATAATATATCATTTAAAATAAAATGAAGAAATGCATCTTCATTCCTTCCCATACCCACTAACATTTCCCTTAGTTTCCGATAACGTAAGCTAGCCAAACAGAGCCAAAGCTTCTGGCCTGGTTGCAAAGTAGTTGTAGAGTTTTTGACTGCATCAATAATAATGTATGCGATGGGCTATATATTAAATGTTCTAGCCTAAAAATGTTAGACAAGCTTTCTTCCAACTTACCTTCTCCATCACGACGTGTGTTCGCGCGATGTTGTTGGTTACCTAGTAACGTTAACGAACGTACGGTGGCTGAGAATGTTCCGTCAACTACCGTGTGTTCGCGCATCTATGTTGCCTAGTAACGAACGCAATCTGGCCGAGATACGCGCTGGCGGCGGGAAAGTTCATGTTTCAAACTTCTGCGCCTCGTATTCAACGTTATATATAAAGCTTACAGGACAACTTGGTTGGCATTGCCTTTTCAGCGTGAGGAATACACGGTGTGGCGTGTGAGCGTGTGAACTGGTTGAATTGAATTGAGTTGCAAAAGATAAAAATAAAGAAACTGTAATTGTTAAAACAAAAAGATGACGATGACGCCAGTATAGCCATTTCCATCAAGCTATTTTAATGCAAAATTTGGGATGTTGTTTAATCACACAAAAAAAGCGTGTTTTTTTTCTCATCAGTGGATTAGTTCAGTAAATGTGTTTGCAGAAAATGTAAGCATCTCAGATGTTGGTTTGGTGTTTCTGAATCGCCGGAGTCAAAGTGTGTGATCAGAATGATTTGGGTTAATTCCCTCCAGAAGTGTCTCACACACGAATGTGTGTGTTCCCGAACACCAGCATCCGAACATGACAGTGTTTATTGTGTTTCGTCTGACGCTAGCTGAGACACACTCGTTTATGATGGAAGGAAAACGTTTGAATAAACTTACATTTTTATTGCAGATTTTGCGCTAATTTTCCAGGAAGTGACGATTTTGTTCTATTGAACACACGGGATGGAAATACTGCTTTATTTGCTAACTTTATTTATGCAATATTCCAGTTTTGAGTGTATGCTAAACTCGTTCAGTGGCTACTGTACATCCAACATGCATGTTTACATGAAAAGGAATTTAAAACCGACTTTACTACAGAGTCATGACTCATTTCTCGATGGAGATTTTGAATGGGGAAAAAAAACAGAGTGGGCCTTTTTTATTATTATTATTTATTTAAAAATGTATATTTTATTTTAACTGCATGCATGCTTCATATATGTCAAATGTATCATATTTTGTTTAAAGATTACAATGTACAAAAAATCAAATAAATAAATAAATGCGTGGATTAAGAGCAACAAGACCAGTAGCATGCAAAAAATAAGTACATTAAAAAATTGTTCAGAGTCTGAAAACCCTTCATTTTAACATCTTAATTTATATCCGTGTAAATGGGTGGTATAGATCTTAAAATAGTAGGCATGCATATTGAATCTGTTTTTGGCTTCAAAAATGAATATTTGTGCATAAAAATACATAAGAAAAACATATCAACAAGTTGAAAAATGCACATTTTTGCACAGCCTTTGGTGACATATATAAGCGTGATTTTCAGAATTCACAATTGGATTGAATTAACTTACATAAATAAAATAATTGCAATTGAACACTCTCAATGTTTGGTGACAAGAAACACAAGAACCAATTTTGTGAGCTGATATCACACACTCAAAGCAAACCTTAAATATCAAAACTCAACTACACTGCATCAAACAACACTAGAACAAAGCAAAGAAAGAAGGATGATAAGAAATATCCACAAAGCCTAATAATGAAACAAGCCATACCTGCACTCTGGAAGCGATGAAGGAACAAACACAAACAACATGGCAACATAACTTCAAAATAAAAGCACTCCATTGCAAAAGTTTGATAAATAGTGATATGCAGTGTCAATGTAAAATGCAAACACAGTGAAGCACATCCGTGCTTATTCAAAACATGTTTTGACTTCCTTTTGCAAATGTTTTGTAAGATTTTGGTCATTCTGTCCACCTCGAAAGCCAAGGAAAATATACAGGTATAAGTGTTTATTTTTAATGCATGTCCATGTTAGTTTTAAACTGTACTCCATTTTTTAACAAACGTAAATGTAATGTTGTGGATGGCATTCGCCTGGCGTTTCTGAAATAATCCATTCTTGCGTGGCCACCTATGGAGCTCGAGCAGCATGATTCATTTCAGCCGTAATCAATGATTATTCTACAAAGGCCTCATTACTGTCGACCTACTGCAGTTATTGTTGTTATTATTGAGTCAGACTATTTATCTCCACAATGAAGATCCTTCTTTTGACTAATGAAACACTTTCAGATAAATAGGCAATTTCAGATAAAAGAACAAAAAAAAGGGGTGGGACGTTTTAAATGAATGGCTTTGCGGGGAGATAAGCACTTTTAGTGAACAGAGAACAAACTTTAAGTTTCCACAATGCCTGGCTTGTATTAACATATACGGGTTAAATTACTCACGGTTTTAGTATCATATTTCGGTACGATTCGGTATGTGCTATGTTCAGGGGAAAAATGAGTACTGTCAAATAAAAAAAAAGAAAATAATAACAAATAATCTAACTACAAGCAACAGCACAAATAAATACGTTTACAAATCAAATAAACAGTCATTTTCAGGTTTTTAAGGTCGATCTAACATGAGTTTTCAGGCACAGAAATTGGATATTTGACTGTATAAATTAAAGTTACAAAAGCTGTTCAGTCAAGAGCAGTGAGTGTTTTTCTTGTCCTTTGTTGTTTGATTAACATTAAAAACACAGACCGCAGGAATATTAGGCTACTGTCACTTTAAGATATAATGCTCAGATCTAGTTCACACTGATACTGATACACATGCCTCGACTCTTTCATTCACTTAAGACGTCACCGACTGTGTCTGCTAGGATTAATGTTCAATATTTGCACGCTTCAGATGAGCGCACACACACACACACACACACACACAAATCTTCTCACAGCGTGCGGGAGTTCTCATTCGCATTTTCTCGCTCTTCAATGTTTAATTTGGCAAGGCTTAAATGAGTTTAGTTTAGACACAGATAGCAACGTGTGCTGTTCAGGTCTCGCCTCGCGCACTAGCAACACTCGGGTGATGACGCCGTAAATGACGAGTCATGTTTCAGCAAACGGCACTCGCATTGAACAAACTTTACAAAAAGTCACTGTTATGTTCAGTTTTTATTGTTGTTTTTTTATCACTGTTATAATGTATTGGGAACCCAGAATGTGTATCCATCGACAGAAACAGGCATTAGCAGAACTTTTTGTCTGTCTGTTTTACACATTGCTATTTTCAATAAACCATATTATAGATGCGTCGTCAGATTTACCGCGGTGAAAGTGCAAGCCGAACCGTGGATGGAGAACGGTACAGTTACAGCCCTACATGCATATATATATATGAGAGAGAGAGAGAGAGAGAGAGAGAGAGAGAGAGAGAGAGAGAGAGAGAGAGAGAGAGAGAGAGAGAGAGAGAGAGTAATAATTATCATTACTATCATCATTACATTTTAACTTTTTGACTTTTTGGTTTTTGCCATTATTTTTAGTGAGTTTCACATGTACATTTTTACTATATTACAAAAACTTAAAAACAGGATAAACAAATACAACATATATCTAAATACAATTTTATTACAAATAATTATTTTATTACATTACAATTAAGAGAATGTGATTGCATTGCCATTTCTTATTATGATGGTAATTGTCATAAAAAACTGTCATATTGCAAAAAAATACATTTTCTTTATGCAAATTTCAATGGGTAATTTTTTTTTCTTTTGATTTCGGGGTGAAATGTGACAAGTGACAGAGATTAAGCAGGCCTAAAAAAATCAGATTTAATTTAAGATACCAGATATGTCAGAGTCAGATATTATTTCAGATAAATATAATTATTAATGCATGAAGAATCTAGGTAATTTAAAAGGCTAGCTAGAGTCACAGCAGATTTCTGAATGCACAATTTATTAAATACCTTAAAATGCCTTGAGTTTGAGCTTTGGTATCTAATCGAACAGTTTGAGACATTGTTGAGATCTCTTCTGAAAATCATTGAGGTCTTTTTCTCAAGAGAAAAGCTGATTCTCCAAATAATGGAAACGCTGTGTAGGAGAACCAGCCGAGGTTTTAAAGTGATCTCATTAGTGATTGTTGGTTCTAGTGGCGAGTGACCGAGACGTGTGTGTGTGTGTGTGTGTGTGAGAGAGAACGTCTTCACTGAGACTGACAGTCTGTGTGTTTTTTAAAGCCTCGCCTGGACGCCCACTCACAGCTGTCTCTGAACAGAGATGCACCGTCTCAATGATATCGTGTTTTCCTTCTGACTCCCGCTATCCGTGTTGTAGCGGCGTAAACCACGAGAGGATGATGTGGAAACATAAGGCTTGGTGAGTCACGGTGACGCTGCATATCAAACGCTGACGCAGGAAATCATTCAAATCATTGACACGAAACTCCACACGTTCCTTCCAATACATTTAGGAAAGTTCACAAACAGATTTATCAAAGGTTCGAGTGAATGAATGTTGTGGGATATAGTGGCTAAATCCAGTTCTTACTGGAAGGTTGCTGGTTTGAATGGAATGCACTTCGGATAAAAGTGTCTGGCGAATCCCTGTGCATGTAAACGTTCAATAAGACAAGGTATAATTCACCTAAAAATGTACATTTGCAGATCTGTATGACTGTGAGCATTAGGGATGCAGGATATACCGGCCGCCATATCAGTATCGGCTGATCATTTTTAATGTTATCGGCCTGATGAGAACATTTGGCCGATATATTACAGCCGATAAATAATAGATTATTTTTTTCAGCTGAGACGCTTCAGATGTGCACTGTTCAACATGATGGTTTTAAATTGCTTGAAATATTATGGAAATCACTTCAAAAAAGGAAAATACAGTTTAGTGCAAGTCTGTTATATAGGCTACATAAAATTATAATGAAAACATTATAATTGTGTGCTTGGGACGTGGATATAATGGTGAGACTTTTGTTTTTGTAATCAGGCTTTCAAAAATTATGTAATAATTTGGATTTAGATTTATCGGCAAATATATCGGTTATCGGCTTTCAAATATAACGAATTATCGGTTATCGGTATCCACCAAAATTGTCATATTGGTGCATCCACCAGTATTTTCCAGATTATGTTGCATTTTTTAAATAATTATAAACATGCTGCATCTTATTTTCCAAAGCCACTTAATTATAGGTTATAATTAAATTAACCTTGATATCAGTTCTATCCTTGCTAACTCAACATCGCAGTGTATTCATCATCAAATCGAATGCAGTTATTCAAACACAACAAAAAGTTGCATGTCTAAACTTAAATTGTCTGTTGTAATAGAAATCATTAATTTGGTAAACTGTGTTAAATATCGGTCAATGCAACAAATAAATTGTTGGTGAATTTCTTGTGGTTTTAGTGTTTCTCTCTCCTCACATTCAACTTTAACACAGTTTGCACTTGTTAGACCAATTAAATATAAAAATAAATTGTTAATTTTAAACTTACATATTTCCATTCTTGTTAAGTAGGCTATACCGTTAAATTTGAAAGATTTTTTGTGCAGTAAGAGGAATAAAATACATGTTTTGAAGCGTTTAGAATGTTTTTATTTACCAGTGTTTTACATTATACATTTTGAATGTAATATTTAAATGCGAAGTGACTTATCTGTGGGGGTTTTTCTCTCCCAACAATGTCATTTTGACCCATTGCGATTTATGTTCAGGAAAATATATTTATTATTCGAGCTTGAATGAAACAAGATTTTTAAACAACATAAAGGTGAATAAATGATGACCCTTTAACTAGAAGTTGCTTTGGATAAAAGCGTCTGCTAAATGACGACATCATTTCGTTCAAAGCAACCAAACTTGATTTTAAAAAAACTCTACACAAAAAAAGGTTGGGTGGCATCTCTTCGCAGGATTACCTGTGTTTTATAAGCAGAATCTATGTAAATCTTCCCTGATGCTGTGGCCCATGGGGATCAAAGCATATTAATATATGCATATAGCATCTACATCATTGAAATTACCACTTTATGCAGCTCTGAGGCCTTCTGAATGCAACCACACTTTAAAATGATTTTCTCATGTATATTTCCCCCGGGAGGAGGGGCCTGATATAGTTCTGTTATCATGTGGGCTTAGGTTTATATCTATATGCCCTACCACTCGTTAATCAAATAGTGCTTTGACTTTTAAAGCAAACAAGCCAAATGAAGGGATTTACGAGTTTTTGCACTCGGCATGTTTATCAGGTTTTTTCAAAGGACCCCTTTAAGTTTTTTAGCTTTTAGTATGAATATGTTAGCCTTAAAGTTATAAATAAGCTGGTGTGTTTCAAAACAATGACAACATTTAGGAGATATAAGCATTCAAAACTTAGTCTCTCACTTCCTCTAAAATGGATCACAGATTTTTATGACATCACCGCGGACTTCAGCTTCTGATCACATCTTCTGTCCAATCAAATGGCCTCTAGAATCTAAAGCTCCGCCCCCTACGCTATAAACACCAAAGCGACCGCTGACACATCACAGAGCAATATGTGTTGGAGTGTGTGTTCGGTTGCTCAAACGCTCACGTTTTATAACGAGTTCCAACTGTACGTTGGTTTAGAGTGAAATGGCTAGAATTTATCCGACAATTAACCGTTAACTGATAAGATTATACTATTGAATTGGCATTAAATAAAAATAAAATTGACGAGTGTCTGTGACCCGTTAAAAATACCCCCAAAAAATGTCACGGGTTTATATTAACGTGCGAACAGCAGCACACAGAACAGATCAACTGGATTCACATCACATGTTCACTCACCTGCAGCATTTCTGACAGTGACAACAGAGAAAAACATAAAATAGGCATACACTAAATATATTTTTTTAACTTGAATAATTCACAAATTAAGATGACAAAAAGAAAACACTGAATCCGTTTGAAGCTTTGAAAAACCGGCAATTTGTTTTCAGTCAGACTTAGTTTTTGCGTCAAATAAAAATAGAAGGCCAACCTCAATCCACACCTTGTCTAGTTTTTATTTTTTTTTAAAGTAACATGTCTACACTAAATCCCTAAATCCAACGTATCATCAGCGTTCGAATTCGCTTCCATGGTGTTGTCAAGTACGACTGCTGTCTGTGAGGTAATCTAAACGCTATTGGCTATTTGAAAAGGGGGAGGAGCCATTCAAAATGACCCGCCTTCGCTTCCTGTTTCTCTGGAAATCACGTCAACGCATCAAACAGAGCTCCGCGCACCAAAGCACTTCAGTGGGCCTTTAAGTCAAGCATCAATTTTTTTAAGTTGCAAATAAAGAACAGGCAAGAATCTACAATTGTAGCAGAAAGCATGCAAATGTAATCTGGTTTATACTGTAATATTCTGTAACTTTCTTATGCTTCTGAACTGTTTTCTGCTGCACTGTGGCTATTTCTCCTGGTAAATAAAGATTAGTCTGCTTGCATATTGAGAACATGCATGCATCTGCATGCGTACGTGTTTGCACAAGCATGACCATTACTCTAGCTGTCTCACGCTTTGCTTTATTTTTTCCCCGTCCCCAGTGAGCAGGTCGTGCACGTTTCTCCATGGAGATGCACTTCAGACGTATAGCCTACTCTTCACACGGTACGCCACATAAATCTTTTATTACTCCCACCACTGAGATTCCTCCCCGCAACTCAGAGAAATCTCTTAATTATGGCACTTAACATAGCACACGATATCTGCAGCCACGCCGCAGAGCGCATAATTCACTGCGCCGAGAGCCCAGACCTCAAAAACACTGAGCGTGAAGATGGAGCGAAGACAGAATGTTTTTATATCCGTGATGCTGTGTGAGGAAAATCACAAAGAAGGGCTCTCGAGAAAAAGCCCTTAAGCGTTTCTGTGCCACAAACGGACAAAATAAAGTGAATGACAATTTCAAGAGCTTCTCAAGTGTTAACATTCAACCTGGCATGCATGAATACGGGTATTTCTAAACAGAATATCAAGCTCAGCATCTTACAATGACTTATCTGAACTCAATAAGAGCTGTTATATCATCGCAAGCTCATGCTGCTGAAACTCACACTCAAAAATTCAGGATAGCTCAGCTCAAATTCACTTTAGACGAATGAAAACCTAAACATGTGCCCTGTTTTCTTTCAGCGTTCCTTCAGGGCGCAATACTTCAGTGGACTCCTGCAGACTTCCATAGTCAGTAATTATTTATACACACACACACACACACACACACATGCAGAAGCTGTTAAGAAAACAAGTATTGTTATCAGAATCAGACACTTGATTCTGACATTACACGTTTCCATTTCCGATGATAATAATAGATGTGTCATTGTTCACAGGCATTTGTGACTGACTGACTGACAGCATCTTGCTATTAACTCTTTCCCCGCCAGCATTTTTTCTTTTTAAAGCTGCCATCCACCGATCATCTTCACAAAATGTTCATGGCCCCCAGAATATTTGTATTGTACAGTATAAATATCTGAACATGCAATACATCAAAAGAAAGAACAGAGCCTCTGCTTTTAAACAAAAAGAAAACGTTTTTTTTTTTTTTGTAGCTTAATGCATTCTTTTTTTATCAACATTTAAATGTGGGTAAGTTTCATAAAAAAGCAACATTTTGAGCAAAAAAGCTGTAGTTCGGTACGTCTGGATTGGATTCAGAAAGATGATCTAAACACAGATGGAGTAGATCGAGTCCATCAACACCCCCAAAACTTATACTAAAGCTCGTCCTGAGTCGAAATTTCATTCAGTAATATTATGTGTTTTTTATAATATTTATAAGCTGTTTAATGTTGATAATCGCGTTATTTTCTATTTGCATCTGCTTACATATTATATAATTTGTTTCTGCTTCTTCTTCACCTGTGTTTTTATCTGGAGATTCAGTATTCTTTCAGAAAATGTGTCATAGCGCCCCCTACCATATATAAGAGTGAGAATATGGAAGGCCAGAGATGAAAGAGTTAATTTAGCAGCTCTAAAGAAAAGTGTCTGTAACCTTAAAAATGCTGCCAAATCAGAAAGTATCTATGTAGTAAGTTGCCAGCGCAGTCTAAATCATTGATTCTCAACCACTAGGGGGCCTTGGAAAACTTACAAGGTTATTTAAAATCATCTAAAATATGTTATGTTAAAGTCCCCCTGTGGTGAAAATACAGCTTTTAATGTTGTTTATATGTGTATGTGGTGTTTTTAATATGCTTTAAGACAATAAGACCATGTGTATATTCATAAGTCGACTGCATTGCTGAGTATTTTCTCCTTAAAACTGAACCAAAGACAGTCTCAAAAACACGGTTTGAAATCGCTCTTGTTTCTGACGTCACAAACTACCTTGTAACCAATCAGATCAACGTGTGATCGTCAACGAGTGGATCTCTGAGCTGAGTGAGGGAGTGAGTGGAGGCGGGGCTCATTTGCATATTCATAGAACCGCGTATACTAAATGAAGCAAGG
Source organism: Siphateles boraxobius (assembly GCF_051911475.1). Lineage (NCBI taxonomy): Eukaryota > Metazoa > Chordata > Actinopteri > Cypriniformes > Leuciscidae > Siphateles > Siphateles boraxobius. The sequence continues at coordinate 516,158 of NW_027508953.1, forward strand.
GTGTCGAGTTACATTCAAGCAATTTTAAGGCATGAAGAAATTTTTTTCAAGGAAAAGACTTTTAAATATGTAATTTTGGTGATCAAAGATGAGTTTTGAGGGATAAAATTATTGACTACAGCGGGACTTTAAAAGAATCAAACTATCAGTTACAATCAATATACAGCATGTAAACTGACAATCATACTTGGCCCCAGACGTGTTTAAATGGCCATATGTAATATAATCCGGTCTTGAGGCCTTCACGTGTTAACTTGAACAATGGAGAGCATCACAAAGCTCTCAGAAAGGTGGAGAAATGTAATGCATTTATAATGCAGAAATGTTGTGTACCGAGACACTGGCTGACTAGGCAGCTGACATCTGTTTTGGACGCTGCCAATGGGTGTAATTGAATTAATTGACTACTTAAATCAACCTAGTATTTAACACAGATATGATCACTGACACAGCTGGTCAACCATTAAAATCCCTAACGCAAATCCAAACAAATCATATGCTCCACAATGCATTTCTGAATTAATCACCACAATTTTGACACCAAGTATGTCTATAATCAGAGTGCGAAATTAACACTCGCCACCAGCCAAACGTGGATATTTTTACAGTGGCAGGTAATTTTGCCTTATCTGTGATGGACAACATCATGTCTTTGACAATAGCACTGATATTTTAAGCAACATCTCTCAGAAAAACAGTCAAATGTCATTGAAACTGAAAGCTTTCCACTGTTGCTTTGACGCTGCAAATCCAAATGTCCATTGAAATGCTCTTTTTTCAAATGCAAAAGTGTTCACTTACTGCAAAGCAGGAGAGTTGAATAACACATAGCATACAATAGTAGATCAAATATGCACACTGCTAGCTTACAAATATCAATTATATAAACAGCTTAAGAGGACTAAACGAGAGTGGTTTAATTTCGTAAACATAATTTTATGAATTGGAAAACAAAGAAAAGAACGATGACTGGCAAAACATTCAGCCACTGGTTGGTGGGCGAAACAATTCATTTTCCACCCACCTATTAGGCTACTAGTACTATAATAGACTAAGACAGGCAGTAACTCTTTAAAGAAAATCCCAGTGCATTTTCTTATTAAGATCTGGATGGTGGACAACAGAGGGATGTTTATAACCTTGCACTGCAAAAGGACTGAGGACACTGTAAAGCGCTCTACCTCCACCTGTCGTTCTGCCAAAGACACTGGATTCATCCAACGCGACGCGACGAATCGAGAACGCGAGCGTTATGAAGAACGAAGCGCGTTATTAAGTCGAGAAGTAAACAAATTAGTTCTACAATGCGGCGTTCCAATAACCTTAGTCCATTATAACGGTAGCTTTCCAGTTTTCATCGCGTCGCGTTGAAGCTCTCAGTCTATCTGGTGTAAGTGAACACTATACCATCCACAGAAACCAACAACAAACTGCTTTTGAAATAAATCAGCCGCGTTGTAAATATATGAGATGAAGTGACTTTACGAGCGTTATAAAACATTATAGCGCGCATTCCTATGAACGAATCCATCAAGTTGCAGAGACAGAAATAAAACGGAGAACAAGCTGGACGAACAAACGTAAATCAATCAAATTAAAAAAGGAAAAGATAAAGGCGCGTGAGAAATTATTTAACGCAGGGACAAATTACGATGTGGAAGTGTGAGGGGACAAAATAACGCTGATTATCTCACAAAACTACAGGAGACAATTTTCTAAATATGTTCTATTAGTGTACAATGGTCGCTCTTAAGGAGATAAACTGGATATATTTCAGAAAATCTGAGCAAACGCTGCAGTGACGATCTCCTCAATAAATGACCGTTAAACTGAACTGCAGAACCCGCGAATTTACCACACACGTCATGTGTCAATCATAAATCAACCGATCATAACGCGAAGGGATCAACGGTAAAACGCGCATTTAGTCTCCTCACAAACTCTCGTTGAAAAAGCAGCACAAATGTCCTCTTTCATCCAGTGTCCATCCACAAAACACCCAAAATCACCAGATTTCCCACTGAGTCTGGACCGATGATGCAGAGAGATGAAGATACCCAACTTGTGCCCGCTGTTTGACCGCCCACTGAAATGTTTAAATGTTGATATCTTTACCTTGACAGCCGCAGAGCAGCAATCCGAGCAGACAGGTGAATTTGAGGATCATTTTCAGCAGGTGAAAGTGACAGACAACCGCTTGTGTCGCTAGTTGAAACCTCAGTGAGCCGAATGAAAGTAGCGAATCCAGCTCTCTCTCTCTCTCTCTCTCTCTCTCTCTCTCTCTCTCTCTCTCTCTCTCTCTCTGTCTGTCTGTGCACTTATCCGTGTGTGTGTGTGTGTGTGTGTGTGTGTGTGGCTGGATCTGAAATGCGAATCTCACTGCAACCTGTCATGTCCAGTTCACATTTTTATACTAAAAAAATACAGTTTTGTAAAAAGAAAAATGTATTAGGATCTCTCTCTCTCTGTCTCAGTGGTTCTTATTAGATAACATAATTCACCTCCAAAAAGCATTGAAACAAATACTGTTGTTTGGTTCACAAAGTTCTCCAAAATAGGAAAAGGTGATGAAATGGGGTATATAAGGTAGGCCTATAAGATGACCAAAAAATTCTGCGGTTAAATTTTTTGGCGTTTAATATGAATATGTTTTAGCCTTACTGTTATCTATAAGCTAGTGTAGGCTACTCCAAAACTCCGCCAATATGGATCAATGATTTTGATGATGACATCACTCTGCTTCAGCTTCTCATCAGATTTTCTGTCCAATCAAAATGCTCTCTAGAATCTGAAGCTCCGCCCCCTACATTATAAATAAACGCTGAAGCTGCGGCTGAAATCGGTCACTTGTTCAAACATTTACTGTTTCCTACATGGTGAACGGCACATAGTGCACTATATAGGGGACTGGGAACGATTCAGACAGTGTGAATATGCTTTCCATTGGGGCAAATGAAGTCACGAAACACGACACACAGAGCGGATCATGTGATCGAGTCCCACAGACCAGAAAACTATCGGACACATTTGAGTTCTGCAGAATGCTGTATTTTAAAGCGATATTGAGGTGATTAGGAGGAAACTGCAGCTTTACTGAACTCAACGGATCTGAGCTGTGATATAAACTAAACGCTATTGGCTATTTTAAAAAAGGGGCGGAGCTGCTCGATATGTCCCACCCCTTCTTCCTGTTTCAGAGGAAATTACGTCAACACACTGAATAATGCTGCGCGTTTCAATGCACTTTAACATGAATTGAAGTGAAAGCAGAATAAATTACTGCAGTCCTATAATAGGTACTTGCAATGTTCTGCATATTGTTTTCATATCTGACAGGTCTATTGTCATGAAAATAACGCCACAATGTGAAACGCTGCATAGATCACAAAAAAAAAATTATTCTTAAATCATAGCCTATACACCAGCGTTGTGTAAGGACACATAATTAGCTAGTCACTGAAAACCTTGCACTCAAGTGAAGCTCTCAAATATCATTTAGCTACTGCATCTAATATACACCTTAATACTTCAACTCAGTCATCATGAAAGTGAAGTTGCGCTGGTATTTTCTCCTTTATTGCGTCGTATATCCGAGTAAAAACAAATGTGGGCGGGGCTTGATTTTGTCTGTAAGGAATTGATTGGATGGTTTTGGTTTGGTATTGGTGGATCTAATGTGAGTGACAGGTTGCCCCGCCCACATCATCAGAGAAGAGAAGAGATGCTGCAAGTTATTCAGACACCTTCAACTCACATTATCACAGTTTATTCACTATAGTTTAGAAAAATGGTAATAATATATGACGTTATGAAATCAGTTGATATTTCACTGGTTTTGTCCGTCCTTCTGTTAGACTCTCACACATGAATTATGTTGAATATCTGTCAACTACACAATTAGCTAATACCAGTTTAGCTCAACCAATCACCAAGCAATGCTTCATGTTGTTCAGTCTGTGGTGTAAAAAGCTGCATTAGTTATTAAAGAAAAAACACTTCAGCAAAACATGATCAGCTCAAAGTGTCCCAATCATTTTTGCTCCCAATTTTTTATAAATTATGAAGAATTTTTGGGTATAATAAGTCACAGTTTACTTTATTTTGCTCGCCTCACTTACAAAAATGAAATATAGTGTCCTGCACACACTAGTAAAAAAATATCAAAAATTATATCTGGTGTCTGAATAATTTTTGGTTTGACTGTATTTTTTTTTTTTTAAACTTGAATTTCTATATCTGAGGTAATGCAAGAAATGGCTTCTCAGCCAATAAAATTATGAAACAGGGAAAAATGTCCACACAAATATATCAAATCATTGTTTCCACCAATTGAAATTAATAATCAAGTGTATAAAATGGCAATATTTAAAATGTGTGACAACTTGCCCCAACTAGATGTTTATGTAAAAATACCTGTGTACTTTATTTCAAAAGTCTAATTGTCTCGTTTCTTCCTCATTAATTCACCCAAATGACATGGTGTCTTTATTTAGCATGCTGTGAATGTGAGTGTAATTTGTTTGGTAAGGTGAGAGAGATTACGCACAGTTCAGCTCTCTGTGTTTGCGCATGCAGGATGAAACTAGATATCAAAGAATGTTTTGGAGAAATAAATCAAAAAACCGCAAGGCTCAGTAGGTCGCATTCAAATTATGAGTAACAAATCATCTCCTCCCAGTCACAGCGGTTAACATTAGTATTATTGCATATTAATAATTGTCTCGATTGGTATGATTATGTATATGGACATCACCCTGTGCTTTTGCTGGAATGCTTTTATCAAATATAATAACAGAATACTGTAGCAGAATGGAAATGGCTGTAATAACAGAAAAACACAAGCAAGCTGCTATTACTGTATATTATTCGGCTGCGTATCAATCGCAGAGACTATTTCTGGTGTGTGAACTCATGAGAAAAAACACCTTTTTATTGTTTCTTTCTCATTAAATTGAAGAAACTGATGTTCACTGACCTGTAATTCATGTATTCATGAAGGTACAGCTGTGTATTGATATAAGTATGCCTTAAATGCTAATGGGATTTCACTTGTATAATCAATAAGCCAATACTAAAAGTCCCTAATGATGTAAAATATAAGAATGTTTATTTAAAGGATTGCTGACAAATTCATTCATATAACTATTCTCGTTATTTCTTGTTAAATTAATCCAAATCTGTTGTAAGCTTATGATAACAACTCTATACTGTATTCATTTCCAGCCAAAAGATCGTATAATAGAACGAAACGGATCTGAAAATGAGATACCGCAAGATCAGAAAAAGCGAAATGTTGTTGAAAGCCTGAATTAAAGGAATTGTTTAAAAACAGAAATTAAAAAAATGTCAATCTTCCGATGTTCCAAACCCACACGACTCCTTTCTCCGAACACGATATACGAAATATTCTGAACTGAAGACCATTTTCCATGTTGTTTTCCATGCAGTTATTATGAATCTGCAGAGGCTATAAAAATTATGCAAAAGCGCCATATAAATGTATTCAATTTTTGTCTGAGCAATTTCTTCAATTAATTGTCATTTTGAGATTTATTTGTTTGCTTGAATTTCAATCATGAGAAAAACATTTAAAGCAAAAAAAAAAAAAAAAAAAAAAAATATATATATATATATATATATATATATATATATATATATATATATATATATCAAATTAGTTATGCCAATTAAATGTAAATGGAATTATGCAGACATTTGTACCTAATTCTGAGGTTAATTTTATAGAGGGCTTATAACAAAAAAAAAATTCACATTTTTATAATTGCATCAAATTTAACTTGATTTATCTTAGTTTTTTTCACGTCTCATTTCATATCAAGCTCTTCACTCACACAGCTGTATACTGTACTTGGTAAAGTGCACTATTTAAAAAAAATACGTTATCATTGGAAAAATGGCAGAAAAATGTGAAGAATACCAATAAAATATTGGTTTCTGATTTTTTAAATTATTTTTATGATGTATTTCTAGTCTGTCACAAGGGTAGAACAATACAATCTAAACATAAAAATGCATTTAATATATAAAAATAATTAATTTAGAAAAATCAACCATGAGACATAAAGGTGCCTGCATTAAAAAAACACCCAAACACATGTTGGGTTAAATTAGCCCCATTATGTTTTTTTTTTTTTCAAATATGACCTTTTATGCAGTGTGTAATAGAGCTGTTTGTAAATGTAAAAGGTCTGAAAAGTTTCAAAGATCAAAGTGCAGATAAATAAAGTTATTGTCTCCTAAAAGAAAGAAGTGATTCTGAACTGAAACGAGTCGTCAGTAATTCATTCTCACTTCTGCTGAATTGGATTGTAACCAATTTGCATAACGCCAGCCTCTGGTCTTGATTGGCTGAACAGCGTCTCTTAGCTCCGCCCTCAAACACTGTAGTTGTAGAAGAGTTTGGATCATGTTGTTCATGTCCAAAAGGGGAAAGCTAAGATTCAGATATGCTAATGAGCATTTGGTTTCCAACACACACTGTAAGCGATAGACCAATCACAACAGACTGGGCCGTCTGACCAATCAGAGCAGAGTCGGCTCACGGAAAGGAGGGGCTTATAAAGACTGAATCTGCGAATGAACCGTTTCATACTCTTTGAGAAATGAGGTGATGTACGATGTATTTTATAAGAAAATTTTTACTTGGATGCATGTAAACATATTAACCTTTAAAATAGCCTAAAAGGGGCATTTTAATTGTGAAGGTAAAGAAACTCCTAAAGGTGTGGACTGAGATAAGCAATGTGCATTTGTCCATGTTAATACATTCAAGCTCTTATTGTGAAACAGAAGTGAACCGGGACAACTGGAGGTGACAATAATTTACAATCCATAAGCTCTGGATCAAATATGAAGCATCGTAAACAGATCTGAAAGCACACTGTTCTCAATAGCTGACTGTGTGCATGATGTGAATAAATATGCAGTTTCAAATGTGTCCGTGCGCATGTCCATCATTCTCCTTCACTAAATGAACGGTGGGAATATTCTCCTTCAACACAGGACTATTGGCACACGAATCCTAAAGTACAACAGATGCTGGTCTATCAATTATAGGCAGCTGTCCAATCAAATGTGAGTCTGTCTCCATCTGCTCACACCGACGCATTAAACTGAGAAGAAACTCGATTGTTACAGAGTATTTCTTGGGACGAGAACGGCTTCTCATTAATATGCAGCTGAAAAAATAAGGACTGCATAATTTATTCATTGCTGTACCTCGTCATCCTCTGTGTTTTGAGTTATATATTACGGTGAGATTTCCATCAGATCGGTTGTTATTGTATCAGCTCAGTTAAAAATTATATTTTTTTCTCAGATTTCAGTTGTTTCATGAATTTATTTTTATTATTATTAATATTTATATATTAATATTACTATTTTAATATAAATTATTATTATATTTTCACTGTATTACAACAATTGGCTCATTTGCATCCGTATCTGTTTTTTAACCCTAAAATACATTTTTATCAGCATCTGATCCCACTCTAAACAATGCTGGGTTGTTTCAACCCAAATTTGGGTCAAATATGGACAAACTCAAATGTTGGGTGAACAATTTTAACCCAACTTCAACTTTCACTTTAAACTGTAAATTTTATAATTACATTTTTAACCCAACATTTGGGTTTGTCCATATTTGAACCATGTTTGACCCATGTTTGAGTGGGATCAGATGCTGATAAAAATGTATTTTAGGGGGAAAAAACGGATACAGATGCAAATGAGCCAATTGTTGCAATACAGTGAAAATATAAATCTACAATATAAAATGAATGTGGAGAGAAGCTCCGATTATTGTTTGAGTTCACACTGAGATTTTGATAATCATGTTCATAATATGAATTTATAATGAGGAAATCAAACTGTCATGTTTATTCAGTGGCTCAGTTTCGGGTTAATAACTTAATTGGTAACATCATACTCATCTGAATGTTTCAAACTAGTCAAATTAAATTCAGATTGACCGATTTATTACTGGACATGCCTGTTAACAATGATTAAAGTCAATAAAATATCATAATACCCATAAAGTCCTCCAAGAACACAGAGAGAGAGAAAAAATAGGCGTAGAAACAATTGTCATTTAGAAATTGCAAGTAATTTTCACAAATAATTACACAGAAATGGCAAGTAACAAACTTGAAGAAAGACTGAAATAGTATTTTCTTGTAAAAAATACTTTTTTTTTTTTTTTTTTTTTTTTTTACAATGGAGTTCCTGCTCGAATTGTGAATTATTAATCAAAATGTAGCTTGGATCATTTAAATGACTTTTCTTTTCATTGTCATCATTTTAATATGCAAGTGCAACCCCGTTTCCAGAAAAGCTGGGACATGTTGTAAAATACAACAAAGAATCTGAGATCCTTTGATGAATAGAAGAATAGAATCTTTTGTAACATTATAAGTTAGGGGTGTCACAATATATTCCAATAGAAAAATGCAACAATATGTATCTTGGATACTGACAAATCCTAAAATGCAAATGACTGTGTGAGAAAAAAAAGTTTTAGTGTCAGTTCTTCATTAAACTGCTATATATAATGTATAATAATGCAATGGGGGAATATTTTAATGCCTTGTGTTTGATGTTACCAGTAAAAAGTGGCCAACATTATTTTAAATATATCTAGTCAAGTGAAAGATTGCAAGCATATTCGTCTAAAATAATTCTGTATTTTCATCTTCAGATTGATTAATATTTTTATTCTGGTGTCTCTATGCATTGGGTTTCCAGTACCAAGTCCAAGCCTATTCATTTACACACACACACACACACACACACACACACACACACACACACACACACACACACACACACACACACACACACACACACACACACACACACACACACACACAATGTAAAACCACATTTAGCATTTTAATCAACAGTTCATTTTTTGTTAATCTTTTATCATATGTCTTGGAGTATTGCAATAATATCGTATCGTGAGTTCAGTATCGTGATATTTATCGAATCGTTACACCTCTATTATAAATGTCTTTACTGGCGCTCTTGAACCATTTAACACATACTTGAGTGAGACACAACTGATAGTTTTCCGGAGGCATGAAAGACCCTCGGAGCAACGAAGCGTTCCTCAGGAGTGACACACTTCAGCGGAGAGAGAGACATGTGCGATACGTGTAAAGCGGGATCTACTTCTCCGTGTCATCATGAGCCGTTACACACTCATCACCCCCAGCACTGCGTCACAGATATACAGAGACTCATCAGCGCTCACAGAAAGACACAGCGGGTCTGCATTACTTCTGAGGCTCGGTCTGGCCATTTTTCACGGTTAAGGATACGTTTCTAAAAGAAGTGTATAGACTGCTCCTGTGAGAGGGCTGGAAAGCTATAGTTCATCCAAAGTTAAAAAATTATGTTGTCACCTTCATGTCGTTCCAAAATCCAAACCGGTATTTCTTTCCTTCTTCTAAATCAGTAACAATAAAGAAGATATTTCTTGTAGTGCGCATTACATATATTTTAATATCAAACCTGTACATAAAGATAATGAATAAAATGCACATAGATATAAACTGTAGATGTTGCCTTGGCTACGGCAGTTCATTGGAACGAATGCGTCAATAGAGCCGCCATCTTGGAACAGGGGAGCCGCTCATCAGCGTCAATGTAGGAAAAGGTCTAACGGAAAAAAAATCACCATAAATCGTCATGAATGCGATTTTCTAGTTGTTTTGGTTCGTTCCAACGGTCAGACGTACTTATTATAGAGTCCAGATAATTTTTTTTTTTTTACAAAATTTCACAATCTTGTGAAATGTAATCCCTTGCTGTCTGGTTTTTAGATTTCGTTCGTGTGAACATCCATACGCAGCACAAAAGTCCGGCATCATCATTGAATCCAGCGTTACCTAACTACTTCCTATGACAAGAGCCCTGTTCCAAGATGGCGGCGGTTTTGACGCATGCTTAGAACCCCAAGGCGACATCTAGTGTATATATCTATGTAAAATGCAGAGGTGGACAGTAACAAAGTACATTTACTTGAGTACTGTACTTTATGAGTATCTGTACTTTACTTGAGTATTATTTTTTCTGGAAACGTTTTACTTTAACTTCACTACATTTGGAAGACAAATATCGTACTTTTTACTCCACTACATTTCTGTCAAGGTCTTTGAGTAGAAAGTAATAACGTCTGAACTAGTCGTCAGATTGACGTTAGAACGCGATTTTCTTTTTCAACCACGATACAACGTCTGTCCAACGTTGGAGATAAACGTCAATCTGACGTTGGATTCTGAAATCAACCTGATTTTCATTTTCAACATTGGGTTTGGTCTTTTAAATGCGAATTTTGTCATTATTTTGGAGCACACTAGCTTATAGATAACAGTAAGGCTAACATATTCATACTAAAATCCAATAAAACTTGGGTATTTTTTGAGGGATCAGCCATTTGGGTGTCCGAAACCATTATGGACGTTATTGAGTGCACTTATTCAATCCCACGACTGGAACAGTGAGAAATAAATGTGATTCAAATGATTCAGATGCATAAGATACTGTAAGTATTACATCCAACAATGCAACAATATAAAAACAATGCATTGACAAGTACTTTTAAAAACGAGTACTTCTGTACTTTTACTTAAGTAAAAATCTGTCTTTACAACTTTCACTTGTAACAGAGTAATATTTGACCAGTAGTATCTGTACTTTCACTCAAGAAAGGAAGTTGTGTACTTTGTCCAGCTCTAATGTCACTTAAGTGTACGCAAGAGAGGACTTTCATGATTATTTCTTAAAGTCCCCCTGTAGTCAATTATATTATCCCTTAAAACTCATCTTTGATCACCAAAATTACATATTTAATCTTTTTTTCCTTAAAAAAATTCTTCATGCATTAAAATAGCTTGAATGTAACTCGACACCCTTGCCTTATTTAGTATGCGCGGTTCTATGAATATGCAAATGAGCCCCGCCTCCACTCACTCACTCAGAGATCCACTCGTTGACGATCACACGTTGATCTGATTGGTTACAAGGTAGTTTGTGACGTCAGAAACACCAGCGATTTTACCAGCGTCTTTGGTTCAGTTTTAAGGAGAAAATACTCAGCAATGCTGTCGACTTATGAATTTACACATGGTTTGTCTTAAAGCACATTAAAAACACCACATAGAGATATAAACAACATTAAAAACTTAGTTTTAACCACAGGGGGACTTTAAAAAGTGCACTTTGTAAATTCAAATTAGATTATTTATTTTAAAGAATATTTTAAATCAATCTTTTAATAATCTTTTGTAAATGTGTTGACTGATATACTGACGTGCATGTAAAGCACTTGATTATACTTTTAAATATATAGTGTGTTATTCGATATTACCTTTAAAGTTAATATATTTTAAATGTAATAAATTGCAATTTATTCATTACAAATAAACACAAATATATTTAAATACATTACATGCAGGTTTCAAAAGAGATTACATGTTTTTGTTTAGGCAGTAGTTTAACCATATTTCAAAGACAATAAAAGTTATGAAATTACTTATAAAGATGTACTGCAATCCTACTTATGGGAGTCAAAAGAGCACTTCACGGTTCAGCTAATTGCATTTATTTTAAACTATAATCTGTTTTCATTTAATTCCAGTTAACCTGCAACCATTGCATTCAGTTGGTACTTATTATTACAATAATAACTACTCTTTCTGAAAGTATGATGAAGTGTAATTATTTTTCATTTCATTTTTTAAAATCTTCTTTTGCATTGGGAAGAAGTCATGACATGAGGATTAGTAAATGATGACAGAATGTCCATTTTTGGGTGAAATGTCCATATAAGATGAGTGCTGTTTCTATATTTTATGGTTGTAGTGATCACGGAGTGTGTAGGTCGATGAAAGGCAAATTATTTAACATTGGGTCAAGCTGCTGGCAGCAATGTGGGACAGAATCAAAGTCCTGGATCTATTTCTGACACGTTTGGAAAGCAGCATCCGCACAAATGGAAAGCGACTTCAAAAACTTGCAAGCATTAAAACCTAATAAAATAGATCACTACATCAAATTCTGCATTTGAAGTTAATTTACAAACACCATCGATTCATCAATGTCTATTTGGCAGCTGTAACTTGAGGTTGCTTATGGTAAATTATATGGTTGAAATTTATAACTTGGCAGACAAAATGTTTAATATTAGTATCAATACATATGTTTATTGACAGCTGACCTGATAATTTAATGAAAGCATAAACATTTCATCTGTTTACAGCACATGCATACATTTAAAGTGGTTACAGTGCAATTTAAACCGCCTGTTATTACTCTAATTATAAGCATAATCACATTAGCATAGTCACAGTCACAGTATTCGGTTTACATGAGCTCATCGCAGTGCTGCCTTAATCGCATTATAAGGGTGTGTGTGTGTGTGTGTGAACGCAGAGAGTGTGAGTGAAGTCTGTGTCCAGATCCACAGAGAACTGCTGGATGAAGTGACTCGAGGCCAAACGCATGTGTACATGAGCTCTGGGAACATCAGAGATGCTTGACAAAGTGCATTACTGAGGACACAGCTAGATCCAGGAAAGTTGCATAGGGTGACCAGATGAAATTCGGGACCCGGGTGGGGGGGGGTGTGGGGGGTTTCCAGTACACCAGCCATGTCAACGAAACAAATTAATGAAAATCAATGCATATCTAAATTCGCGCCTACGTATCTTTGTAGAAAAAAATAAACAAAACAGATGTTGGAGCCAATGAGGACGACTCAACCTCCACGGACAGTTTTTAACTCCTCAAGATTTTGCTTTAGTGTAATTTTCGGGACAATTAGGGCCGGATTCGGGATTCGGGACAACAGCTTATATTTCGGGACGTACTGTATGGTCACCCTAATGATGCATGAGTGCAAAAACTGCAGAATCAATTCGGAGATTCAATTCTGCAATAGCGAATGTTCCTCTTGCATCATCATCATCTTCGTCCTCCAGTTTATATGCACAGTATCGTTCAAATGTTTGGGGGAAATAGTACTTTTGACACATTGATCAAAAGTGACAGTATAATGCTGTAAAGAATTCTTTAAATAAATGCCGTTTTTTTAAACTTCATCAGAGAATCCTGGAAAATAAAATGTAGCATGGTTTCCACATATAAATAACTAGCAGCACAACTGTTTTCAACATTGATAATAATCATAAATGTTTCTTGAGCATCAAATCATCATATTAGAATGATTTCTGAAGGATCATGTGACACTGAAGACTGGAGTAATGAAGCTTTGATCACAGGAATAAATTACATTATACAAAATATTCACATAGAAAACTGCCATTTGAAATTGTGATAATATATCACTATTTTTACTGTATTTATGACCCCAAACTTTAGAACGGTAGTGTATTTTATGATATTTAAATGACAAATGAGGACAGTCATATAAAATCAAGTGTAAGGGTCAAAGGTCACCATGCATTTAACATCACACCCTGACCACTCTAATGGACACCAGCATCAGAGAGCTTGATTTAACAAATAATACCATTATATATCTGGAGATGACTTAATATGAATTTTTTTACTTGCAGTTAGTTATTCAGAATAAGTTTTTCCATAAACACGGATCTCATTATACCTTACTAAAACAGTCTGTTATTTTAGGAGGATTTAATTTAGAGAGTTAAATTGTGCCTAACACGAATACGGTGATATTGCATTCATTGAGCTTAATGTTTGTTCTTCTGCATGGATTTATAAATTTGTGCAGGAAGTCCTTCTATCCTAACCAATAACTTTCTGAATAGTATGTTTAGCCTTCAAATAAACCTGGCGTTGTACTAATATTGTTGGCTCTGTGACGAATTGCTTATTAAAAGCCTCTGCTGAATGCATAAATGTAAATATGTGAAGGTGAAGTTGCTCTTGATAAAAAGCATGCATGCATATATGAGTCTCCATCAAACCGCACATCACCCAGAGGATTTAATCTTATATAGATTTAAAAAAATTGCTAAATGCATTAATTTAAACATATGAAGCTCAAGTTGCATGTTGCACGCATATATAGGGTGAAGTGGGACACTTTTTGGTGAACTGCATTTTAAACAACCTAAATCAGTTAGAATGTATTAAAATTGTATGTGTTTTGTTTAAATAGATTGTAATGAAGGCCACTATGGTGAAAATTTCCCAATTTATGTATTTATTAACAAACTGCTAATCTTTAAACACCATCTGACACCCTCTTCAGCAAACTGGTAGCAATAAGGTTGAGTGGGACACTTTGTTAGGGAAAGTGGGACACTATTTTATGGTTAAAATGAACATGAGAAATACAACCCCAATTCCAATGAAGTTGGGACGTTGTGTAAAACGTAAATACAACCAGAATGCATGCATTGAAAATGTGAGGCGCATTGTGAAGCGCAAAATACAACAACGGAGACCTTCAATTAATAAATCCTCGGAAGGATTTTTTAAAAATGGATTTCTGGAACTAATGCAAACTAATGCATTTCTGGAACTAATTGATTTCTGGAACTTTATTAAAACATTTAATGAAAAAATGTTTTTAGTAACATTGTAAACTTCACTCTACATTCAATGAATGGAACTTTCATTAAGGCAGCTTTTAGGGGGCGGACACCAGCAGGCTTTTCCGCAGAAAAACCAGGGATGCCATTAATTTTGCCGTACTTGAACGCAATAAGCCGTATACCACTGCGTTCCCCCTTTTTAGCTAACATTTTACCAAGGCTAGACAATTCACTCTCAGCCTGAGCTGGAGCAGGGGTCTCTATTACCAGAGGCATGGCGGTATAGCCACTCACCAGCTCTTTCACTCGCCTTTGCAGTGTTGATTTTGTGTTGACTCACTCTAATTGTAATTGAAGTTACCAAGCTAACATTTTATATTCAGACACATTATTATTACTTATAACTTTTGTTCATGAAATGGCTGCACTGTGTTAGCATTAGCCCTAAAAACTGTCCCACTCAACCTGAAATGCAACCTAACACGGTCAGGTTGAGTGGGACAGTGCTGTGAATCTAATTTTCACAAATATTTTATACAGTTAGATTCTCATTGTTATTCATCTCTAACACACAGACAGTATAAATGTATGTAAAAGCAAAAGTTTTATTGTTACATCATAAGTGACAGAATTATCAACCTTATTATTCTAAAATAGATTTACAATTGCCGGGTGGCTTACCGTGAGGTCCCGGGAGACAAGCAAATTTGAAAAATAACAACCGGACCACATCTGTCATGTCACACCAATCACAACCTTTATTTCATATCCAGTAGGCATTCAGCTTCAACACAGTAACAATTGTTGTGATTGGCTTACAAAATTAACCCTTTACAGTACCCAAAAGTGTCCCACTCAACCTGATGTCCCACTCTACCTGAATTCACCCTAAAGGGCCTTTCACACAGGACGCGGAATGCGCTGCGCTGGCCGCTGGGTTTAGCGTTTCCCTTCAGATACAATGCGATTTGCGCTGCGCTGGCCGCTGGGTTTAGCGTTTCCCTTCAGATACAATGCGATTTGCGCTGCGCTATGCCAGAGCAAAGTAGGCGGAGTTTTCAAAAACCTTTTAAGTGGGAGTTCTATGTCAGTATAATAATGTTAGTTATTTTGATTGTTCCTCCTTTCGTCAGCAGTTAATTATGTATCTGTCCATCGCTTTTTACACTCATCCTCTAAATAAGTTGGGAAAATGTTTTATCTTTTTTAATAACACATTTGAAAAATATAATCTCTCCCCCACGTGAGAAAATTGAACAGGTGTAACGTTAGGTGTCATGGGGACGTGCATACGTTCTATGTATAACAGTTGTATTAGACAGGTATATTGAGCAGATCGTAAACTAATAAACACAGAGAATGCGAACACTAGTATGTGCTCAGGCTCTCTGGCGTTCTCAGCGCGTCAAAAATTAAAGGTCCGCCTATATATATATATATATATATATATATATACAGTGTATATATATACACACATACATATAACATCGAAATCAACACACGAATCATGAGCTCAGTTCTTTTTTAGAATAAAACATTTATTCAAACATTAAAGCTGACACAAAGGAACAAATTATATATATTAAAACACACCTGACATGCCAACTTGAATGGAGATATGTCTCCATGACACAGCTTTTCTGCCGATGTCCCTATACGACCTCAAACTTGTATCATTCATAGAGCTCAGGAAATTCCGACATTGCCGTTCATCCATTTTGATTTCCGTGATTGTTTGGATGTCCTGTTTCTATTGGCCGTGCTGGTAATCGTCACAGAGCGCAGCGGCAAAAGTTAAACTATTTTGAACTTTGACCGCGGCGTGCGCATGAGCAAGTCAATGGTGCGCACCGCTGCGCTTGCGCTTTGCTCGACGCAGCAACAAAACGTATTCGCGCGGCGCAAGCCATTGAAATGAACGGGTTTCATAGTGCAGCGCAGCGCATTCCGCGTCCTGTGTGAAAGGCCCTTAAGTCTCCGTCTTGCAACTTGCAAGCATTAAAATCTAATAAAACAGATCACTACATAGAATTCTGATTGAATGCATAAATGCAAATATATGAAGCTCAAGTTGCTCTTGATAAAAAGCACGCATGCATTATGAGTCTCCGTCAAACCACATATCACCCATACCCCTTTTCAACCAAGGCAGTGCTGTTGCTGGCTCAGAGCCAGAGCTTAGTTTCAAATCGGTTCTTTGCTTTTCCACACAAATAAACCTGGCTCTGGGTCAAGAAAACAGGTTCCAGCTCAGCACCAACTTTGCGCTGGTCTAGAGATAAGAACCGGTTACGTCAGGTGCTGGGGGCGGGGTTATCGTAACATTCAAAAACAAAAACTTTGGGACGCCATTCTTAAAACACAGGTCAGCTGTTAAGGTTAGCTTTAAAATCATCCGCTGGACGCTTTATTAGTCTTTCTACATGGGTTTAGTTAGTGATCGGGCTATAACGTCGGCTATGTAATCGCTGACAACCGGGACAATTTCATAGTGGTTGGTGTAAACCGGGACATTTTAGCGTCCTAACACGACAGTTTTTTCTCTGGACTATGAACTCAAAATCGGGTGTGTCCCGGTCAAACAGTGATATCTGGTTACCCTATGTTAAACACACAACATTCATTTCATAACTTATAATTCCCTTTATGAGCAAGAGTACTGTAGTTGTATACTGTAGTATATGTAGTTCTCCATTGCTGTTATGGTTGTCATGACGCGTTGCTAGGACAACGGAGGTAGCCCTACTCTGGCCCTACAGTCTGTGGAAAATCGAGCTGGTTCTTAGATAATCGGCGAGTAGAACCAGCACCTGGTTAGCATTGGTAACAGAGGATCATGAAAACTTCTCTTACAGTATATACATGCTTGAAAAATTGCTAAATGCATAAATGTAAACATATAAAGCTCAAGTTTCATGTTGCACGCATATATAAGTCTCCGTCTTGCAACTTGCAAGCATTAAAATCAAATAAAACAGATCACTACATCAAATTCTGATTGAATGCATAAATGTAAATATGTGAAGCTCAAGTTGCTCTTGATAAAAAGCATGCATGCATATAAGAGTCTCCATCAAACCGCATATCACCCAGATGATCATGAAAACGTCTCTTACAGTATATACATGATTAAGAAATTGCTAAATGCATAAATGTAAACATATGAAGCTCAAGTTGCATGTTGCACGCATATATAAGTTTCCATCGAACCGCATATAAGTCTCCATCAAACCGCATGTCAGAATGGATCAGAACCAGGTGGTATGAAAACTTCTCTTACAGTAAATACGTGATTGAAAGTTCCTCTACCGAAGCTCCTGTGGGATAAAACCCAGAAGGTGGACAGATATCGCAGTGACACAATTAAACTCAGGGGCTCAGATGTCATTATAGTGAAGCAGATCTCATCCAGCATCTCTGTGACCTTCACTGTCTGTTCCTCACTGTCTGAATCTGACCTTTCCCAGCCGGCTCTCTGTCTCTTATCTTTTATATTACGTGATAAAACCAGGCTCGTTTTTTGCTCTTCCTCTCTGTCTGAACGGAGAAAAAGCTGGCGTTGTGGTATCAGCTGTAGAGGACGACAGAAAGAGAAGAGTTGCACGCTCTGAAGTCAGGTGATAGATGATGTGTTCCTCATTGATACGCTGACAGTGATGGAGCTTAATGTCAGTGTGGCCCCATTGTGAGCGTGATAAAGGGCCGACGCATTGGCAGGCGTTCAGTGTGATTAGCACGTATCCTTCTCCGCCTGCCTCGGTTTCTCGTGTGGAAAAAGCCTTCAAAAAACCTGTCATCTTGAGGCTGCTTGAGAAAGCTTCAGTGAATTCTGCCATTGAACGCAACTGCAAAAATGCATTTTTCAATAAAAATCCCATCCAGGTGTGTGTTTCCCAAAAGCATCGTTAGCCAACTATGGTCGCAAGTTCTGTCATTATCAGCAGTTCAACGAGTCGGTGTTTCCCGAAACCATCGTTACAACGAACATTCGCAAACAGCATCGCAAAGTTGTGTGTTTGGAACGACAGATCTCGACCTGTGGCTAGAAGAATAGTTCGTTTGCATGACATGTGGACTCAAAAATAAGCAATGGCATTCAGTACAATCTATATCTTTTATTTCGAATGCATACAAATGTCATTTACGTCTTTTAGTTAGTCAAGAGATTTAAAGCACCGTTTTTGAAAAGTGTGCATGTGCGCGCGTGCTCTAGAACGCAAGAACGACCCTATGATTGGATCTGGAAATAAAGCGAAATAACTGAGAAAAAATTTAAAGCATATATAATTCGATAATAATTTGATCTCAAACGATTCATTCAAAGAAGTTATTGCACCACTGTAA
This sequence comes from Siphateles boraxobius, assembly GCF_051911475.1. Lineage (NCBI taxonomy): Eukaryota > Metazoa > Chordata > Actinopteri > Cypriniformes > Leuciscidae > Siphateles > Siphateles boraxobius. The sequence continues at coordinate 535,051 of NW_027508953.1, forward strand.
TGCATGACATCATTAACCAACGTGGTTGAACGACCAATTTGCGACAATATGGTTTCGGGAAACAGTCGTGACTAGCTAGTTGATTTCTTGAACGATGCGTCGAACTACGGTAGTTAAGCAGCGAGTTACACAGTTGTATGTGAAACTCAGATAATGCCAAGTTCACAGCATTGATGGAGTCAGTGTTGCACTCAAACAAACAGGCCTGAGTTTCCCAAAAGCATCATGAGTAGAAGAGATCATTGGTTCATGATGCTTTTGCGATACAGCAGCTCTAATTAATGTTTTATGCTCTTACCAAACATAGAATATCCCAAATCACATATTCTAAACACTAAACACTAAAATGCAGTGGAAATACTATAGTAATATCATCATTTGGGATGCACTATAATTCTCATCTTGTGTGCAATTTAGAGCGTGTAGTATGCAAACGGAGATGTTCGAAGTCATCGGAGCAAGAGACATACAGGGTTCCTGTACAAACAAACACACATGATCATCAAGTACAGCTGTTCCTGTTGATGCACATCACGCATTCAGACAATCACAAAACTACAAGCTGAAACGGCCAGAGAGCGCGTGGGTCACATGGCACTCAGGAACCTCGTGCTTCAACACTCTTAACAATAAAAAAAGGTTCTGTATTGGCATCAATGGTTCCATTAAGAACCTTTACAGGTTTTTTTTATTCGCTTTGGTACTATTTTCACAAGTAAGATGTACATTTTCAAAACTCTTAGTGCTAATATCACAACAGCTCATCAAAAGTGCACTTTTTTCAAACATTTCATCATGTTTTCAATTGTGTTAGCACAATTCACAAAATCACAAAGTATCCTTTTCACAACACTACATAAATGTTTCATTCACAGTAGCCTAACTGCCTTTCATAAAGCTCTTACCAGTGTTGGGAAAGTTCACTTTCTACTTGAACTAGTTCAAAGTTCAGTTCACAAATTTTATAATGAACTAGTTCAGTTCATAGTTGATACTTCACAATTTTGAACTAAGTTCACGGTTCCAAAAAATGAACTAGTTCATAGTTCTTTTTTCCCATATGTTGCTGCGAGCTTTTTTTTTTTTTTCAATTATTGCCACAACCCATATACAACCAAAGACAGCGGTTTTTTTATCGGCGGGCAAAGTTTGCACAGAAATGTAAGATTTTTCCCATCCTCGCCGTCTTAAAACTGATCATACGATACGACGCCTCCTCGCTGCTTTGCATGTACAGTATGTATCATGCTGCTTTTTGTTTTTGATGACGCATGCGGCGGCCGCGGTGCGACACTGCTGGCTTGTGTTGCCAGATTGGGTGTTTTTTTTCGCTACATATTAAGGCCTGTTTACGTGTGTTTTATCCGGGTTTTCGTCTGGAAGACTCTATAGAAATCTGGCACTCTATTGAACGAAGTTAAACTGAGAGAGCCTGCGTTCACCGACACCAGAATGAACGCGTTCACAATAAGGTTCATCAGGCAGTAATACAGTACCTTCAGTTCACGTTCGCCCAAAATATGAACGAGTTCATGAACTATCGTTCAATGAACGCGTTCAGGCACAACACTGGAGGCTCTTACTATCAAACTTTTGATTTGCATCTCTTTTTGTTCAGTTTAATACATTTGTCTATTATTTAATCCAACTGATCTTACAGTAATGGTTAATCAATGAATCATTTGGTACACCTATGGATTTTTCTAGTGAAACTCGAAAAATTTGAATATTGTGCAAAAGTTTATGTATTTCAGTAATTCAAATTAAAAGGTGAAACTAATACATTTCAATATACACGTGCATGATTATACTTTTCAGAGGGCCGACATTTCTGTATTTACAGTACAGTAAAACATTTTTTTTTATTGATTTCATGTAATATTCTAATTTTCTGAGATTTTGAATTTGGGTTTTTCATAAGCTGTAAGCCACAATCATCAAAATTATAACTTTTGCACGATATTCTAATTTTCCGAGTTTCACCTGTAGATATTGATTCTATATACAGTTTCTATAGAACTTGTATGCAATTTCCGATATGGATAACCAAATGTAATGAATTATTTTATTTATAGATAATAACCACCATGTTTGAACCATGTTCAAAGTGTGTGCACACGCATGTGTGTGTGCGAGAGATACAGAGAAATTTGCCATTTGTGAAAACACTGTAAAGCAGAATAGAGTATAAGACCAAAGAGCACAAAATAACTCGTTTTTTTTGTTTTGTTTTCTGCTGATGTCTATAGGCAGCGCTCAAGGTTTTAGGAAATGCATAAGATCCAAAAGTTAGAGCCTATGTAGAACAAATATTTGTCGTGTTCTCAAAAATATTAAGACAGGCTATACAAATGCTGTTTTCCTGGTTTACAGCATTCCCAGGAAAAGTATCTGAACGTATGAAGGAGCAATTGAACAGCAGTAGCAGAATGACTGCAGGCTGTTATTATTAATAAATAATAAATCCCACTGGAGTAACACATCTTTATAGTGGTAATCCCAATGGGATTAACAGTAAGTGCAGGAGACGGTGAGCGGGTGTCAAGCGTTCATTTCCCTGGAAGTTCATTCAAGACGCCTGGTTTATGTCCTATAGTGGGAAATTATCACAGTGTTTTCTCTTAGCATGCTTTCATTATAACATGTAGCCAGCAGGATATTAACTTTTAAGTGCATTGCTGTATAGTTGCATGATATTCTCGTTTCTAAACGGCTTGGGCCTCGTTCAATATAAATCTGTGATTTGTGAGCTTTTTTTTAACCTGTTTTATCCATCAATTGAAAATAGCAAGTTGCACATTGCAAAATCCACCTAGCAACCACAATAGAAATAGCGACGCTTGCCTTAGCACGAGAAAAAGGATTTCATGGAATTAAAGTGCTTTGGGAAATCAAAGACTGTGGAGAGGTGAAGTCTCAGCGTCGATAATCTAGTTGACATTGTAAGCACATACAGTGGGATCTGTCAGCGCGCGCATCTCCACTTTAGACCACTATTCGTGAGTTTAAAGGGCAGATTTATGAGCGTTATCTAAACCTATATGAGCCCTACTGGAAATAACATTCACACTTTAAAATTATGCAGTGTCTCCATATAGATATCGCAGCTGATTCATGGAAAAATCCCCCAATATAACGAATAAAAGGACTTATAGTCAAATATAAGTCACCCAGGAAAGACAAATATTCATTGTTTTTTTTAAGCATGTTCTTTATTTTCTATGAGGTATTAAATATAGTGTCAGAAATGTGTCATAATGTTTGTTCTTTCAAATCATGATCCATTCTGTGCAAGAGCGTATGTATAAAGCAATTGATTGAATTATGACTGAGAACATCATATGCTGTATAATGACTCAACAACATCATGTCTCCAATATTTACAGATAATATACTCTAGTATCAAAACAAAGACAGAGAAATAAGGCCAATAAGTTTTACTTTATAAGGAAGCACTTTATAATGTGCAGAAGTGAAATCTGGAAGCACGTCAGTGTCAGACTAACAAATTATGACTTGCCACTGATATTAAGGGAAATTTGACATGTGATATAATTAAAGGTTTGCAGGAATAGAAAATAACCACCTTTTCATTCATATCACAGCTTGTGCTGACAGCCGGTTTTCACAAACGTGAAAATTACGAAGCTGGGAAAAATGAAAGGAACATGAGAAGTAGTGTTTTGTAAAATAAACAATTCATAATATGTGCTGATTTCAATAAACGATGGAATAGCATAGTTTTTTTTTCTTCTAAGAGGTATAAAATATTTCTTTAATATTTTTTCTCCCATGCAAAAAGCTAATAAAGGCCTTCTGATGAAACTCTAGCTCAGGTTCAAATCAAAATAATCAGATCCATTCATTTTATAACTCTACATGGCAGCTATTGATTCATTTGTGTCTGTTTTTATTTCTCCGCATGGATTTGATGAGAAACGTCCAGGCTATAGATTCTTCAGTGATGCATCTGCTTCATGAACTTTTCTTCTCTAGTCTTGCAGTGAGCATCGAGAATCCTATATGGACGTCTGACCTGTGGCTTTATCTCAGGCAATGAAGAAAACAAGTTGAGATATTGATCGGCGAGCTGTTGTGTGGTCTGATGACAGCTGTTGCTTTCCTCTGTGCCGGAGAACAACTCCATGTTTCAATGCTGTTCACATTATTATTAATGCTCATGTGTTACAGAAATGAATGAATCCTCAAAGCATGAGTCTTGAGGAGGAGTGAGACATCACTGTTGTAGGCGATCAGGTGTGTATTTTTCAAAACAAGTCAATACATTAGACAAGAATATCACTGTAAACGCGAATAAGTTGGCAAAACTCAAAAGGCAATCAGTTGCCTCAAATTTTTTAAGTTAAGAAATTCAAAGTTTAAGCAAGCAGAACTGGCAGATTTTTATTTTGTACATGTACATTTTAATTGTTCTTAACTTGAAATGTGTCAGTACACTAATTCATACATTTAACTTTTAATTTCATGTAATCTCAATGTGAACACTTTTATTAGTATAAACTTAGCTAGCGTTAACAAGCTAGTTTGCTAACATACTAAATTGCTAACATGTTGACAATTGTATGTTAGTAGCACTTATATCAATATAAAGTAAATCCTAAAATCAATATAAATGCTAATATCAATATAAAGGTTTTATTTGCTCTCAAATCAAGCTCATGCACCACTTGTCTCCATGATGTAACTGTCCTAAAACCAATATTAACAGAAATTCTTCTAAATTAGCATAACAAAACATGAATCACTACTAAATCACCCACTTAACATTAATCTTGCACACAAAAAAAAACATATTTTATTAATTTTAGCATTTACTTTCCCTTTCGAGTGCCATCGGCAAAGCATGCTGGGAAATAGACATCCCAGCCGTTTCAGTTAAAATTAAGTTTTTCTAAATTAAAAGAAATAATTTCATAAAACTCAAAACAATGAAACAGGTCAGTTTACTCAAAATATATCCGTTCTGTGAACTTGAAAGAAAAAGAAAGTGCTAAATACTCATAAAAGTTAATTTGACTGAACTAATTAGTTTAATTTGAGTTTGTCCAACTCAAACCAATTCATTATTTTGAGCGTTAGGGTTTACACTCCCAGCATTTCACCGCATTTCACCATAGCTAGTTTGGTAACAAAACTAAATTGTTAACATGTTAACAATAATATGTTATACAGTAGCACTTATATCAATATAAAGGTTTTATTTGCTCTCAAATCAAGCTCATGCTCCACTTGTCTCCATGATGTAACTGTCCTAAAACCAACATTAACAGAAATTCTTCTAAATTAGCATAACAAAACATGAATCACTACTAAATCACCCACTTAACATTAATCTTGCACACACAAAAAAAAACCCATTATATTACACTTAATTTTAGCATTTACTCTCCCTTTCGAGTGCCATCGGCAAAGCATGCTGGGAAATAGACATCCCAGCGGTTTCAGTTCAAATTAATTTTGTCTAAATTAAAATAAATCATTTCATAAAACTCAAAACAATTTAACAGGTCAGTTTACTTAAAATAAATCCATTCTGTGAACTTGAAAGAAAAAGAAAGTGCTAAATACTCATAAAAGTTAATTTGACTGAACTAATTAGTTTAAGTTTGTCCAACTCAAACCAATTCATTATTTTGAGCGTTAGGGTTTACACTCCCAGCATTTCACCGCATCTAGTTTAACTATAGACCCGATATAGTCCGGCAATGAGTAACAAACACAATAACCTTGAATTCGGTTACATGTCGGTTTTGCAAAAATAACTTGCGAGATGTATGATATTCCATCATGTAAGCAAAAACAGTGAGTTTGGCTTCACTTCTTCACTAATTTCATATCTTTGTTATCGAATTGATGACTAGTCTATTCGTGGGCGATGGTTTTAGACGTCTATTAAATTTTCACTGACAGCCAGACGTCTGGGCTGTGTTTTGGACGCTATTAGACGTCTTTTAAATGCTAAATTGCTTAAAATACAAATCATTCAATACTCATAGCAACAGCACACAAATGGACTAAAAAAAAAAAACACTCTTTTTAACAACCAACCACAAAAAGTCAGCATTGCAGAAGCAAACATCCCTCACATGTGCTTCAGAACATGCACAAGTCTATTTCTTCTTGATATCTGTTGCGATCGTCACTTTTACGCCGTGCAGCTTAAGTTTATACTCATTGCGTCAGGGTTTTCCAGGCATTATAAAGCGCCCGTGAAATAAAAAAAACCAACACCCGGAATCCCGGTTATGAAATCCTGAGGTTGAGTGGGCGGTTGTCAGTTTTTAGTTTCCCCTGTTGGGCTGTTTCTGAACGCGTTTCGACTATCGGCAGCGCGTGTGCATGTGATCTGTAAGTGTGTGGGACCGTGAGGGATCATATGTGATTCTCTCGCATCTTTAATGACAGTGGGAAGCCCATCAGAAAAACAGAGACCCTGTCAGGCCTGAGGCGGATCTCTTACTACAAACAATACAGATCTTACATGTGCTATCACACTCCACAGCTCCTCTGCATGCAAATACAACACAGAAAGCATGAGGTGAATCTGATGAAAACCGCCAAGCTTTTCAGCTCATATTTCAACCTTAAATCCGAAGAAAAAGCAAGACACTGAAGAAAATTAAGCTTGTTTTCAGCACTATTCAGATTTTTTGAATTGTGACATTGACAGTTAAACACATTTTTGTGTCAAATGCATAATGCAAAATAAATAAATAAATAAAACAGTACAATTTAATTTTCATCATTAAAGTACAGAGGCCATAAACTTTGTGTTCGCACCCAAAACTTGTTCTTTGTGAGACTTGTTCAAATACAAAGTTTCTCGTGTCGAACGCAAAAGCATTGACAAATAATTTTTCTTCGCATCTCATATTTTTTTCCTACATCGTGTCCTTTTAAGGGCTTATTTGTAAATTACATAAAATACACTGACAAAAACTTGTTTTTGCACTGAGATTTTTCAATGAACTCTTGAGAAAATTAAGTTAAGTGAAATTAGCAAAGTTAATAAATACATTTTTATAATTTACAATTCTCAATTTTACTTAAAAAAATGTGTTTACACAAAATTAATTTATCTTAATTTTAGACACAATTTTCATCAAACACCAGATTACCATCATCCCAACATAACAGCATATGCTTTTACTCAAACATGCATAAGATAACACTTAATTTAAACATTTACCCAATTCAGTAAAATGCAAAGCTTGCGGGAAACTAAAAATATGTCAGTTAATGCAACTAAAATTTTTCATTCAATTCAATTCATATTTATTTGTATACCGCTTTTCACAATACACATCGTTTCAAAGCAGCTTTACAGAAAATGCATGAGTCCACATTACAATTTACAGGGATCTGTTATCAGAGTAAACTAAGTTATGCATTTCAGAAATGTACATATACATATCACAGTTAGCTAAAAATGTATTAATTTAAACAATGTAATATATTAAGACAGGAATAATGAGCTCATTGAAGTAATGAATACTTGTTAAATGATTATGCCAGAAAATTGTAGCATTGGTGCGTTAGTATTTGTTGTATATGATTTAAGCTGATTTAGTTATTATCTGGACAGTAGAGTATTGTATTATTATTGTAAAATATTCTGGAGTATTGTTTGCATTACTATTGCAAAATTCATCATTTTGATTTTGAGGTGAAATATGACAGGTGTTTCTATGTGTCGGTACAGTCATGAGTGCCAACACAACACCATTCAAAATCAAAAAGGAAAGACTTTGCAAGTAAACATTATACAGTAAAATCATCATGCATATTATAGTAGTAAATAAGCAATGGCATTAAACTTGAAAATATATGGCTAATTGTCAAGGTAATGGTAATGTTGCATGGACTAGTTGTGTTGAATGTATATTTCAGTAATAAATGTAAAAATGGTGCATATGATTAAAATCTATATTATCATTAAAAAACGTTAATGTCCATAACGTTTCAAAATCAGTCAGATGACATTGGTCAAAAGTGCTTGACTAAACTCATTTGCATGTTCTCATTAAATGCACATTATGTGGCAGACGAGGTTAAATGCATCACATGACAACAGGTTAGAGGTAATGGCATCAGGTTATTAATGACATATTCAGATGTGAGTAAGTGAGCTAGCTAACATTACATGGACGACGGAGACATCTGTGCTGTTCTCTACAAACGTTACTTTATTTCTGCTCACTGGACCCAATTGCTGTCGGCTTTCATATTTCAAGATAATGATTAGAAATTAGCCAGCCCATTTTAATTCCCGGGACAGAAAGACATAATTTTGTGTCCTCCTCTAATTTGTTTAGTTAAAAATTTTAATCTTCCTCTGATGAATGGGTCACATAATTAGGATCTTCAGCAATTTATTTTTTCTTGAAGTTATTACCAAATTAAAGAAATGAAAACACATTTGATGGGAAAAACTTCATTAATTAAAAGTAGACTCACTGTGCCAACAACACAAACTTTCAGGCAACGTGACTGTGAGTAATCTGTGAGTAATTATGAGATCAGATTTACAGGGAAGGAGCTCAGTGTGAACGTACAGGGGTTGCACAATGAAACTGAAACACTGGCCAATTGTCACGGTTGGCTTAGATAGGAAGACAAACAGATTAAGCTTAATATACATCTATTTTAATAAAAGTTCTCCAAACGGGCTGACAGACAGGATAAACACAACCATACATAACAGAGATCGGACAAAGACAGAGGAGGAACAGGAGGAACTAAACAGCAAACACAGATGATGGTAACTAACAGGACACAGGTGATACACATGAACTAATGATGGTAACAAAGAGCATAGAAGAACAAGAGGCGAAACTCAATAGAACGTTCCATTGCAACACCAGCGCTACGCTTCCGCCATTTTGGGGTGAAAGCGACTCGGCAGTCCACTAGTGTTGATGTGTCGAGACGCTCTTAAAGCCGATTCTTTGAAAAGAGCCGGACTTCCCATCACTATCCACTAACTTTTTGCTGTCTCTATGGCAATATCAGCTGCTTTGTAATTTTTTTTTTTTTTTAAGTACATTAAAGATCAAATCCAAACTGAATGATGACAACACAGAATACAATCACTAGACTAGTGATCATCAAATCTCTTTTAACAGTTTATTTCACAGACTTAGACAAGTTTTCTACTTTTTCCCCACAAAACCTTTAGTACTAGCATTACAAACACTGAATTAATACCAACATATAAAATGAATATGCTATATCAGATAATTAGAATGTTGGACAATAAATATATATTTAACAGAAATAGAATAGCTTTACAGTCAACTGTTTTTTTCCCCAGTAATAGGCTTATATTAATGACCGTTAAAGCAAGCCTATGTAAAGAAAAAAACACAGCCACTGTCCATCATGTTCTATAAGATCATCATGTTTGTAGCATGATCCAGGGGATTAAAACGTACAAAATATATTTCAGGCCTAGTGGAGTTGGTAACTAATAATAGTAGTAAATGTGTAAAGTTGCATAAAATGGAAATACTCAATAAAGCAAGGAAAAACTACCTCAAAAAACTGTTATCTGTGCTGTTGTCCAGTGACTCCAGTTGGAATTTTCACCCCAAAATGGCGGCCGCGCTACCGAAGCGCCACCTAGTGGCTGTTACCAAAAAAGCATCAGAGTTTCGCCTCTTGTTCTTCTATACTCTTTGATGGTAACCAGGGAGACAGAGGCCCAGTCCCAATTTGCATACTATGATACTATCCTTAAAAGTATTCGAAAATAAAATTAGTACGTCCCAAATCGTAGAATGTTGAAATGAGCGTTCCAAAGATACCCGGATGGTCTAGCCTACTATTTCCGGTCAGAATCCGAAGTGCAGATCGATGCGCACGCTAACGGCTAATATTTCCCACAACACATCGCGCGTTGGATGAGGACTCGGTTAGAACTACAAACACGAGTGAAAAGTGTTAAAAAACTACAGACATGGAGGACGCGAGTTTAGGCTGTTCTGAGTCGATTCTTTCTTTTGAGAGACGTTATTTAGCATGCACTTTCGGCTTCACAACTTTGCAGAGCTTTTACATTCACAGAGAGCTATATTACACACTGCATGAAAGGGAATATTAGAAAAAAAGGATAATAGTGGCAGTTAAAGAGCATACTGGAGTTTAATCTGGTCCAATCTCTGTTTCAGGAGGGATTAAAGCTCAGAGGAGATTTGCAATGACTTAATGGGTTTTGCATTCAGTTTAATTGCAGTGTCTCCTAAACGTATTGTGTGTCTTTTCAGGACAATTAGAAATATGATTTTCTTTCTTCTTTAATAGAATGAAACAGTTACAAACCAAATAAACTTTAAATGAAAAAAGAAACTGGGACTTTTGTTGAAGAAGACAATGACGAGGAATCCTTACTCTCATGAGCCTTTTCGGTTGGTTTCATAATCAAACGAATGGTTGATATGAATCTCAATATTCAGGATAACACAGACATCCTGATATCACATTAATGCAATGTTAAACGCACAGGCTTCGCTCATCTCATTTTAAAGCCTGAATCTGATCGTTCGGTTTTATTCCCCCCCAAAAAAAAACAGTTCCCAATAACAAACTTTTAACTGAAAACTCTCATATCAGATAAACCGATCTGACGTCTGATCTGTGTGTTTAACCACAGGGATAGTCATTAACTATGATCACCACAATACTTTCAGTTTTCATTTATGTCAACATTAGATCTATTCTTTTACCATGTAACCCAAGTGTCTAAATCCTGAAACACATGCATGTCCTCATGTGATGCTAATCTGCTCCCACAAACCCCTGAAAGTGGATTTTAAACTCTCTGGCATTTAGAGATAACATGAAGTCAAACAGTGATTAATTAGACATTCACAATAAGTAACAAAACACCCAGCGGGAACATTAAATACCAAACTGTATCGAGGAATAGTTAAATAAACACATTTCCTGAAGCTATATTGGCCACATTTAAATAAGTTTTGGGAGTGAATCCCCATGTTTTCACTCCACAAGTGCTTCTGCTATCCTTATCCTGATGGTTAACAGTGGGAACCGCAGACGTCTATATAAACAGTTTAATTTGGCTATTTTTGACCAAAATAATATTGGCAACCAGAAATATATTACCATCTATAAACCATCAACTGAGACAGTTTTAGGCTAAACAAATACAATTTTAAAATTGTAATAATGTATTAGTAAATGTTGGAATTAAAAATAATAAAGATTAACAAATGCTTTCTAGTTCTTGTTAACTAATGTAGTTAAAGTAGTTAGTTTGAAGTTCGTCAGATTTTTTGAATGCGAAAATACATTCTTTTAACCCAGTTTATTGTTGATTGACTACTATCAGTATGCCGTTCATCTCCACCTAAAACATTGAGTCTCCCAGTCTCCGCTTAAAACATAAAGAGCGGTCCACCCAGATCTGTCAATCCCTTTGAATTTGGGGCGGGGCTACTGAAGAAGGCGGAGCCAATGTGGGTGATGCGTTACATGTGAAAAGACATTCAGCTTCACGGCATTCAGACCTTCAAAGATTAAACAGGTCATGAACACGTCAAAGCAAACGGTGCATTGCGATAAAACCAACACAATCTCGTGAAAGTGCGTATCTATACCACGAATGTTTTCTTGTGTCATTAATACACCAAACATGTTTTTTGTGGGCACATGCTACGCACTGAAAACTCCTTTATTAGGATTAGGGGAGAGAGTGCATATTACACACCATAAAGAGTGTATGTGCAGTCGAAAACTCCATATCATATGCACGAAAACAGTATTTTTGGCGTATAAATGGCACGAGAAATAACAAGCGTTGTATAGATACGCACTTTCATGAGATCAGGCTCGATAAAACATGCTACTCTTCAATACAGTATCATCATGCAGTCTGTTTATAAAGAGAAATGTCCCAGACCCGCTGGATGGGTTTATTATAATCGAGACACTCGTATTCGCTCTAGTTACTCAATTGACCTACGGCTAAGCCACGCCCCCAAACGCGATGAGCCAATCACAGTGCGCATAGCTCCCAATACACTCGGACATTCTCTGCTTCCACGTCCATTGAAATGAATTGCAGTTAGTCAGTTTTCATTCATTTATATATGTTTTTTCTTGTCATTTTAAGCTTAAAATGGTCAAACGGTGCGCATGGAGTACATGCAACTCCGACACTAGGTATCCCGAGAGGCTGGGCGACGGTGTGTATTTTTTACCCTTTCCCAAGCCACATCTCAACCGAGATAAATTAACTTTAAGTGTCTGCTCTGGATTAAGTTATGCGGTAGACCACAACACCAACTAAACGTGAATAAATTAAACAAGGATGTCTACATCTGTCTAAGATAAGTCAACAACGTATTTGAACGTTATCTTTAACATCTCTAACGTAACGCTAGGCTAAAGTTAGCCTATAACATTAGA
>NW_027508953.1:552500-612500 GCF_051911475.1 Siphateles boraxobius
TATTATTATTATTATTTTTTTTTTTTATTAATTGAGTGAATGATTCAATGACTCACTCATAGTCATAAATACTCATTGTTGGATGAATCAGCGTTTTTTGAATGAATCTTTTGAATTAATGATTCAATGACAAATACAAATTTAACAGTCACTTGTCTCTGTGAGTAAAACAAAGTATTTTCTCCTTAAAACCAAAAACACGTTTTGAAATCGCTGGTGTTTCTGACGTCACAAACTACCTTGTAACCAATCAGATCAACGTGTGATCGTCAACGAGTGGATCTCTGAGCTGAGTGAGTGAGTGAGTGAGTGGAGGCGGGGCTCATTTGCATATTCATAAAACCGCGCATACTAAATGAGGCAAGGGTGTCGAGTTACATTCAAGCTATTTTAAGGCATTAAGAAGGAAAAATAACATTTAAATATGTAACTTTGGTGATCAAAGATGAGTTTTAAGGCATAAAATTATTGACTATAGGACTTTAATATTATTTTTATTATTTTTAATGTGAAAAAAAAGAAGCATTTTCCTTTGTAAGGACCCACTGTGTGTTAATGAGTTGGGACTTGGAGGGATGATCATGGGACCATGGTTGTTTGATGATCGGGTGTTTGAATACTGTATCACCTTATTGGTTGTAGGCGTTTCATTATCTGCAAAATCAGCTCAGAAACCATGGGGCGGCTTGAACTTTCTCTCTCTCAAACTTTTCCAATCTCTTTCGACTTGTCAAGTGGCCTCAGTGTGCACTCTGCAAATATTGCCTGGACCGCACATGAGTTACTTGAGCTACCGAGCGACCGAACCAACTGTGAGACCAAATTGAAGAGCATTATAAAACATGCTCTGGGGTTTTGTGCCAATCTCATTGTATTCTAATGGGTTTCCAATATAAGCAGCGCAGCAAGGGACACACAGGTCTATTGGGTTAGGAATTACTCTGATTTAAAAGCAAATATAACCATTTTCAGCAGAGGCTTTAAAAAGAAACAAGTTGAAAAATGTATTAATTTTGAACATTTATAGGCACATTAATCAGCAACTATTCTAATTGGTTTACCCGATAAGCGGTAATCCTACTTGATAGCACCATTTACCCACTGGCAGAACGTCTTCATTCATGAGCAAAGCAAAGTTTATACTTTTCCCTCACTATGGGCCTGTTTACGACTGGTCACTTCGTATAGATCAGATATCGTGAAAAGACCAAATGCTTTTGAGACGCATTAAATCCGATCCATCAAACCACTTCAGGGGTTTCCAAACGAAACTGGACAAGTGTAAATGCATCTGGGTGTTGAAGCCATACAAGTAAATTGTACTCCTCCCAAAATGGTTAAAAAAAAATATATATATATTTTTTTTTCCAAGTGAGAACATTTTATAGGCTACTGGCTCCCGGTTACCATATAAGAAAGAAAGGTTTGGGAATCAAAAATCGATTTTAATTTTGATTCCGCCTGTCAATTCCTGTATGTGCAGTTTAATGTGGTTTTAAACTATTCAAGTACAAGATGCAAAAGATAACTAAATTTGGTATTTTCCAGAGCGTACGCACAAAAACCCACCTCTTATATTATATAGTGCGTGAATACTGAATTGAGTTCTCTTTTCTTATTGTATTACTGACTGTATGCTTGACTTTAATAATGTTTGAAATGTTTATTAGTTAGTCTAGTTTATTAGTTAGTTGTTCTTTAGGCTGCAGCTGATTTTTCATTCATGGTATTCAGCCATGAATTCAGCAACAGAATGTTTTATAAAAATCTAAATGTTTTTTTTTTTTTTTTTACCTTATTGGAATCGAAACTGGGAATCAAAGAATCAGAATCGATACGCAGAATTGGAACCGCTTCAATTCAATCGATACCCAACAGCAACACGCATTGCATTCATTCACAACAGATACGTTTTAAAAACTCTTTTTATTGAAACAACAGTTCAGAAAAGTATTGAGGTAAAGATTTTGAAAAGAACAATTGCATTTGCAATGCATAAGGCTAATTTTGCTTTAAATCAAAATTTAAATCAAAATTCTTTCCTACTCTTGCTACATTTTTTTTTTTTATCTCATGACTAAATTGTGCCAAAAATAATGAAACTAATGAAGCTAATGATCAACAGGATACTGTGATTGCAAGTCAAGGACAAAGAATTTAATTTTTACGCTTTTAATAAGTAACATTGCAGCTCTCTAGAATGTCACTTCCACTTATGACGTTTCAGTCAATCGATATAATGATCGATAGTTTATTGCATCTATAAAGTTGTTACACTGACTACAGAGACTCAAAAGAAATGAAGAGCCTTTTTTAGCTTTTATCTCGTTGAACAGTTGACTGTATAACATGTTTGATGGCTCTCAGCTTGTTCTTGAGTTGCCAATTGACCTTGTATTGTAAAACGGTGGGGACATCTTTGATTGTTTTCAATCGTTTTCTCTTCACGGTAAGCTTTATGAAACCCACGGATGCTGCAAGGTCACTCCAACACTTTAAACCTCGGTGCATGGGACCGTTCAGGCTGCAACTGGACTTACATTCATATAATACCAGAGATGGGAGGGTTACTTAGGTAATGCATTAAAAAATACTACAGTTAGGATATAAATGTCCTAACTGTAATGTCATAATCATAAGTATTCATTACTTCAATGAGCTCATTGTTTCTGCCTTAAATTATTACATTGTTTAAATTGATACATTTTTAGCTAACTGTGATTTTGTATTTGTACTGAAATGCATAACTTGCAGAAACACTGTAAATTGTAATGTGGAATCATGCATTTTCTGTAAATCTGCTTTGAAATGATGTGTATTGTGAAAAGCGCTATACAAATGAATGCGAATTGAATTGAATACAATCGTTAAAATAACACAATAAGAACGTTTTGGGTTACTACAAGAAGACCTCAAAGGCGAAACAATTACAATTCATTTTAATTATACATCCTTATACAAAGTTGAGTCGCAGGTATTTACCTTGTTTGCCAATTCAAATTCAATAGATAACTATACCAGTCATTTCTTTTGTTATACATCGAAAAAATCTAAAGTCTAAATTTGTATTAAATGTATTGGTATACAGATACACTATAATGTCTTTTTAATGTCGTATCTAATCCCACACGTTCTGCATCCCAAGTCTCCCAAAACCTCCAGCTGAAGCTTTGCTTGCTTGGCCATTGGAGGTCTGGCAAACAAAAATGAAGTGCTAATAAGGAGAATGATCTATCGAGCGATCTTCCTCCAGGCTCATATATTATAAATGCTAATGTCTCCCTAAAGCACAGTCTCCCTTTGGTGCTAATTGCTGTATGAATGCGTAGAGGCAAAGAGAGAAACAAAGTAAAAAATGTCAGAAAGTTGTAGCTGGATTTGCCATCTGCTCTCAAGGTCAATTGTCATCTAGCAAACACATCCGTCATGCCCTAAACCCGGTAAA
This sequence comes from Siphateles boraxobius, assembly GCF_051911475.1. NCBI lineage: Eukaryota > Metazoa > Chordata > Actinopteri > Cypriniformes > Leuciscidae > Siphateles > Siphateles boraxobius. The sequence continues at coordinate 555,946 of NW_027508953.1, forward strand.
CAAGCTCAAATCACACCACTGTTTCCCACACTGTTATTGCACATTCAAAAGCCTCCCACTGTTCGAGAACACTTGCAGTCGCTGCGGGCTGCATCGCATCTATGGTTGGGGATGATGGCCAAAAAATCGTAACAAGCGGTTGTAAAATTATACGGTCTAACAATGCCTGACTCACATTAACTAGCTACTCTTCACGCACATTTTGAGATTCTCACTCTGTTCATGTTGATAATGAAACACTTGCTTTATTTGTGCATTTCACTATTGTTGGCACACATGGGTGTATTTTACCGTTAAACTCAAACGGTAAAGCTCCCCCGATGTGCTCTTATCATCAGCGAGATGTTTATGGTGAATACACCTTGACAACATTATGCAATTTACATAATTACAGTACAAGTACTACTGATTCAGATTATAACTGTGTATTCTGCGTTTCCCTCGTGTTTTAAATATCTTGATATGCAGAGGCTGTTTTTGGCATCAGTGAGATGTTTAGTGATTGTTTTTTACATAGTTATACTCTCTCAAGGTCTTGTCATTTCAAGAATGGACTACTGTAATGCTCCACTGGCTGGCTGTAGATTATCCAGCATACATCTGTTTGTAGATTTAGATATTATAGCATATTATAAATTAAAGGTCCCATATTGTCAAAACTGAAATTTCCTGGCTTTTTTCATGACAACAGAAGTCTAGGCTCAATGAAACTACCATGTAAGTTTCAAAACATCCGATCCACAGACAAATGCACGAGCTGTTGTGACTTCGTATATTTATGATGTCAGAACTACTGTCACCAATGGTGGGTCACTCAGAAAACACCAGGCCAATCAGAAGAGAGGCTCATGAATACTAAGTAGACGGGCCAAATCGCCCTGTTCTTGGCAGAGCTCCTGAGAAAGCAGCTGTAAAAATATATTGAGATGGTTTTTGGTACTTATACCGCAAATATATATTTAAGGACATCAAAACCTAAAATAAAACTTCAGAAAGTTGTACAATATGGGACCTTTAATACATTTAATATTATTTAATACACTATGAAACCAATTCTACACATTAAAGTTTCAACTACCTAACCGTAAAAGATGAGCAATAGCAATATTAAAGCTGGCCTCAGCAAACACCTTTAAAGTCTCCATGGAATCAGAAGTGTTTTTGCTTTTAGTATGAATATAAATGTTATAGACTAATATCTATAAGGTAGCATTCTCCAAAACAATGACAAAATTCACATTTAGAAGATACAAGCATTCAAAACTTCAATGATCAATGATTCTGATGATGACATCACTCTGCACTTCAGCTTCTCATCAGATTTTCTGTCCAATCAAATGCTCTCTAGAATCTGAAGCTCCGCCCCCTACATTATGAACAGACGCTGAAGCTGCGGCTGAAATCGGTCACTTGTTCACACATTTACTGTTTCCTACATGGTGAACGGCACATAGTGCACTATATAGGGGACAGGGAACGATTCAGACAGTGTAAATATGCTTTCCATCGGGGAGAATGAAGTCTGGTTTCAGCTCCGGTCCAGAAACACGACACACAGAGCGGATCATGAGATCGAATCACAGAATGATTCGATCTCATGAATCAGACCAGAAAATGCATCGGACACATTGAGTTCTGCAGAATACTGTATCTTAAAGCGATATTGAGGAGATTAGGAGGAAACTGCAGCTTTACTGAACTCAACGGATCTGAGCTGTGATATAAACCAAACGCTATTGGCTATTTAAAAAAGGGGTGGAGCTGCTCGATATGCCCCGCCCCTTCTTCCTGTTTCAGATTAAATTACTTCAACACACTGAATAATGCTGCACGTTTCAAGGCACTTCAGTGGGCCTTTAAGAAATCTAATAATTCAGTGTTTAACTAAATTGTTACTAACTGATCCAAGTAAAGAAACACAAGCTGCAACACCAGCTCCTTCTCCAGTTTAACTCAAGAACGGTCCGTGTGCATTCCCCCAAATGAGCTGAACTCCCCTCAGGCTTCTGATACTGAATATAAACTCCTGTTTTACAAGCTGAACATCCACCCACGTGTATAAAACAACATATTTAATCTTCTGCCCTATGCACTTTTGAGTCAGGGAGGGTGAAATGTTACAGAGACCTTTTGCACCATTTAAGCATCATGACCCAGGGCCATTCATGCCCGTCTCTTGTGGATTAAATGTTTTCCTTTTTTTTTTGTTGCATTTAACATTATTGAAGTATGAAGACTCTTTCTCTAAAGGAAACTGCACAAATAAAGATCGAATGAAATAAGTAAACAAATGTTCACAAATAGCATGCTTTCCAGACCAAGCAACCAAATCCGGTTTTTAGTTCTTTTCTTTAAAGTGAATTTGGTATGACTTGAAGTGAAATACCCGCATGTAGGAATAACATTAACTAGACGAGTCGATGCCGGTCTCAACTAATTGTGAGTCACATGATTTAAGTTGATGACGACAGCCAAAAAAACGTCAGTTTTCAGCCTTGTCCCACTTTTTTTTTTTTCATATTTATTTATACAGGTAAGTTGACTGAGAACGAGTTCTCATTTACAGCAACGACCTGTGTAGGTCACACAAAAAAGAAAGAAATACAGCCAAAAGTACAATATACAGCAAAACAAAAAATAAAACAATAAAACAAAGCAAAAACAATCACAAAAAACAAACACAATCAGTAATAAAATGATCCTTGAGCAGACATTTAAAATCCCGTAAAGGAATCAGATCATTCAGTCTGAAAGTGCATTGTAATTCATTCCAAGTGTGAGGGGCAGAAAAATTAAAGGCAGATCTACCCAATTCAGAGGAGATCTTTGGGATCTGAAGTAAAAGCCATCCATGAGCTCTAGTCTGATAACCAGACCTTCTAACATCTAAAAGAGAATTAATATAAGATGGTAATTTGTGCCAAAGAGCTTTGTACACAAAAAGTGCAAAGTGCATTTCTCTACGAGATTTTAAAGGCAACCGATTTAGTTTCTGATAAGGTATGCAATGATGGGTACTAAACCTGTCACCTGTGATAAAACGAATAGCGCTATGATATACAGCATCAAGAGGTTTTAGAACAGAAGCAGAGGTATGAATATAGATTGTCTCCATAATCAATGATAGGTAAAAAAGTAGATTCAACTATTTGTTTTTTATTATTTAGAGTCAAACAGGATTTATTTCTATAAAAGAAACCCACTCTAACTCTTAGTTTCTTTACCAACTTATCAACATGCATTTTAAAGGAGAGCCTGTCATCAATCCAAACCCCCAAATATTTATAGACATAAACACGATCAATAGAGGCACCATCCAATGTAGAAAAGCCTATATCATCACCTATTTGCTGTTGTTTCTTTGAAAAAAGCACATACTTGGTTTTGCCTACATTAACTACCAGTTTCAATTCAACAAAAACCTTCTGTATAGCTGTAAAGGCAGATTCTAGCTCAAAATGGGCCTGGTCAGCTGTAGGGGCATTAGCATAAATGACTGTATCATTAGCATAAAGGTGAAGATGACAATTTTTTATAGATGTACCAATATTATTGATGTAAATCGAAAAAAGAACTGGACCTAAAATCGATCCCTGTGGGACGCCCTTCAAAAGCTCAAGAAAACTTGAATTGACACAAATCAGTGGAAACACATTGTGTTCTATTTGTCAGATAATTTTCATTTTACATTACATTTACATTTATCTGACGCTTTTATCCCAAGCGACTTACAATTGCTATATATGTCAGAGGTCGCACGCCTCTGGAGCAACTAGGGGTTAAGTGTCTTGCTCAGGGACACATTGGTGTCTCACAGTGGATTCGAACCCGGGTCTCTCACACCAAAGGCATGTGTCTTATCGACTGCATCTACAGACCGCCAAGTCTAGTCCAATTAATGACAATCTATTTAGAAGTAAAGATGATAAATAGAAGATAAATTAAAAATGTAGGCTAGTGGCTCAGCAATAATAGTTGCAGGAAGCTGCAAAAGACAAGGATTTAGATCATCTGCTCCAGTAGCAGTTTTTATATCAAGAATTAAAAGAGCTTTAAAAACTTCCTCAGAGCTAACCCATTGAAATGAAAAAGATGGGTCCACAACTTCATCTGACAAAATAATGGAAGAGAGAGCTGTTTCTCTTATCTTAGTTCTAGCTACATCATCAGATCTTTCTGGGATTGCCACATCATTACAAGTTCCACCCTCAAACAAATTACCAGCTGTAACAACATGTTGATAGACTTGCAAACAGGAAGTTTATTATTTAATATTGGATGATAATTAATATGGTCCACACAGATTACCCTGATGTCTTAAACGGCTCGATAATGAACTCAACACTTGTCAATATAGTAAATCTTCTCTTAAAACCTTCTTTTTTTTCTTGAATGTGTGGTTGTTGTTGTCTTTTTATCTTGTGTTACGTTCAGCACTTTTGGTCAGCCATGTCTGCGGTTTTTAAATGTGCTATATACATAAATACAAACTTGAAACTTGATATACAAAAATGACCATATTAAACATAATAGGGCACATTATGTGCATATTATGCAAAATTCACTTTTACATGGTGTTTGAACATAGATGTGTGTCAGCAGTGTGTGTACACATCCACCCTATACTGGCAAAAAAAAAATCAACTTGTGCTTATGAGTTTTAATCACACAATTTGACAATACTTGCATCTAAATTAAGCACATATATGTTTTATTATTTTTATAAATGTGTTTTATTCCTGTGATGGCAAAGCTGAATTTTCGATCAGCATCTTCAGTGATCCTTCAGGTAAATTTATTAAAAGCAAGATTCGTTTTTTTTTTTTTTGTTTAACTATATCACTTTCATTGCAGAATAAATTTCAGAGGATGCTCAGACTTCTTCTGACAGACTGCTATTGCCTTTCCTATAGTTTATTGTAATTGAAATCACATTTAGGTTATACGGTAAATGTTTATGAGCTAAATCATGGCTGCTGTAAAAGGCCAAAAGGTTTTTTATTTGTTTAAGAGCTTATATTTATGCTTAAGACACAATAACCATATATTTAGGCTACAAGGAATGCAACCGCAAATATCATTAAAGATGCACTCAGTAATTCTTTCTGTTTTTCTCTGATATTATTAAGGTGGACTGTTCTATCCAATATTATTGTGTGCAATGTATTTTATTAACATTTATGATGTTGCTTAAGAAGATATCTGCATATTTAGATAGCAAACAGCTCAATAGGGTTGTGGAACTGAGTTTTTGTCTTTTCTCGACTGCATCTCCTCCTGTTTTCGAGCGTATGTGGCGTTTCCCTCAGAGGAATCCTCTCTTTCTTTTCTCTCTCTTCTGTTCTTGAATGATGTGATGCTGTTGCCTCATGAATCTCCTACATCAGCCTATAGATCGCAGTCAGAGATGGCATATTTAATTCAGCGTGAACGCTGTTGGCTTTGTACATATTCGGTAGCACTAGAAATGTGTGTTAACATAATGTATTACTGACCTTTACAAAAACTACATGTCAGTTTCATAGAGTTACTAACTAAACTATAGTGATGCGGCCAACTACATTTTTCACTAGTGTGACGGAAGCTGTTTTTTTAATATATATATATATATACATACATAGAATTTTCATAATTTTTTAGAATTTCATTAGTTTTTCTGTCACATTGAACTAAACAGCTTTACATTACTAGAATGCCTCGCTCAAATAGCATTGAAAAATTTGGTTATTTCAGGGTTTTTTGTAATGAACTTGTTATTAAATCATCACTCAGTTGTGTTCTCCCTTTGAACAATGTTTTTTTTTTTTTGCTTGTTTTGTAAATTTGCTGTTTAGAATAAAATTTTTACACGTTTCAGTGTTAGATCATCTTGTCACCCAACACTGCATATAAATGTTTTATCCCATATATACACTGCTATTTTAAGAGAATTTCAATATAGTTAATATAGTTAGCTGCTTTTTGTGTGTAGTTTGTACAGCCACGCACACACACGCACACACTCACACACACACACACGCACGCACGCACGCACACACACACACACACACACACACACACACACAGCTGTGTTTGACACCAGTGAGACATGTGATCCTTCAGAACACACTGACTTTAAATCATCGCCATCTGTATAAAGACATGAGACTTTGACACAAGGGTTTGACGTCAGATTAGAAGGATATTTAACGGTCCCAACATTAGTCTTTTTGCACATCTCTTGGTTTGTTGAAGCGCATGTTTCTGTGATCGACAGGTTATAGATGCACCTGTGCGGGACTCGAGACCTCCTACTGTCACCTCACTGATTTACAGTGTCCACATCAGGCGGATGCGTGCTACACTCGTCCACTGTTGCTAGGCAACTGCTTAACAAGACAGGAATTTGGGCAGTAAGATGTCAAAAGAAAGCCCTAAAAAAAAAACTTCAGCCCATATCTCAAGGTTATAATTTGTATTATTCATGTATTTTTACTTCACTGACAGCTGTGGGATGTAATTGAACCGTATAGGTCAAACAAAAACAAATCTTGATTTTTATGGTCCTCATTTCATAAAGACTTAATATTTCACCTTTTTTGCTATTTATTTTATAAAACATTATATAATTATATAAATAGCCTTAGTGACCAAAAGAGACATTAAAAAAAATCAATAGTTTAAAATATAGCCTAATAAAAAATCATAATATTTATTCTTATAGTTATTTAAATTTCTATATTATTTAAATATACAATACTGTTCAAAATGATTTTTGAACTGTATTAATAATATTTTTTATGTTTTTTAATGTCTCTTTTGGTCACCGAGGCTGCATTTATTTGATCAAAATAATCAAATCAGTAAAAGCAGTAATATTGTACTAGAACTTGAAAAAAGCTGTATTCTATGTAAAATATAATTTATTCCTGTGATCAAATCTGAATTTTCCTTCAGAAATTATTTTAGTATGCTGATTTGCTGCTCAAAAAACATTTATTATTATCAATGTGCTGCTTCATATTTTTGAGGAATTTTATTTCAGGATTCTTTGATGAACAGAAAGTTCAAAAGACTAGCATTTATTTGAAACAGAATCCTTCGTAACATTATAAATGTCTTTTGTGTCACTTTTGATCAATTAAATGCGTCCTTGCTGAATAAAAGTAATATATTTTCAAAACTTTTAAACAATAGTGTATCTGATTTGATGTTTATATACCTATCACAAGTTATCTTGTGTATATATATATATATATATATATATATATATATATATATACACACACACACACGATTACTTGTGATAGGTATATATATATATATATATATATATATATATATATTTCTCCTGGTTCTGGAGCTTTGTCATTGTAGATCATCATCATCTTCCTTCGTCTTCATGCTATTTCCACTACTATGTTATGTAACATACATATATATATATATATATATATATATATATATATATATATATATACACCGTTCAAAAGTTTGGGGTCAATACGATTTTTAAAAAAATAAATTAATACTTTTCTTCAGAAATGATGCATTAAATTGATCAAAAGTGACAGTAAAGACATTTATAATAATGCAAAATATTTAGTTTTTAATTAAATGCTTTTCTCTTAAACTTTAAAAAGAATCCTGAAAAAAATTAATCACGGTTTGCACAAAAATATTAAACAGCAAAATCAACATTTATAATAATGAGAAATGTTTCTTGAGCATCAAATCATCATATTATAGTGATTTCTGAAGGATCATGTGACACTGAAGACTGGAGTAATGATGCTGAAAATTCAGCTTTGATCACAGGAATAAATTACACTTTACTATATATTCACATAGAAAACAGCTGTTTTACATTGAAATAATATTTCACAATATTACTGGGTTTGTTTTGTATTTTTAATCAAATAAATGCAGCCTTGGTGAGCAGAAGAGACTTCTTTTAAAAACATTAAAAATCTTACCGACCCCAAACTTTTGAACAGCAGTGTGTATATATATATATATATCAACAAACTCATTTTTGTCCAATAAAATGCTTTCTAGCATGCAAACGTCACTCTCATTCCGAATTAAGATATCGTCATTCATCACATTCATAAAATGTTTCGTACACACAGCCTTTAAACGCCCCATCAAACGTCTGTTCTGTTAAAGGTGCCAGAAAGCCCAAAATATGCTGGAGCGAGACAGATGCTGCCGAGGTGCTGATATGCATAGGAATATGTTTCATTACTGCGACCGGCTGTCCATTTTTACCCCAATGCCACGAGGTTTGGCACACGTAGATGCCATTCTCCCCAAATCTGTCTAAATGACAACTGACCCAGCATCCGGGTTCAGGCGCTCCGAAAGGACAGATATCCGTAACCTCCACCCAACAAGCTCCTTAATTATAATAAACCTGCCGACACACGAGACGCCACTTCTCTTAATTAAATTAAGATCATTTTTATTGACTTAATTGTTTGAGACAAGTCATTGGACTGCACCGCTGACAGCCCAAATGATGGAGGATGAGTAATTAATGTGTTTTTTAATTGGAGTGGATGTCTGATGAAGGCTGGTTTATATGGGGCCGCTCTGCTGAGCAATGAGAGAGTCTGTGGCCCTCAGGTTTTAATTCTCCATGAGCCGCTCTCTTCATCTTAGGAGTCTGATGGATAGCTATAGTATATAAATATAATGACACGTCATCCGAGCGGGAAAAGCAGAGTATTGCAGGAGGGCTACAGTAGTTTGTCAAAACCGTCAGATGTGAGCGCAGACAGGTTGACAGAAATGTTTAACTATAGGCCAATGTATAGATTTGATGCAGTGAGATATGATGCCGAACAAGTCAATCATACCTCATTTGACCCTCCTTTTTAAAGTCTGGACCCCCGAAATGTTTTATATACAGATTTCTAATACTTTCAGTTGTATTTAAAGTCCCAATGAAGTGCATTGAAACTTGCAGCATTATTCAGTGTGTTGATGTAACAGGAAGAGGGCGGGGCATATCAAGCAGCTCCGCCCCTTTTTTAAATAGCCAATAGCGTTTAGTTTATATCACAGATCGGCCAGAGCCGTTGATCTCAGTAAAGCTGCAGTTTCTTCCTAATCTCTCATCGTTTCTCATCCTAATCTCCTCCATAACGCTTTTAAAATAAAACATTCATAATTCAAACGTATCTGATGCGTTTTCTAGTCTGTGGGTCTCGATCACATGATCCGTTCTGTGTGTCGTGTTTCCTGACTTCATTCTCCCCGATGGAAAGCATATTCACACTGTCTGAATCGTTCCCAGTCCCCTATATAGTGCACTATGTGCCGTTCACCATGTAGGAAACAGTAAATGTGTGAACAAGTGACCGATTTCAGCCGCAGCTTCAGCGTCTGTTCATAATGTAGGGGGCGGAGCTTCAGATTCTAGAGAGCATTTGATTGGACAGAAAATCTGATGAGAAGCTGAAGCAGAGTGATGTCATCATCAGAAGCATTGATCCATAATGGCGGAAGTGAGAGACTGTAAGTTTTGAATGCTTGTATCTTCTGAATGTGAATTTTGTCATTGTTTTGAAGGACACTAGCTTATAGATAACAGGCTAACATATTTATAATAAAAGCCAAAACATTTCATAGGACTTTACTGTAAGTATTGTTTTAACAGCTCTGCCTGAATGAACGTTGAATTATAGTTTAACAACAGCCGACATGGATCCTATTACTGACATTCACCTCAGCGTCAGAGTAAATGTGAATTGAACAACGGAAAGCTGATTCATATTGTCAGGATAGTGTATATAACCTCTTTAGAGTCTCACTATCGGATTTAAACTAGGGAAGTGTAATATGTTTAGAATTGAATATGTGGAAATAATGTCTTGAAATATGTTAGATTATTTCTGTAAGCTGTAATGTCTGTATAACTCGTTTTTTTTCTTGTCTAGTTAAATCTTAAAAAATAAGTAGAAATTGGTTAAATTATGTTGATGAGCTGAAGTAATGGGAAAACTTGACTTGACTGCAACATTTGTGGTTTCTAAATTACTAAGAAACCACATAATAATGTTACGGATTAGTTTTGTTTTGGGTTTTTTCTGTTTGTCTTTTCTCTCTTTTGATAGGTTGTCAGATAAGGATCCACACCTGTCTTGAGTTTGTGGATGGATATAAGATGTCTGCCCTCTGTCTACCGAGAGCCGGCAGTTGTGCTGAGGAGCTGGACCTTCATATTGTTTTCCTCTTAAGTGTTTGTTTATTTACTGTTGAACAACTATTTTCTTTATTACTTACCCCTAGATTTAAATAAATATATTGTTAAATATATTTTTGGACTCTGAACCCTTTCTTTTGTTACTTCCTTGAGCCGGAACGTAACAATTGGGGGCTCGTCCTCAAAGTTTTTTTTTGGTTAGAATTCGGAAGGTCCAGCTTCTATTGAAAAAAAAAGGTATTGTTTGTAAATTTTTCGCTAGCGCCTGTGTATGTGTAGGCGGAGCGTATTTGACTAGGCTACTATTCGATTCACCTGCGTGTGGCTTGGCGTTCTGGCGCTAGCAAACAGGTGTTTGTTGGGAAATGTGCGCGAGAGTTTTCGGTGTCTTTAAATCGGTGGATTTTCTTCATCATAGGGTTCAATTGAAGAGAAAGTAAGTGGAACCCAAAATAGACCATTAGATATGGTAAGTGTATTGATTTCTCTTAATATTTCCCATTGTAAAAACGTTTGTTTCTTTTGATAGGCTAGCTTTGGCAGGATTTTGATGGGTATGTTTACTCTGGTACTCTGCTCGGTTAGCTAGGATTGCTGAAAGAAAGGTAATTTGTCAGCGAACTCTGTATTTTGTTGCACAAATAGTGAGGTTCCCCGGTAGGTTTAGCAACGCATCGCGTTGATCTTTTTTTATTTTAGTTTGTTGTTTTTGTGCTGACGCTGAGTTGAGAGCACTGCCGCGATTGTATGTCTCACTGGTTTGTCCGTGAGTTTATACATCTGACGGTATTTGAGTGCTTAAAGATACTCGACTCTTGGTGGAGGCATGAAGACTAGGGTTGAGTTATTTTAGGGGAGAGGAGAGAGAGAGTAGGGGGAATAGTCACTTTTTGGTGCTTGTAAGTCAGAGTGAACGACTACGAGTTCTGCTGAATAGAATAGAGAATGGCTACTGAGTTAGACTTATTTTTTGAATCTCCTAGTGAGGAATTCTTTGACCAATTAACGAAAGAACAGTTATTGGAGGTGGCCGCTAAGTATGATATCTGCTTAACCACCAAAGAAAAAAAGTTAAAAGAGTCTGTTGCACTAATTGTTAAAGCCACTCTAGTTAAGTTAGAGGTTTTTGATCCTGATAAGCCTGTTGATTCTGATGAAGATGATGATAGCGCTGCACAAACTTCAGTTATTGCTTCCAAGTTCTCTTTTGAGCAACAAAAAGAACTAATGCTTTTAGAGTTAGAAAAGGCGAAAATGAATCGTGAAATTGAAATTCGTAAATTGGAGGTTGAGGCTTTGCGGTTTCAGTTAATTGAGGAGGGTAAACTGGGGGACAGTGCAAGTGCTCTAACCAGATCTGTCAGAAAAGGGTTGGATGTAGCCAATAATATTAAGCTGATACCCAAATTTAGTGAAACTGATGTAGACACATTCTTTAGTTTGTTTGAGCGCTTGGCAGATGTTATGAAATGGCCAGATTCTGAACAGACTTTGATGTTACAGTGTGTGTTAACCGGTAAGGCACAAAAAGCTTACTCCTCTTTGAGTGTTCGTGATAGTCAGAATTATCATAAGGTTAAGGAGGCTGTTCTGAAGGCTTATGAGCTGGTGCCAGAAGCCTATCGGCAGAAATTTAGAAACATGCGAAAACCTGCAGAACAGACGTATTGTGAGTTTGTGAGAGATTTAAAGATCCAGTTAGATCGCTGGTGTGCTGCTTCAGGAGTAACTAGTCGGGAAAATCTTCACGAGTTGTTCCTGTTAGAACAATTTAAAAGCACTTTGTCTGAGCATGTTTCCATCTTTCTGACTGATCGTAATGTTACATCTACGGAGGAGGCTGCCATTCTTACTGATGAGTATGTACTCACTCATAAATGTGAAGTCAAGAAAAGTAGGTTCAAGTTCAGTGAAAGTCCAACAGAGAATGTAACTGTCCGTCATGCCTGGGCTGATAATAGTAAGAGTGAGAGGAGTTTTAAAAGTTACGCTGATAAAAATGACCGGTGTGCTTATTGTCATTTAAAGGGACACTGGAAAAAGGATTGTTTAGCACTTAAAGGGAAACTGATGCGTGTTAAATCTGAACCCAAGCCTGCTCTTGCTGTTTCGTCTGTTCAGACAGATAATAATTCTGACTGCTGTCTTGATATTTTGCAGAATCTGGAGAAACCAGCGGTACGTTGCAATGTTGGAGATGTTGGATATTCTCCCTTTATTACAGAAGGCTATGTGTCACTGCTTGAAAGTACTTAGAAGGTTCCTATTAAGGTTCTCCGAGACACGGGAGCATCAGAATCATTCATTTTGCAATCTGTTCTTCCTTTTACTCAGGAGTCCAATTTCAGGGAACAGTGTGTTGATTCGCGGTATTGGGTTGCAAACATTGTCTGTACCCCTGCATAACATGTTTCTCCAATCTGATTTAGTAAATGGAGCAGTTGTGATGGGAGTCCGTCCTTCACTACCAATGGAAGGAGTTTCAGTGATCTTGGGGAATAATCTGGCGGGTGACCGTGTGTGGCGTGATGTTCCACCTCCACCTGTGGTTGCTACTTGTCCTGCCCCATTGGGTGACAATGATATATCCCAGCAGTATCCAGAGGTATTTGTGTCTTGTGCACTCACGCGTGCAATGCGTAAACAGTCAGCCGATGCAAAACTAAGGGATGTGAAGGATTTGTTAACCTCTAAGAGAGTGGTGCCAGGTCTCCTTGCTTTGCCTTCTATTCCCCATCAGGTTTGGGTGTCTGCTCAGAAAGAGGATTCATCTCTGAACTCGCTGTTTGATGCTGCTTTGTCTCCTGATGTAGCAGAGAGTTCCGTTAATGGGTACTTCATTGAAAATGGGGCACTATTGCGGAAGTGGACTTCTAACACAGAGGGAGGGTTGACGGAACCAATTATACAGGTAGTAGTGCCTGTTTCTTTGCGAAATTCTGTATTGGTTTCTGCTCATGGCGGGGTGTCTGGACATTTGGGCGTAAATAAAACCTACCAACACTTGCTGCAGTACTTTTACTGGCCTCGTATTAAGAGTGACGTAAGGCAGTATATTAAGACTTGTTCGATCTGTCAGCTGACTGGAAAACCAAATCAAACCATAAAACCTGTGCCTTTGTATCCCATACCTGTTATGGAACAGCCTTTTCAGCATCTTCTAGTGGATTGTGTTGGGCCTTTACCACCTTCAAAGTCTGGTAGCGTTTACTTATTGACCGTGATGTGTCAGAGCACTCGGTATCCTGCGGCTTTTCCTTTGCGTTCAATCACCACACGATCAGTTGTAAAAGCCTTGTCCCAGTTCATTTCTATTTTTGGAATTCCAAAAGTTGTTCAGAGTGATCAGGGGACAAACTTTACATCTAATATGTTTCAAGAAGTTCTGCGGCAGCTTGGCATTAGGCATAACAAGTCCAGTGCATACCATGCGGAAAGTCAGGGTGCCCTAGAGCGTTTCCATCAGACGTTAAAATCTTTGTTGAGGGCATATTGCACTGAGTTAAAAGGTGATTGGGAAGAAGGGTTGCCTTGGTTGTTATTGGCCACACGTGAGGTTATCCAGGAGAGTTTAGGACTTAGTCCCAATCAGTTAGTCTTTGGACATTGTGTACGAGGACCCATGGCAGTACTGAGTAAAGCTGCGCTACCGGAGGAGCCACCACAGAGTCTGATTCAGTGTATATACAGGGTTTTCGTCGACGTCTAGTCCTGGCTGGGGAATTGGCAAGAGAAAAGTTGAGAAAAACTTTCCCTTTGAGGGAAAGATGAAATGCTGGTTTGATCGTAAGTCCGAGGTTCGCATGTTTAGTCCAGGAGATCAGGTGTTAGCCTTATTTTCTTTACCAGATTCTCCTTTCTGTGCAAGGTTTTTAGGACCTTACACTGTGCTTAAAAAAGTGTCTGATCAAAATTATATTCTTTCTACCCCTGAGCGCAGGAAACCTACCCAGTTGTGCCATGTGAATTTATTAAAACCCTTTTACTCTCGTAATGTTGCTCCTGAAGTCGTTCCTTCCTCAGTTGCGCTAGCTAGTTTAAGTCAAAAAGGTGACGTACAACAGGATGTGAAATCACCTGATGATGTCATCTTACAACCTCGTCTAAAAAACTCTGAGACTTTGGCTAACCTAGAAGAATGGGTAAAACATTTATCTTGCAAACAACGTTTCGAGTTAAAATCTATGCTGACTGAGTTTTCTGTTCTCTTTTCAGATACTCCTTCTCGTACCCACTTGATTGAACACGATATAGATGTTGGTGATGTTAAACCTGTCCGGCAACGATTTTATCGTGTATCGTTTGACAAACGTCAGAAATTGGAGGCTGAAGTCAGTTACATGCTTGAAAACAACATAGCAAAGCCTTCCTTTTCAGATTGGGCTTCGCCTTGTTTGTTAGTGGGAAAGCCAGACGGCACTCAGCGTTTTTGCACTGACTATAGACGAGTAAATATTCTAACTAGACCTGACTCATACCCGTTGCCTAGGATGGAAGATTGTGTTGACCAAGTTGGATCAGCTACTTTTGTCAGTAAATTTGATTTGCTCAAAGGGTACTGGCAAGTGCCTTTGACCACCCGAGCACAGGATATTTCCTCTTTCATTACTCCGTTTGGACTATATTCTTACACCGTAATGAGTTTTGGTCTTAGAAATGCTCCAGCTACATTTCAGCGGCTAATGAACAGAGTGACCGCTGGTTTAGAGGGCTGTGCCGTGTACCTAGATGACATTGTTATTTATAGTGACACATGGGATCAACACCTTATCCGAATTCGTGCACTGTTTGAACGATTGTCAGATGCCAAACTAACAGTTAACCTGGCAAAGTGTGAGTTTGCCAGGGCTACTGTGACTTACCTGGGCAAGGTTGTTGGAATGGGCAAAGTGCGACCTGTACGTGCTAAAGTCATAGCGATTGACCAATTTCCTAGCCCTCAGACTAAACGTGAATTGATGAGATTTTTAGGAATGGCTGGGTATTACAGGAGTTTTTGTCCCAACTTTTCTTCTGTTGTTGCCCCGCTCACGGATTTGTTACAAGCAAAGGCTAAATTTGTGTGGACTCCAAAATGTGAAAGTGCCTTTGAGAATGTTAAACGCTTGCTCACGTCATCTCCTGTTCTGACAGCTCCTCGACTTGATAAACCATTCAAACTTCAGGTGGATGCTAGTCAGGTTGGAGCGGGAGCTGTTCTGCTGCAGGTTGATGAGAATGGTATCGATCGCCCTGTCAGCTATTTTTCACGGAAATTCAATTCATATCAGACCAATTATTCGACTATCGAGAAAGAGGCGTTAGCGTTGATCTGGTCCCTGCAGCATTTTGAGGTTTATGTGTCTTGTGGGACTATGCCCACTGTGGTGTACACCGACCATAACCCTCTTACATTTCTTCACTCTCTGCAGAATCCAAATCAGCGTCTTATTAGGTGGTCTCTTTTCTTACAGCCTTATGCTTTGGAGATTCGTCATGTGAAAGGCGTAGATAATGTCTTAGCTGACGCCTTGTCCCGTGCCCCATGTGGTGGAGAATAAGTCTTTTGACAATCATTTTCCTCTTCTCTTTTCTTTCTTTGGTTTTCTATTCCTTAATTTTGCTTTCTCCAGGCGCCGGGAGATTGCTGGTTTCGAAACCAAGAGATGCGGGGAGTTGGGAAAGTTGTAATGGTTAATGACTTGGTGTTAACTCCGGTAGGGTTGTTTTTGTTCCTCAATAAACGTATGTATGCTTTGGGGTTGGAAATTGTATAAGGTAGAGTTTCTAACGAGAATCTCTCCCTTTTTAAGGGGGGAGGTGTTACGGATTAGTTTTGTTTTGGGTTTTTTCTGTTTGTCTTTTCTCTCTTTTGATAGGTTGTCAGATAAGGATCCACACCTGTCTTGAGTTTGTGGATGGATATAAGATGTCTGCCCTCTGTCTACCGAGAGCCGGCAGTTGTGCTGAGGAGCTGGACCTTCATATTGTTTTCCTCTTAAGTGTTTGTTTATTTACTGTTGAACAACTATTTTCTTTATTACTTACCCCTAGATTTAAATAAATATATTGTTAAATATATTTTTGGACTCTGAACCCTTTCTTTTGTTACTTCCTTGAGCCGGAACGTAACAATAATAATTAGTCTGAGGCACAGATTTCTTGCAGAAATACATTTTCAAATCTAAGTAATTATGAAATTACATGATATATAAGTGAATATGAGCAAGTGACTGTTTTGCATAAATTGTTTCCCTCACAAAACAGAGAAAAATTGTGTGATTTGTTTCACCTTCTATTTATTAGAATACATTTTGTCACAAGACTGACACTGATCCACGTCTTCACGTGATACAGATATATATATATATATCTATAATTATACAAATAATAATTAAAAACAGTCATATTTAGACAGTACTCTGTTATTTTTAGGGCATGTTAACTGTGCTTGTTATTAGCACACGATTGGATTCGAATGAAGCTTTTGTAGAAAATGCTCTGAGCTCAAGTTAATCAACTCAAAATAAAATTCTGTGTCTGTTATTAATACACTGGCAGAGAGTTACATTTTGACTTGATTATAACAAACATAAAGCTTATGTGATTTCTAATCATTCATAATCAGAACATCTGTTGTTTAGCAAATGTGATTTTTTTTGGAAGTTTCAGTATTATTATTATTATTATTATATATTTTCCTCTCCTTTTGACAGACACAAATCTACCAAGCAAAGGTTTTAATTTTTCCTCTCTCTCTAAAAGAGCGGTTTCCTAATCCTGGTAAAAACAAGGCAGTAAAAGAATGTAATTTTGTCTAAGCTCAATAAAAAACAAAAACAATTTCTGTATATGGTCATTTATTGTCAAAAATGTGAAGCTTGGCTCATTTACTTTATATTTACTGACTCAAAATTATGCGTTCTTTTTTTTGTCCTTGAGATAATTTACAACCTCGACTGTCCTTCACGAGTTGCTAATCACATTAAGGAATCACAGGTGATAATTCAATGTAATTCAATAAAGAGGACCATGTTTAGTTCAAACTATCAATAACCCATAACTTTAGCATACCAGGAAACATCAAATATCCAAATTTCATAGAAGAACAACACCAAAGTAGGTGGAATGAAGCATTCAGAACACAAAGTGTTTTTATTCAATTAACAAAGGGTTGGAAAAATAAATCGTTATATATTCTGAAGTTTGCATCAATGATGATTCTGTTATTTTTTATGTTTATGACTGTGAAGCTGCTT
Source organism: Siphateles boraxobius (assembly GCF_051911475.1). Taxonomy (NCBI): domain Eukaryota; kingdom Metazoa; phylum Chordata; class Actinopteri; order Cypriniformes; family Leuciscidae; genus Siphateles; species Siphateles boraxobius. The sequence continues at coordinate 573,373 of NW_027508953.1, forward strand.
TGAAATAATCTGTATTGCGTGAACAGGTGGCTTAAATAATTGTACAATATGGTGTTTTGTACATGCAACTTAGATATTTTTTATAAAAACATATGGTAACACTTTCAAACAAGGTTCATAAGTTAACTTTAGGTAATTTATTAACTAACATGAACTAACCATGAGCAATACATTTATATCAGTTTTTGTTCATCTCTGTTAACGTTAGTTAGTAAAAAATACAGCTGTTCATTGTTAGTTCATGTTAGTTCACAGTGCATTAACTAATGTTAACAAGATTTTAATTGAAAATAACATTGAAATTAATTAATTAATTAATTAATTAAAATAAATTAACATTAACAAATACTGTATAAGTACAGTTCATTAGTTATTGTTAACTAATGTAGTTAACTAATTAACCTTATTGTAAAGTGTTACCGAACCATAGACTGTAAAAAATATGGACAAAGTGTCTGTGACGTCACCCATAGACTTTCTGAAGAACGGGTTTGAAGCATAAACTGTAAAAAAAGATGGACGACGCCCCTTCGTTCTCTTCCATTGGCGAGAAGTGAAGCCGCCATTGTCCCGATATGGCGCTGACATCTTGGGACTTGAGTCTGCGCAGTTGCGATTTCGGGACCAGACATGCGCAGTCGTGAGCAGGAAGTAAAGCCACGAAATCAACGTCCCGCCCTCACTCTCGCCGAATCAAGCGCAAGCACACGCCTCTGCTGCAGAACAACCCATTATTTCGGTGTGAAATAATTATGGAAATTTAGATATTCAATTTAAAGCTCCAATCTCATCAGTCCTCCAAAGATCCCGAAAAAAAGTCTGTTGTTGCTTCAGTGACTTCTTCGCTCAGAGAAGCTGTCAATCACAGCTGTCAATCATGTACGCCACAGCGGAATTTTCAAGCATCAAATAACTAACTAAAAACAAACTTATTTTAAAAACTAACACTTGAAATTACATCGGTGTGATGAAATCTACAGTAAATGACAGAAACTATCTTTGGAAAAAAGATATGTGAAGTGTAATTTAATTGTTTAGTTGGTCTCACGTCCCGTTGAATAACATGGAGAGGCGGGGTTTATGAGCTATACTAGGACCGGCCACCGGGGGGCGATCGAGACGCTTTGGCTTCACTTTTCAGGGCTTGTGCGGCACGCTTGTTTTGAAGCCGTTTATCGGGGGTATGGGCGGCGCCATCTTGGAAAATCTTGGGAAATCCTAACCCCGCCCACCTTCTGGCCAACCCATATGAGTTTCGTGCCTGCTTGGGGCTGTACAAATCGCCACACAATTGAAAACAAGTCTCGATGAATTATCTTTCACATGGAAGACTGAACATTTGATGATATATTTGGCCATGATATAAATAGTAACGTAAAGCCGCGAAATATTGTGTCACGAAATGTAGTTTTAATAGTTTTTCAGTCGACAATGTAGTTGTTTAAAGCTAAAATCTGTGGTTTATTTGTAAAGATAGCGCCTATTTAAAAATTTGATCTGACGTTTTCGGAGTTGAGATCCAGGGATCAGCGCGCGCTCAGCGCTCATGTACCCCGCCTGGAACAGCCTTACCTCGGCTAGTGCTTCCGACGTGGGCCGCTGGCTCTGATGTCTCTAGTCTAGTGGTTAAACATGAGATATAATTCCTTTTGTGGATATCTAACGGGCGATCTTTGGTCTCACAAAAAGAGACAGGGTTGTGACATTTTATTTTATAAAGCCTATGTAGGAATGTTTTAAATGTTATGTTACATTTATTCATTTGGCAGACGCATTTATAGTGTTTCAAACGTCATTTATAATCATAGGCATAGGCGGCCTTACCTATCTGTTTCACCCATTTCAATTGAAACGGGCCCCGCCGTCCAAGGGGCCCCCCAAAACACAGGCAAAAATCCCATTCATTTTCTCCATACGATATTGATTTTCAGCCATAATGTCTAAACCAGGGGTGCCCAACCCTGCTCCTGCCGATCGACTGTCCTGCACAGTTTATCTCCAACCCTAATTAAACACACCTGCCTTTAATTTTCAAGTGATCCTGAAGACCTTAATTGGTTGCTTCAGGTGTGTTTTATTAGGGTTGGAGATTAACTGTGCAGGACAGTCGATCGGCAGGAGCAGGGTTGGGCACACCTGGTCTAAACCATCCGAGGTAGACTGACCACAAGCTACGAGATTGTGAAACGAAAGTTTCTGCTCCTATAAAAACCACAAGTCAGTATGAAATCAACATTGTTTTAAGAAAAACGTGTTTTATTTGCGATCTTCTGGAGAAATACTCTTTTACTGTCCATGGAAATACTACACTACCCACAACCCTAAGCATAACACGGAGGTCTCTGATTGGTCGAACTTGCGGTTACCATGGCGACGTTTACCTCCCGCGAGAACGGCTTACGAGTGATCTGAAGCATAATACCGGTAGTTTATTTAAGTTTATTACAAATTATATTATATTACCAATTTATTATAAAGTTTATTTAGGCACATTTAAGTTTAAAGGTGCAGTGTGTGATTTTTGGCGGCATCTAGTGGTGAGGTTACAAATTGCAACCAACAGAAGTTACGGTGGCTGACAGGAAAATATGTCATCGTCTGAGACAGCAGAGAGTAGCAGTTCAGCAATGAGGTTTCTTTACAAGGATAAATTAAGAAATTATGTTTACTTAATTATTCAGTGAAACTATAAGTTATTGCGAATATTATTGTTACTTGTTCATCATTGTGTCACTGTTTTATTCGCTGAACTAAGCTTGCTTCATTGCACGAGGAGCAACATAGTAACGAAACACGTTTGTCCGTTTAGGGCCACCGTAGAAACATGACGTCACAATATGTTGACCTCCATAGAAGGGGGCGTCCGCGGTTATGGAGATATAAATGTCTCATTCTAAGCTAATAAACACATAACGGTTCATTATGCAAGGTCTTTGAAAACATAGTTATGGATCTTATATTGTATTTCTGTCAATAGATCCTCAGAAATATTACACATTGCACCTTTAAAGAAAATCCAGATCTGCACTCATAATTACAACTTTACTCATTTTACATTTTTCGGAAATTATATTCACAAGTCAAAAACGAAAACCGGCACAATTTGACTAAATATTTCGTATGCAGAGCAACAGGGTGAACCTGCACCACTTTATTTATGACATTTATCAAATCACTGGGGCAATTTATAAACACATCCATAAACAAAACCACAACGCTCCGATGCTCCAGTTGTTTCCCATCATGGCCGTGTTAAACGGGCCGTCAGAGGATTTGGGTGAAGACACTCAAGACACGACACAGCATAATGACTCGGGTATTATGGTTAATTGGTTTTCATTATCTTCCTCCCAGGTGGCATTTATCTTAGCAGGAATCTGGTGGCATCTGTCCTTGTAGTACACACACCCGTACAGCGATTTTAATTAAAACAATTACCATGAAGGGCATCTAAGGAGAGGAGTTTAATCACAGAGGGGAATTAGTTATTAAAATCAAATTGTTTTCTAAATGGTGTAATGAGCCGGTCCAATTTCACCTGGCCAGTGCCGGTGATAAAGCTCAAGTACAGGCTTCCGGCTCATTAGCAAAGCAGTTCCTTACGGAGATTTAAGTAACTATGTTGTTGTTTGACAAGGTAAAGTGTTGAGGTAAGTTAATGTTAATTCAGTGGTTTAATGTAACACAGCCTTGTAATTGGTGGAGAGCAACTTCAAGGCTTTGCGTGTGGAGAATATCCAGCGTGTGTTTGCATGCGTAAACATTAACAATCGCGCATAATTGCAGATCTTTAAGGTCTTTTATGAAGACCTTCGTGCATGTGCATATAAACGCCTGCTGATAGTTAAACCCATTGTTTTAATATCATTTTTTTCTGTCCTTGACCTCATTAGATGTAATTTCAGGACGGGGAGGTTAGGCTGTGTCTTTCCATGGCGCTGGAAAATAAATTAAACAGTAGCTGGGGTTGAGGATTCAATCTCCTAATGGATAATGCCTGTACGGCGCTCTTGAGAAGGACACTCAACCTTAAATTGTTCCAGTGGCGCAGAAAAGCTTCTCTTAAACCACATCTAATTGGTCTTTCTAGAACGGCGCTCATGAGCGGCCAGAGACTCAGCAATTAGACTGAGATTGGGTTGAGACTCGGGCGTCGGGCCGTTCCCAATGAGGACGTGTGGCTTTTAGCGCACATCACTGATTATTTACTTCAAAAGAGTTACAGAACATGTAGGACATTGAACTGAATTAATATTGCTATGAACTGTATTGCCTGAATATTTTTTTTTTAATTATTAACATAGTCTGGCAGTTTTGTGCATTAACAACAGCAGAAGTGTTTTCCAGTCAATGCAACAATGGGCTAAATATTGTATTTGTAATAGCCAAAATACCAAATGTGTGTCAAAATAAGAGTTAATTGGATGCAAAAAAAAAAAAAAAAAAAAATGAAGTGTTTGTTTTGCTAGCATGACTATTCACAATTTTATTAACTGATGCCATTTATTATTTGGATTTTGCATGTTTTTTTCTTCTTCTTTTTGGGACAAGCCATATGATCAAGTTTCAATAAAAAATGTTTTTTTTTTTAACATACTGTACTATATATTGTGATTGTCGTCAGTGACGTTAAACCTGACGTGTTGCATTTGCAAGAAACTTGAGAGCTATAAAAGAGGGGAACATTTTTAAAGAAAAATGTCACAAATCTATCATATATATATATATATATATATATATATATTAGTCACATGAACTACAGTTATGGTGCTTTCTTGTCAAGTCTCTATCCACTTTTGTTGAATAGAAAAGAACAGCTTGGACATAATGGCTGAGATCTAAAAATGTTTAATAATTGCATATATTACAATAGTATATAATATATAACATACTACTGATCCACGAAAATGACTAAACTATATTCTGTAGTCTGCATGCTATCTCAACTAGAGGCGAAAGGTGACAATGAAAACTAAACAAGACTATGAAACAGAATATAATATTACAACTATAATACTAATTATATATTAAAAATTAATGTTAATATTAAAATATATTGTTAATATTCCTAAGAAACTTTCAGTAACATTAAAAAAAAACGTTTACATTTAAGCGTTTAAAAAGTTTTCAAATTACCATGCCATTGAAACGACATTCATAATAAGAAATTCAAACATCAATATATTATATCCTTGTGTATCTTATTTTTTTAAACACTTCCTGTAAAATGACATATTAGGGAAAATTCCCCCTTTAACTTGTCTGATCCAGTATCATGTGGGTCAAAGTTGACTCTGTACTTACAGAAAACAGCTAAAATGTTCTTCCCAGCATCATAGATTATTCATAACTTCATAGTCGTACCCCTCTGATATCGTCCAGCTTGTTCACAACTGTAATAGAGATATTGCCATAAATCAATAAGTATTGATGATATCATTTCAACAAATGCTAAAGGCAATGTGGTGGTCACATATCACTTGGTTACATTTCATTTCTGATACTTTTTTTTTTGGTTGATCACATACAGTAGCTCTCTGTTTGACATGAAATATACTTTTTTTTTTTAAAGCAATATCCAGTAAAATATTTTCAAGTAAAGAGCTTTTCTGAGTTACTAGCTGTGTTTCCATCCATCTATTTTTATGTGCACTTTGGGATATTGCATCAAAAAAAAAAAAAAAAAAACGCTGGATGGACACGCCAATATGTGCATAAATTCATATTAAAAAATTAAGCGCTCAATTGAGGAGGATGATTTTTTTTATCCATTAAAAAAAAATTAACATAAGCAATGATGGAAACACACTTACTGAATGAATCCCTGGATGCTCACACAAACTTCATGTGACTGTGATTGGATAACTGGACTAACCAGTGGAAAGTCTGCCATCAAAATTATTTTTAAAAAACCTATTGTGGTGAAAATTATGATTTTGTTCTGGATGGGATGGAAATGCTGTTTTACGCATTAGCCTATTCCAATTTTGTCCGCAAGTTAAATTCACAACTTCGGATGGAAACAAAGTAACTGAAAGCCTACTGTTCCTGTTTTATTGCAAAATACTCAATTTAATGAGGACATCTGAGGTTTTGCTTCCACTTGGGGGCCTTGAATAATGTTTTTCTCCCCAAAAATGTCCATCGGTTATTTCTAGCAATGAATAATGACTGGAGCGGCGGATCTGACTTCGCTCATGTAGAGCTTCGAGCTCTTTGTAAATGAATCACCCTGTCATAATTGCTTTGACTCTTGTTGAAGGAATGAGCTCTTAATTTATGATGGCTGTGGGATTCAGGTTGAAGGGGCAGTAAGTAATTGTTGAAAAGTGGGTTTGACTTCGGGCACTTCGACTCAGAGAAATGGACATTTTAATGTCTTAAAACCGTTTCTTAGGTGAAACGTGAAGTTTGTTGAGTGGGTCAAATAAGGCATTTTGAGTTCATGTTTGAAGAGGAGTTATTAAGAACAAATAGTACAAATCTACAAACGAGTTAATAATCAATGTAGACGTACAGGTTCAGGACACAGTCAATTCAAGTTTCTCGTCTTTTTTACATAAGTGATCCTGAAGAAATAAAGTATATATATATGTGTGTGTGTGTGTGTGTGTGTGTGTGTACTGTAAGTGTCTGTGCATAAGTGTGAGTGTGTGTGTGTGAGAGAGAGTGTATGAGTGTCTGTGTGCAAGTGTCTGTGCGTGTGTGCGTGTGTGCGTGTGTGCGTGTGCGTGTGTGTGTGTGTGTGTGTGTGTGTGTGTGTGTGTGTGTGTGTGTGTGTGTGTGTGTGTGAGAGAGAGTGTGAGTTTCTGTGCTGTGCATAAGTGTGTGTGTGTGTGTGAGAGTGTGTGTGTGTGTGTGTGTGTGAGAGAGAGAGAGAGAGAGAGAGAGAGTGAGTGAGTGTGTTTTTATTTTATTATTTTTGCATTTACGTGCTTTATTTTTATTTGTTTTGGACAGATAGGGTTATTAAATCCAAAATTGTGTGTCAGTGTGTGTGTTGTAAAGCACAACTGCTCACTACTCTCTAATCATCAAGACTATATGAGTCAATGTTCAAGAGATCGTGATGAATCTTTGCACCAGCTATTCCTCAATATTATTTAAAAAAAAAAAAACTTTCCATGTCAGTCGTAATTTGAATTTGAAAGTGTTCTACTTTTTAAATCGTTCTAAAACGGAAATAAAAGTTCCATAATGAATCTGGCGGAAAAACTTTACAATAAGATCTCATTCACTAAAATGAACCAACAAGGAGCTTATAGAAGTCATTGTTAACTTTAGTTTTTAAAAATACAACTGTTTATTGTTAGTCCATCCTCAGGTCCAATAAATAATGATTTTAATAATTCATTATGAAATGATAAAAAGAACATGAACTATGAGATTAATAAACACGATAAACAATATCAATAAATAAGTTTAACAAATGGAAACTTATGCCAATCTGGCAACAAGGTCTGCAGACATCATATTTCCCATATACATAGATTCATCATATTTACAAGAATGCAATAAAGGGGCATTTAAATTCTTCCAGGAGAGCTGAAAATATATATTTGTGACTTTAAATTGCATGTTTGGCCAACATTCATTTCAATATCCCTCCGGTGTTTGAAACAATCTTGTCATATGCGCTTGAGTCAACAAGAGCAAAGGAAGCAATATCTCGACAAACGAGATCTGTGAAGGGACGAGTTTGACCTTTCAGTGGTATGTACTATATTGAGCTCTCATTCAGTGAAAGTGTCTCGCTGTGATTTACGTATATCAGCAAACACTCTTTCAGACGGGTTACGCTAATGTGCTGATGAGATCTGAAGCCCAGTGTTCATGAGTTCACGATCGATCACCTCAGGCTCTGTAACACGGTTAACCCTCTCAAACGCCCTCTGTATCTGATGATATTTGCACAGAGTCTGGCATCTGGCTCTAATAACAGCAGGTCAGGCTCTCTATCAGTATAATAATCCAGAAAAGCAATGTTACTATCTCACTCAGAGCCTTCATGAATTAAGCTTTGATTATGCCAGCAGGCATATCACGTGTAGCCCAAGACTGGTGCCCACTGAAGCCCAGCAGGATTGAGTCTGGTCAGTGTCTGGATGGGAGACTCCTGGGAAAACCAGGTTTCTGCTGGAAGAGCTGTTAGGCCGTGTGTCCACCAAAGACGCTCTGCTGAAAACGCCTAGCTGTGGGGACTTGAGAGTTTTGGCAGCGCTGCGTTTTTTCAGTTGAGACGATTCGTTGCTATGACACAGAATATCCGCAGCACAGTTTACTTGTAACGGATTTCGCAGATAATTTGTTTCATACTAAAAATTTATTTTTCATCCCTTTTGTTCGGTTAGGTCTGCTGGTTGACGTCGTTGTACAGAAAGAATGTTGTGACATGTCGGTGTGGTATTAGCCCCGCCCCTCCTCCACTGTGATTGGACGGTTGTGTAAAAAGTGACAGTGATGAGCGCTGTGTTTTACCCAAAGTTGAACATTCTTCAACTCTCGGCGACCGGTAAAAAACGCCGGGCGCTCAGCGCTTCAGCGCGAAAAAAACGCTCAGCGCCTCGTTACGCTCATGGCGTTCTAAAAACGCGGCGCTCCCATTGAAAACAATTGAAAAAATACGCCAGCCACGTGAAAAAACGCTTTGGCGTTTAAAATTTTTTATTTTTCATCCCTTTTGTTCGGTTAGGTACGCTTTGGCGGAAGCACTTAGTGAGGCCAGTAGGGGGCGCTCACCCTGGGGTCTGTGTGGGTCCTAACGCCCTAGTGTCAAAGAGCATCGTCCTTCGGGTGAGACGTGAAACCGAGGTCCTGACTCTCTGTGGTCATTAAAAATCCCAGGATGTCATTTGAAAGAGAGTAGGGGTTTAACCCCGCCATCCTGGCCCAATTTACCCCATGGCCTCTGTCCATCATGGCCTCCTAATCATCCCCATATACTGACTGGCTTCATCACTGTCTCCTCTCCACCAGTTATAGTGTGTGTGTGTGTGTGTGTGTGTGTGTGTGTGTGTGTGTGTGTGTGTGTGTGTGTGTGTGTGTGTGTGTGTGTGTGTGTGTGTGTGTGTGTGTGTGTGTGTGTGTGTGTGTGTGTGTGTGTGTGTGTGTGTGTGTGTTCTGGCGCAATATGGCTGCCGGTGGTTGAGGAGATTCCCCCTTCCATGTTGTAGACTTGGAATTAAAGGAATAGTTCAGCCAAAAATGTAAACTCTGTCAGTATTTACTCTCCCTCATGTTGTTCAACCCCGTAAGACCTTCGTTCATCTTCGGAACACGAATTAAGATATTTTTGATTAAATCTGAGAGCTGGATCACTCCTCCATAGGCTTCTAAGGGATTGACACTTGTTCCCCGAAAAGTTATTAAAGACATCGTTAAAATAGTCCAAGTGACTACAGTGTCTCAATCTTAAGTTTATCAAGCGACGAGAATACTTTTTGTGCGCAAAACAAACAAAAATAACGGCTTTATTTCAACTATTAATTTCCTTCTCTGTGGGCTCGAGTGAGTTCACTAGTGTAACAGCGCAGCGCTTCTTTGTTGTACGTCACACGCATCACACACACATGACCAGCGTCGGCCAATAGTGAGCCTATGTATGACGTACAACACAGAAGCTTGTACAGTGCTTAATTACTGTAATTACTGACAGAATTTTCATTTTTGGGTGAACTATCCCTTTAAGCCTTTTCCCTGTTACGATTTAATTAACGGGACCGGACACCAGTTATCTTGGCAAGAAAAAATTATATTCTTATATGTCAGGAGAGAAACTTGAGAAGATGTTGTATTCATGCCAGTCTATGCATTTCCGTGTTTCTCTGCCGTAGTACATTAAGGATTGAGCTTTATACACAACTGAGCGACTTTCAACTTCCTTGTAATGTAGAAAAACATGTTGCTTATGTTTAAAATTGAATGTATACCTCATAATTACACATGGTATAATCCACTATCCCTCTGTGTATACAAAATATAACTCTCCCAGCTCCCCTGCCTGTGTCTAAAATATGCTCCTTAAACACGTGTCCATGCAATCTAGAGTCTACTCTTGCATTTTAAACTTCATAAGATAATACAACTGATTATGAATACTAATAAAGATTAATAATACAGATACATAATATTAAATAATGAAATTATATTAAAGGATGAAATTTTAGTCTTCACATGTAAAGCGCTTTGAGTACCCAGAAAAGCGCTATATAAATATAACGAAATATTATTATAAGCTGCCAGCCGAAACAGGAGGAAACACTGGCGCTGAGATTCTGACACCATCATTGATTAAATGAAGATCTCGTTTTCTAAACAAGACGTAAAATCAATGTGAAGGTGTTGAGCACCTGTGAGATCATAGATGGTGAGAGAATCTGAAAGAAGTCGCTCATAAAGGGCTTTATCTCATATCATACCAACAAAATGTAGATTAGATATTCTATATAGATTGTTTGTGTGTGTGAGAGAGATAAAAAGCTTACGTAACATTATGCACTGCCATTTAAAACGGTGGGAAAGAAATCAATACTTTTTACAGTAAGGATGCATTAAATTGGTCAAAAGTGATAGTAAAGATATTTAGTTACAAAATATTTCTATTTCAAATAAATGCTGTTCTTTTTAACTTTCTATTTATCAAAGAATCCTGTAAAAACAAAACTGTTTTCAACATTGATTATAATTATAAATGTTTCTTGAGCATCAAATCATCATATTATAGTGATTTCTAAAGGATCATGTGACACTGAAGACTGGAGTAATGATGCTGAAAACTCAGCTTTGATCACAGGAATAAATTACATTTGAACATATATTGACATAGAAAACAGCTGTTTTACATTGTAATAATATTGTTACAATATTCCTGTTTTTACTGTATTTTTTTATCAAATAAATGCAGCCTTGTGAGCAGGAGATACTTCTTTTAAAAATATTAAAAATACTTATCAATCCCAAATGTTTGAACGGTAGTGTATGTACTGATGATAATACATGGAAGACAGCTGAACATAATGAGAATCACATTACTTACTATGACAACAAAACACTAGCAGGAACTGATTGAAGGGAAACATGAACCAATGAATACAAACTAAAAGTCCATGAAAGTAAAGCTAATGCCTAGTTCACACTACAGGATTTTAAGCCTGATTTAAGGCCGATTTGCAAGTGAACGAGCTCGCCGACAGGTCAGGCTGTAATTGTTACGAAATCAAAGAATGCGGATCCAAATGCAGAGATAGCAAACGATGTGATTAGCTTGAATATTTATTCAACAGGCAGACTTCTTCACCACACTTCAACATAGAAAATACAATGACCTGAACAACACACAAGGGAAACACAAAGACTAAATACACAAGGTAATGAGAAAACAAGGAACAGGTGACACTAGGGCTGGGGAACAGGTGAAACACATTAGACAATCACAAGGGCGGGAAAACTCAAAAACAGGAATTAAAACGAGACAAGACAGAAAACCAGACTACCAAACTAAAACAGGAAACAAAAACCAACAATCCTGACAGTAATCATGTGCAAATCTGTGTGTGATCTGCGCTCACCAATTTGTATGTGTGAAATACTAAACGACACATCAAAAATGCACGCTGACACCTCGCCAACGCCAGACAAATATCTAGCATGCTAAATATCTGGAGCTGTCTGCGACTCGATAGCCTTCGGTGTCACGAGTCGTGACGAGCAACAGCCAATGATCAGCTTGTTATCACATTACACAAACCTTTTGATCGTTGCCAAACCACAACACAAGCAGGCAGAGCTGCTTTTTAATTATAAACATGTTTTACTCACCTCAACTCTCTCTGTAGCACAGACGATCCCTGCTCCCCGCGTGTGTTATCCATCCTTTCACCAATATTATTATTTTATTTTTTTTGGGGGGGGGGGGGTTCTAAACAGATCATTGGGACATTCTAAAACGCGAAAAATGCTTAACGTGAAAATGCTTAACATGTAATTAAAAGCGTTGCGTTCATATTCTGGGCTCATCTGATTATTTGTACATAGTATAGCTTATTAATATGATGTTTACTGAGTTTGGTGTTTTAATATCACTGTCTTAGTACAGTAAGCCACGTTAAGCGTTTTAGAATTTCCCAGATCATTGTGCAAACAACTTTTTTTTTTGCCCGCCAATTTTGTCCGTGTGTGGTGAAGAGATGAGTCCCAGCTTAGGTCCCAAGCAATCTGATTGGTTCAAAGCAAGTTTTATGGGTAATCGCTTTAGTGCCTGGTTACAAATCAGACAAAATCACTTTATTATAGAAGTCGTTTGAATTACGTTATAACGAGTCATTAATGTCTTTTAACTTATATGTTTCATATGCTAGTATATAACCGAAGCTATAGATTGTGAATTTAAACATTTTTCCAAACTTAAAAAATTTTAAACAAACTTAGTGTTTTTTAGTTAGCTTAGATAGTAGCATAGCATGCAGCTAACCGATGAGCGTGCTAACGTTAGCTGAGCTTTACCTGAGCCTATACTGCCTTACCGTATTCACAGCAATTCGTAATGCAATTATAATTATGTCATTATTTTTATCGTAATAATCAGCGCAATATGTTGTACAAATTTGTTATTAAAAGAACCATGAAATAATGTTAATTTGAGTTTATTACTATTATTCTTATTAACAGTTTATCCATTTAAATAAATGACAGATGAGAACAGATTTAGATCAGGCATACAGTACTTCTGGCATACTAATGGGGTCCTAAGCTGGGACCCATCTCTTCACCACACCAGTGTCCATTTTCAAATTGACAACTCCTATTTCATGTCATTTCCCATTCCACTTCTCGCGTGTGTTTTCGTGACAAAACGTGGTTTGCGGACCGGACAGAGTTGTTTGCGGACCGGATAGAGTCGTTTGCGGACCGGATAGAGTCTTTTGGGGACCGGATAGAGTCGTTTGCGGACCGGATAGAGTCGTTTGCGGACCGGATAGAGTCGTTTGGGGACTGGATAGAGTCGTTTGCGGATCGGATAGAGTCGTTTGCGGATCGGATAGAGTCGTTTGCTGACCGGATAGAGTCGTTTGCTGACCGGATAGAGTCGTTTGCTGACCGGATAGAGTCGTTTGCTGACCGGATAGAGTCGTTTGCTGACCGGATAGAGTCGTTTGCGGACCGGATAGAGTCGTTTGGGGACCGGATAGAGTCGTTTGGGGACCGGATAGAGTCGTTTGGGGACCGGATAGAGTCGTTTGGGGACCGGATAGAGTCGTTTGCTGACCGGATAGAGTCGTTTTGGGACCGGATAGAGTCGTTTGCGGACCGGATAGAGTCGTTTGGTGACAGAGTTGTTGTCAGCTCGTGTAGTGTGTAACCCCCTGTTGCAGATCCTTTACGTAGTGTGAACACCACAACAACTTCAATATGCTATCATATGCCAGACGAGTTCATCTCTAAACCCATCTCAAAAAAACACAAGGACCCATCGAGGTCTTTTCATTTTGTGAGACGTGCTCACTAATAGAGTTCAGTTTCGGAGAGGTCACAGTATGAAAATTGAAAATGGAAATTCACATATTTTGTGTTGCATTGAAGTCATACAGGAACAACATGAGGGTGAGTAAATGTAGGAGTAAATATTATGTGAATGCAGGCATGTCAATCATGCTGATATTCATCTGTAAAGTTAACTTAACTATTGCTTTGGTTGTGGTTTATGGTTTGGGAGAGTGGACTGATATCAATGCCAAAATGGTTTCGAAGTGTCAATATGTCAGCTAATGTAGCGTAGGGACTTAATGAACCAATAAGATCAGTGAGATTCTCATGAGAACAGAAGAGTGTGAATCGAGAGCCTACAGCTTTAGAGATCGGTCTGAGTCAGCCTCTCAATAGGAAATCAATATTGATGTTCTCAATTACAGGAGCGCTTAAAAGCTAAACGAGCTCCCTAACGAGTCATTTAATCTAGGCCACTGCTAGGTCAGAGAAGAGTCAGACTGGAAATGCGGAAAACAAGTCTTGGTTAAGTTAATCAGAGAGGGAATGTTCAGTTCTGGAGATCTAGGAGCGTGTTGTATTATTGTTCTGGACAAACAGGGTATAATATAGTTTGTTTGCGTTTAGTTTTAAGCAAATGTTACTGAAAAAGAGAAACCTAACCTTCATAAAACGTTTATTGTCCACTAAGGAGGTCAAACTAAATAGAATTTATTAATCTCATGTTACCCATTCATACGGTTGCACAAATGACAAAAATTGCACAAATGATAAAAGCTTTACTAGCCTATATATAATTTATAATATTTTTGTGAGAATGTGTGTCTGTATTCTAGATCATTTTTATTGCAATCAATTTTCATTAATTTAAATTTGCTTGAACAAAAAAAAAAGATTTGATTATTCACTTTATTTTCACATCATACTGTAGAAAAGGTTTGAATGATGTAATTTCCTGTCTGTCATAATTATGTTTAAGTTATTCTTTTTATAATGGGGAAGAATAATGCATTGACTGTTACAGAACAGAGACTCAAGACAAAGGATAGAAGTGAGAAACAGGTTTATTGAAACGAGTACCAGTGGGTGACGATAATGGTGAATGTCTTTGAATAATGACGAATGGAGATACGGAAAGTTCTTTCTGTTGTAGATGATTGAGGAGATCGCAGATGACATGGAGGTAGATGGCAGGAGCACACACACCGGTGTTGGAAGAGATGCGAGTAGCAGCTGGACCAGGACACAGACGATGGAGACTTGTAGTAACAGAACGGGAGACGAACAGACACTTCATAAGAGGCAAGTGAGTCCTTACCAGTGGTGTAACGAACCAACACCGGGCCCTTATGAAGGATCATCAAGCCGGGGCCCTAAAGCACGTGATGACGCAATGTCCACGAGTAGGCTACCATGAATAGGACAGGATCATAGAGACACAGCATATAAGAGATGAGATGACAAAATCAGAGCACCACAAATAAAAAAACCACCCACACACACACACACACACACACACACACACACACACACACACACACACACACACACACACACACACACACACACACACACACACACACACACACACACACACACACACACACACACACACACACACACACAGGTGAATGCACATCATAACACTTGAAAAAACAATGCTGGTGACAGCACACCAAAACACTTTGTTACTCACTGCTATGACTACACACACACATATGCCTGGGTCCAAATACATAAAAAAAATGCTCACTTACATTATAGCTGCATTTTACGGGTTTTCCTCTGTGAGAATATCCATGTTCACTCACGACCCGGGGATTCCCCAGTCCCAATTCCAAACAAATTACACCAAAATCCATCATTGATCGTTTCACACATGTATTTAAATAATCAGTAAAATATGTTTTTGTCATTATTTATTCAAATAAATTTGTGATAAAGTAAAATGCGATCAGACTAAAAGTAGTAAAATGCGATAGGGGGCCCCGGCTGTCAATCAATATCTTCCAGTCACGCGGGCCCCTGATTGGTCCGCGTACCGATAGTTACGCCTGTGGTCCTCATTCATGAACGAGACCAAACAATGTGACTGTCTTTATATGCTGCCTGTGATGAGGACAACGATCTCTGTGATTGGGAAGTGGATGCAGGAGAGAGCCAGGGAGGATGATGGGAAATGTAGTGAGGAGCTGGTGACTAGCTGGTGCGGTGACATTGACACTGTTGGGTCAGAGTTGCTAAACATTATGCTTTTGATTAATTAAAGTGGGCTAATAGTAAAAAATATTGTTAGTACAATGCATTGATTTTTAAATGTTTTGGTGAGAGGAAGCAAACAAACAAACAAATTCATTTTTTCCCCCCTATTTATTATGAGTGGAGTTGTTCAAATTAAGTGCACAAAATAAATCCAGGGATACAGATGCTGGTCACGTTTGGTGTACTGGGAAACAGAAGGTGGCATTTTTAAAATAATGGAAATCACCAAAGGGAAATGCAGAAGAAAAGGCCAGGACGTCTCTGGAGGGCTTGAAGATGTTCAGACTCTAAGCTTCACAGTCAAAGTCCAAACACGACACATGTACCTCAAGTATTGAACACACTTGATGTTTCATTCAATTTAGAGATTATAATTTGAAAGATATTTGGGAGAAACTTGTTCTGAAATTCCTCCCTGAAGCTCTGTGATTTCTTCCTTGTCCTTTTAAGTTAGATAAGATAATATGCATCAACTTTTCATGCTATGTTTTCGGTTTTTACCATTTTACTTTAGTCGGGAAGTTCAGGTCAACATCACACGAGTCTGTGGAAGGATAAAAAAGAATCTAACAGTTATTTATTTAATTTCTTATATACTCACTGACTTGCTTTGGAAACTGAGAGATAAGCAAAGGCTGAAGGTTATTACCTTCACTTTGTGTGTCTGAGGGCCTGAGTAAACACAAAATGGATTTAGATTGCATTTCTATTCCTCTACAGAGACCTGCGCTCGGCGTTGCTGATATTGGACTTACAACGTTTGTGGAATTAGCAAAGAGGAAGCAAGACTGGGATCTTTTTCCCAGTTATTGGATTCTTTAGGAAACTGAGGCGATATATATGGTCCGTTTTCTCAAAGCAAGACCCTTTGGATTGCAGATGTAAATATTCACAGGTGAACATCATGTTAATCTGTGTGGGAAATCTGATAACAGTCAGATTGTGTTTGGCTTTCTACAACCACAAGTCAGGCTTGTTATGTTTATAACAGGCTTGTTATAATGTTATACATTATAAACAATTTGACCCCTTCCCAAGCTTTTGGCGCCAGGCATACATTCAAACTGTTCAATAACTCATACTCATACTCAAGTCTGTTTGTTATAATATAGGATAAATAATAGTTTGTATCCCTAGGGCCCGTTTTAAAGTGTTTATTGTATCAGATAATTGCAGATGGAAGCCTGGGGCCTTTAATTTCACTTGAGTGAATGACAGTGAGTTGATTAATAAAACGTAGAGAAAAGAAAAGGACTCAAGCTAAACACCTACAAAAATTTAAATCATCGTTTCTACCAAAAGTACTATAATTAATGCATGAATTGTGCCTTCGCTACTGTTCAAAAGTTTGGGGTCAGTGAGATGTTTCTGAAAGAAGTTCTTCTGCTCACCAAGCCTGCATTTATTTTATTAAAAATACAGTAAAAATAGTGAAATATTATTAAAATTTAAATAGCTGTTTTCTATGTGAGTATACAGTAAAATATTATTTATATCCTGTTATCAAAGCTGAATTTTCAGCATCATTACTCCAGTCTTCAGTGTCACATGATCCTTCAGAAATCAGTATAATAGGATGATTTGCTGCTCAAGAAACATTTATGATTATTATCAATGTTGAAAACAGTTGTGATAATTCATGAATTTTTTTTTTTTTGGAAACCGTGACACATTTTGATGAATAGTAAGTTGAAAAGAACAGCATTTATTTCAAATAGAATCTTTTGTAACATTATAAATGTCTTAACTGTCACTTTTGCTCAATTTAATGTGTCCTTATTGAATAACTTATTAAAAAATATATAAAAAACAATATTAAATTGTTTCGGAAAGGGCCAATCATATGAAAATGATCCCGGACGAGCCCCCATTAATTTTATATTATACACAAGCATTATGCCAGCTGTGAGCACACATTAATTGTATATATAAAATTTGTACACAGATGCCATTATTTTATAAATATTATTTGTCCACATAAAATGGCTACCTAAATCACCTCACTCTTCATAACTTTATAACTTTTCTGTCCTTAAATACGATACGAGATTATGCAAGATTAGATCCGCTGCATGTCTATATATGTGTTTTCCGATTGAGTCTTGACACTTTCAGACTCCTCAATCCAATCATTTTGCATTCAGAATGAAGAGAAGGAACCACACGACACTCAGTGTATCGCCAATAGCGCTAAATAAAAGACTGCCTGCAAGGGTCCCAGCGGAAAACACTTCACATCTGAAGAGTTGCGTTCATGACTTGAACCAAAGAGCACTTCTTCTGAATAGCATTTGATTAACAAAGACCAAAGTTGGGTTTAAACGGAAACAATTTGACCCTTTCCCAAGCTCTTGGCGCCAAGCACACTTTCAAACTGTTTAATAACTCATACTCATAACTTTTACTCATCACTTTAACTTCCCCTATTGATTTTTTTAAGATTGTTCTTGAGTTTGAATGATTGCTATTGAGCTGCGATCACTTGAACCCATGCAGAAAATCCACACTTTAACCTTTTTACCTGTTCAATCACCCTTAGTTCTATGATTAATAATACCACAGACGTTTCAGTGCCAACTTATCAAGTCAACTATAATTGAACTTCTTAAAACAAACCCCATAAAGCTCTCAAGGCCGTCTGCTTTATTCAATCTATTTTCCTCAATGGTTCTTGCTCCCTGCAAAAAAAAAATGCTTAAAGGAAGAGTTAAGCCAAAAACTTCATAATTTACCAGCCCGATGTCATGAAAGTGCGTATCTATACAACGAATGTCATTTCTCATGCTATTTATACGCCAAAAAAATATTTTTTGCGTGCATATGATGGGCTACGCAGTTTTCGCGTGCAAATGATACGCACTTTATGGCGTGTAACACACACGCACACACTCCCCACCCCTAATCTTAACCAAGGGGTTTTCAGTGCGTAGCGTATGCACGCAAACACCATTTTGGGCGTATAAATGGCATGAGAAATAACATTTGTGGTATAGATACACACTTTCACGAGATTGTGTTGTAGTTTACTCACCTAAATGATATTACTTTGATATTTGTATGACACTGCACCTGAACTTTGATTCATCATGTCTTTCTCTTTACCGCCCGTGTTATTATAGTGGAAGTTAATTCATGTTAAATGTACGAAACAGATTTTAGTATGAGCGTGGCCTTGCTAATTCAGCAGAAAAGTGCGGTTGGATTATTCAGTTTTTATAAATTACAGTTTTAAATTTTTTAATTTTCAAGTTCTGTAAATGTATACATATACTGTATTGTTATACCAACCACTGCTGACAGTTTTTTTTTTCTGTAAAAATGACAGCATTTTTACTGACACAGATGAAAATGAAAGACTGACTGACATGTTTTAAAGCGATTTTTATTAAATCTTTGCTTCAGGGGAATCCACATTTTTCCAGGGGCCTAAAGCCCCCAAGCAAGCTTAGTTTTCAGATCTCTGCATTTCTAAAATCCTGCATATGACGATGCTTACAATATCTACTGTACAACCAGGGTCATGCTAACTAACCAAATGAAGATCTGTAGCATTGCAATGATGAGTTTTGCATGGGCGAGAATGCTTTACATCATCTTAGTGTTACAAATGGGGGTGACTGAATTAATTTTTTTTACAAATAAACTCAAATCTTTACCAAACGGATTCTCAGGATCAGGAACAAAAACAACATCAGGAACAGAACAACCAACAAAATGCAACATTAAGAACTGACAAAGAACAAGACCGAAAACAGGGTTTAAATAGACAGAACTGAAGACCAAATGAACAAGACACACCTGAACTGAACTAACAATCAATCAGAAACCGTAGAAACAAAGCAGAAGAAGAAAGTACAGAACTAATGAACAGATTAATCAAACACAGACCAAAACAGAAATCAAAACAATGTGACACTTAGAAAGTAAAAAAACATTTTTCACTAGAGACTTGCTCAGCATTTTCCCATGTTTGCCTTTAAAAAGAGATTTTACGCCTGGGATGCAGATTCTGTTTTGTGACATCTATAATTCAAAAAGCACCAGATAAAAAAGTTGAATCTTTGAAAGCACCGAAACCATTGGTTGATATGAACATGCTAGTCTGTAACAGCAAAAACAAGAGCAGGATATCATCGATTTGTACACCTAAAAAGTTTAAATCGAGAGTTGAAAGAGAATACCAGAGAAAAGATTCTTGTTAGGAACGACTGCCAAATGAGTGAAGATGCAGGAGACCAGCAGAAGATACTGATGCATGCAAAAAAACATTAAAAAAATATGAGTAAAACGTCACATAAACGCTTAAGGGAGAATATATTTCCTCTGGGTGAAATGTGCATCTACAGTCCCAGGATCAGCTCAGGGATATTCCGGCTGGCAGGTTTCAGGGTCAGACCGGATCAGGTTTGTACACTCGGAGCGAGAGAGAAACACGAGGCGTATCGATCCGGTGTGTGAGGAGATGATGTGATTAACCCCTCGCTGTCGCCTGTCAAAACACTTCTGCGGTGTGTGTAATGGTGTCATGTGCTGTTTGCATTTCAAAACATGATTCACTGATATTCCTGCATCCATAATAATGCGATGTGTTAAATCATTTACATAGGTTTTAACCTATTATTTCTATACTTTTAATTCTTTAGTCCATTATTAAAGACGTTCTATTATGCTTTTATCATCTGACTTTAGTGTGTAATGTTTGAAAAGCTTGGAGTTATTCTCTATATCAGCGTCAGTGTTTCTGAACTCCTGAAACGCCTCCATTGTAGTCTTGAGTTTCTTCCGGGAACGAACACGTCACAATATTCCTCATTATAATAATTCATGCGCAGAATAAAGGGGCGGGGCCTGGTTGAGTTAGTTAGTAGTGTGTTAAACTGCCGGTTATGGTAAGGGGCGGGACATTTTCCAAACACACTCAAAGCGCTCAACCAATCACAACACACTGCTCCAGCCGACCAATCAGAGCACAGTGTGCTTTTCAGGAGGAGGGGCTTCATAGAGACATAGATATTCGTATTGACCTTGACAGCAATAATGCAATATAGTATAATGTATAGTTATGGTTGAGCTTTATCGTTGTGGTCACTACAGCTGTTCAAATTCTTTCTTATTGTATTCCTCAGAGTAAAACAACAGCACACGGGTTTAAAACAACATGACGGTGAGAAAATAATACTTTTTGTCTGCATTATGTCTGCCAAGACACTGCGATCAAAAGTCCAAAATCTCAATATGAACTCAACATCCGAGCAATAAAACATTCATCTGGGAAACAGGAAACAGACATTTTATATTCATGCATGCTGTAATCCTGAACCTGAACACACATGGCGTATATTCTGGTAGAAACAAATAGCGGCGGGGTCGTAAGGTTAGCTGTAACACGCTCATCCCATTGCATCGTGGGCGAGTGAATACATTGAGGAGTTTAGACAACAGCTGCACCAAAGCGCTCTGAATATAAATCAGATATTTGATCAGTCATGTAAAGTATCATTTTCATTATTTTCCTCAAGTCTTTCCGCCGAGCTTCTGCTCTGGTGTCGAACGCCTGCGTGTTTGAGTCACAAGCGCTTGATGAATCTGTTGGAATAGGATACAATCGCATGTCGGGCTGAATCCAAGTGTGGACGACTACACCAACAAATGAATATTCTCCCGAAATAACTCACAAAAGGTTAAATCTATAATGCAACAACCCATAATGCAACTGAAAGCAATGCTCGTAGTTATTGTTAAATAAGAATTAAGCTTGTTCGTGAATGTGCATTGATTCATTTTCATCAAATTTGAGCACACCAGTCATATTTTATTCCATCTTCAAACCAGAAAACGTCTGAGGCCTTTATTGTTCTTTAATGAGCATTGTCACTGCTCCGAAATAACAGTTCATTTCAATCTAGAGGAATAAAGTCTGAGATTACAGGCGTCCGCGTCTCATTACTGACTGCAATCTTCAGCATCAGAGAGAGGATTCACATTTTCCCACCAATTCATCACATCACATCTGTTTGAGATCAGATGCACGAGACATTCCCGTATTACATTAGAGTGAGACAATATCTGTGAAGGAGGACTGAACACAGTGGCCATTATGTTTTTAATGCATTATGTTCATCATGTCAGAAAGAATAAATCATTTTGCTGCCTTATTATGATGTATTTCTCCGTGTAACAGGATCTTTAAAGAGGATTCAGTCATATGTGAATTTGGATTTGATTTGATGAAAGATTACAAAGAGCAATGATGAAATAAGAGAGTAAATCAATTTTTATTTCATGTTGACTTTAATGAACCTTACATCTTTTTAAAGAAAGTCGTTCACATTATGGAAATCACATCTTGAAATTAATTATCAGCAACTAAATATATATATATATAGTGTAGTTCATGATAACTAGTCCCTTAATTATTAACAGATAGGACTTTTGACTTTAATAAAGTATCAGTAATTATATGTGTTATTTAAGTATTATTTATAAACTATTATAGCACTTATTGATATAATAATTTATATATATTTTGAATTAGCTTTGTTTAAATTTTTTTATTCATTTCGATTTTTGATAGTTTTAGTTGTTGTCTGTGTGTGAGAGAGAGAGATAGTGTGAAAAAAAATATATACAGTATATCATGATATATTGTTTCTCTCTCTCTCTCTCTCTCTCTTAAAACCTCATTATTTGTTCTTGAGGTTAAAATACAGGCCGATTGAGAGAGGATAATTTGGCTCAAAGTTTGAAAGTCCAACTTTATTGACCCGTTCGTCGCACACGGAGTCGCTCTGTGAAAGCGTTGGGTCCCTCGAGCGGTTTCGCCCTTGAAAATGAAAAAGGCGACAGATATTTAAAGCAGTCGTATTATTAAAGTTCTTGTTCCTACGAATCTATTTTTCACCTGTTTCTCTCTATCTTTTGACAGGCCCGTGACAGTAAAGTAAATTAGTCCACTTTAACCTCTGGCCCCGGATCGTTTCTCAAAGGCACCTTTTTCTACCTGCACGCCGCTCCATTCAACATCTAATTTCAGGTAACCGGAGACATCAAAGCCCAAGCGGCTCCATCGCATAAAATCACACCAAATCCCTGTGACTTATCGCTCCGTGAAGAAAGACTGGGCGACGCTCAACCTTTGGCCTGTCGGGCTCTTCAAAGTGTAACTCGGGAATTATAACGGCATTGACTCTTTGAAGACGGGACCTAGAAAGATCTTCATGTACGGAGTGTTTTTATGATTCCTGGCGTGTGTAATAACCCTGTGAGGTCGTGGGATGTCCTGATATCTGTGCTCGGTAATTAGACCATCCAGAGGTTAATGGCTAAAGCAAATCACTCTCTCCCAGATGAAGCTTGTGGTCGAAAAGGGTCAGAAACATCATGTATGAATGCTGAACATCTACTCGTGCTCTAATTCTGTTCTTCAGGGTTTTAATTTAAGGTCTGATAGAATTTTAAATGTCCACCCACTTATGATTCATATTCATTTTCTTCAGAACTGTTTTCATGCAATCTTTGTCACTTTTCTGCATTTGTCACAAGGCTGTTTTTTTTTCTTTTCAATAATGTCATACATAAAAGAAAGGCCTCTTTGATGTTGCCTGTTTTTTTTTTTGTCATTAGCTTTGTTTCCATCCAACATTGTGAATTTAACTTATGCCAAAAATTCGAATATGGCATAACACTTTTGTAAATGAAGCAGCGTTTTCATCCCATGTGTTGAAGAGAACAAAATAGTCACTTCCTGGTGCAAAATATCAGTAATAATTTCTGCAATCTTTCTCTTTTTCCCTCCATCATAAACGGCATTTTAGAAACACCAAACCAACATTATAAATGCTGCAATGCCATTGGTCCGTTGGTTAGTCCAGTTATCCAATCACAGCCTCTGCTGAGCCAAAGTCACATGAGCGTCTTTGTTGCGCATCTGTGTTTCACAAATGCATTATTAAAAAATAACATATATTCTCAGACGGCCTACAAATCCTGCACGGCAACATCTAATCGCCCCCCACAAGACTTCAGAGTTCAGTATGGTGGCTTAAACCCAGAACAAAATATATGAAACTAAAAGAGGTGGGAGGACCACAATCTGTCTGCCAGCTCCAAACTTTTATTTGCATCTGGCAAAAAATATGTGAAAACCTCCAGATACTTTAATCCTCAGTTTCCACTACACCACACCAGCATGTAGTTTAAGGGAAAAACCCCTTCTGTTTACTATATATACGTCTGTCCTAAGCATTAAATGAAGACAGTGGACTGATGTGGTGCATCAAGACTTACCTTTCCTTTGGCTGAACTATTTAAACTATTAATTATTCTAAACACAAAACTATTGCATGCAACATTTTTTGCAATGAGAACCATTTTAAATAATCTGAAGAACACTTTTCCAGTGTTAAGAACCCTTTGTACAAAGCTCTATACTATACCCTGAAGTGTTCATCTTATAGCTCTACTATACCCTGAAGTGTTCATCTTATAGCTCTATACTATACCCTGAAGTGTTCATCTTATAGCTCTATACTATACCCTGAAGTGTTCATCTTATAGCTCTATACTATACCCTGAAGTGTTCATCTTATAGCTCTACTATACCCTGAAGTGTTCATCTTATAGCTCTATACTATACCCTGAAGTGTTCATCTTATAGCTCTATACTATACCCTGAAGTGTTCATCTTATAGCTCTATACTATACCCTGAAGTGTTCATCTTATAGCTCTTCTATACCCTGAAGTGTTCATCTTATAGCTCTATACTATACCCTGAAGTGTTCATCTTATAGCTCTATACTATACCCTGAAGTGTTCATCTTATAGCTCTATACTATACCCTGAAGTGTTCATCTTATAGCTCTATACTATACCCTGCAGTGTTCATCTTATAGCTCTATACTATACCCTGCAGTGTTCATCTTATAGCTCTATACTATACCCTGAAGTGTTCATCTTATAGCTCTATACTATACCCTGAAGTGTTCATCTTATAGCTCTATACTATACCCTGAAGTGTTCATCTTATAGCTCTATACTATACCCTGAAGTGTTCATCTTATAGCTCTATACTATACCCTGAAGTGTTCATCTTATAGCTCTATACTATACCCTGAAGTGTTCATCTTATAGCTCTATACTATACCCTGAAGTGTTCATCTTATAGCTCTATACTATACCCTGCAGTGTTCATCTTATAGCTCTATACTATACCCTGAAGTGTTCATCTTATAGCTCTACTATACCCTGAAGTGTTCATCTTATAGCTCTATACTATACCCTGAAGTGTTCATCTTATAGCTCTATACTATACCCTGAAGTGTTCATCTTATAGCTCTTCTATACCCTGAAGTGTTCATCTTATAGCTCTATACTATACCCTGAAGTGTTCATCTTATAGCTCTTCTATACCCTGAAGTGTTCATCTTATAGCTCTATACTATACCCTGAAGTGTTCATCTTATAGCCCTATACTATACCCTGAAGTGTTCATCTTATAGCTCTATACTATACCCTGAAGTGTTCATCTTATAGCTCTATACTATACCCTGAAGTGTTCATCTTATAGCTCTATACTATACCCTGCAGTGTTCATCTTATAGCTCTACTATACCCTGAAGTGTTCATCTTATAGCTCTATACTATACCCTGAAGTGTTCATCTTATAGCTCTATACTATACCCTGAAGTGTTCATCTTATAGCTCTATACTATACCCTGAAGTGTTCATCTTATAGCTCTATACTATACCCTGAAGTGTTCATCTTATAGCTCTATACTATACCCTGAAGTGTTCATCTTATAGCTCTATACTATACCCTGAAGTGTTCATCTTATAGCTCTATACTATACCCTGCAGTGTTCATCTTATAGCTCTATACTATACCCTGCAGTGTTCATCTTATAGCTCTATACTATACCCTGAAGTGTTCATCTTATAGCTCTATACTATACCCTGAAGTGTTCATCTTATAGCTCTATACTATACCCTGAAGTGTTCATCTTATAGCTCTATACTATACCCTGAAGTGTTCATCTTATAGCTCTATACTATACCCTGAAGTGTTCATCTTATAGCTCTATACTATACCCTGAAGTGTTCATCTTATAGCTCTACCATACCCTGAAGTGTTCATCTTATAGCTCTACCATACCCT
Organism: Siphateles boraxobius; assembly: GCF_051911475.1. NCBI lineage: Eukaryota > Metazoa > Chordata > Actinopteri > Cypriniformes > Leuciscidae > Siphateles > Siphateles boraxobius. The sequence continues at coordinate 599,271 of NW_027508953.1, forward strand.
GCAGTGTTCATCTTATAGCTCTATACTATACCCTGAAGTGTTCATCTTATAGCTCTATACTATACCCTGAAGTGTTCATCTTATAGCTCTATACTATACCCTGCAGTGTTCATCTTATAGCTCTACTATACCCTGAAGTGTTCATCTTATAGCTCTATACTATACCCTGAAGTGTTCATATAGCTCTATACTATACCCTGAAGTGTTCATCTTATAGCTCTATACTATACCCTGAAGTGTTCATCTTATAGCTCTATACTATACCCTGCAGTGTTCATCTTATAGCTCTACTATACCCTGAAGTGTTCATCTTATAGCTCTATACTATACCCTGAAGTGTTCATCTTATAGCTCTATACTATACCCTGCAGTGTTCATCTTATAGCTCTATACTATACCCTGCAGTGTTCATCTTATAGCTCTATACTATACCCTGCAGTGTTCATCTTATAGCTCTATACTATACCCTGAAGTGTTCATCTTATAGCTCTATACTATACCCTGCAGTGTTCATCTTATAGCTCTATACTATACCCTGAAGTGTTCATCTTATAGCTCTATACTATACCCTGCAGTGTTCATCTTATAGCTCTACTATACCCTGAAGTGTTCATCTTATAGCTCTATACTATACCCTGAAGTGTTCATATAGCTCTATACTATACCCTGAAGTGTTCATCTTATAGCTCTATACTATACCCTGCAGTGTTCATCTTATAGCTCTACTATACCCTGAAGTGTTCATCTTATAGCTCTATACTATACCCTGAAGTGTTCATATAGCTCTATACTATACCCTGAAGTGTTCATCTTATAGCTCTATACTATACCCTGAAGTGTTCATCTTATAGCTCTATACTATACCCTGAAGTGTTCATCTTATAGCTCTATACTATACCCTGCAGTGTTCATCTTATAGCTCTATACTATACCCTGAAGTGTTCATCTTATAGCTCTACCATACCCTGAAGTGTTCATCTTATAGCTCTATACTATACCCTGAAGTGTTCATATAGCTCTATACTATACCCTGAAGTGTTCATCTTATAGCTCTACTATACCCTGAAGTGTTCATCTTATAGCTCTATACTATACCCTGAAGTGTTCATCTTATAGCTCTATACTATACCCTGAAGTGTTCATCTTATAGCTCTATACTATACCCTGAAGTGTTCATCTTATACCTCTACTATACCCTGAAGTGTTCATCTTATAGCTCTATACTATACCCTGAAGTGTTTACCTCCTTCCCTTTACCTCTGTACAGATAAAATGCTGTCAAAATAATTACAGTACACATGGATACGCGGAAGCGATAAAAAAAAAATCTGTATTATACATTTTTAAGGCCAGACAAATAATTTGTTGAAGTCAATTTGTAAAGTAAGACTACATGCCTGTGTACATAAATATTAAAACGCGCATACCTATAGACTAAACACGTAATACGCATGTGCACGCCATCAGCGTTTTCACAGAATTACGTTTTTGAATTTTACGCAAAATTTTTCAACGTTTGCACCTTGGAACCTGTTTCTAGGTTTGCGTTCTCGAGCACCAAACACTGTTGTTGTGCGAATGAGCGCCCGGAGCGCATTAAACGTTTTCAGTTAGAACGGTGTCGTGTTAGCGGCCCCTAGGTTAATAACTAATGATCGTTGAATAGAAGTAAATCAATCAAAACTAACTTTATCTGGAGAATAACTTTATTGTAGAGCTGCTGTAAAGCCTTGTTACTTTAATTTCCTATTATCACTGTAAAGCAGCTCTGAAACAATCTGTATTGTAAATATACTTTATACTTTATAAATGAAGGAGACTTGCCTTGATTTAAAGGTTCTGAATGGAGTCATATGGACGCCAGTAAAGAATGTTTCCATGCAGTGAAAACTGTCTAAATCCTCTCAGGCTAAAAGTGGGTTTAGCTTGAACATTATGTGTGTCCTTTTTACTGACGATGACAAGTAATTCCATCTTCTGTTTCCATTCAGATAGTGGCGCATGGAGTGTGTTCCACAATAAACCTCTATCCGCATGTCACGCTGCTTTCAGACAAATCCAAATGTTATTTCCTCACTAACTGGAACAAAATGCATTTATGGGAATTGTGTCTGTTTTAGCTGGAAGCCGATGCCAAGATCATGTACAAACACACTCATCCTCATCCACTGATGTCATCATTACATGCATTGAAAGAACGAATCAATCCTGTTTTCAAGCGTTTTACAGTTGGTTTGTAAAATAAAATAAAAAACAGATCAATAATCACAAGTTGATTGACAATCGCTGCACATCTCTTGCTGCTTGAATTCAAACTCATCGTATTTGTTATTGACGTCCTTCTGTGTAAAAAATGCCTCCGAGATTGATCACATGTGTGTGTACAATACAGTCAGCAGTGTGTTATTGGATGCAAGCACTCGTGCTCATTGCGTATGCTCTCGGTTAAGAAAGAAAGGACAGATGAGAGAAGGTTGAAACACACACGCAGTCGTGCTCAGAGTCGAGAATCATTTAAATGTAAATGAACGCAGGAGAAAAGCATGTAGGTCACAATTGAGCTTGTCCTAAATGATAATGCTTAAAGTACTTATTAGCAGGGAATCCTGACGTGTGTAATGATCCCTGAGGGGGAACGTCAGACCGGACCGATGCCGACGGGTCAAACGTGAGCTGTGAGACACAAACACACACTTGTTCACTGGAGCGTTCGGTTACGTTAAGAAGGTCATGATGAAGAACAAAACCTTGTTAAAGGCAAAAAAAGAGGCACCATTTTGAACCTTTACACATTAAGCATTAAAGGAATAATGTGATAGTAATGTCTATCATTTGTATAAGTGTATAAGTGAATAAGTGAACACACCCATGCTAAAGTTGACTAAAAAGAGGAATAAAAAATCATCTTTTGGAAATATATCTTAATGCCTTATTTAAAAAAATGAGGAAAAATCCAACCTTTAAGGACACCAATTTTCTTTGGGAATGAATAATGTATTGTAAATAAATAAATGTTCTTCCTTAAAATACAGGTTGCGTAAGTCAGGACACCCCTATGTTAAATTCCCATAGAGACAGCAGATTTTTATTTTTACATTTCAACATTCATTCACAAAGATACATGATACATTATTCATTCAGAAAGAAAATTGGTGTCCTTAAAGTTTGGATTTTCCTCATTTTTTTAAATTGAGGCATTAAGATCAATTTCCAAAAGATGATTTTTATATTCCTCTTTTTAGTCAACTTTAGCATGGGTGTGTTCACTTATGCTAAGCACTGCATATGTATAATGAGTACCTATTTTCACCAAGTGCAATAGTCCGCCTTGTTTGCAGAAGCTATTTACAGTAACTCCGTCCACCATTACACAATTACAAAAGAAACCTGTCTGATAACAGGAAAAGAGGAAGAAGAGTGGTGTAACTCATTCTTTTCCTTTTTACCATCGCATATCAGCTTGGAGAAACGTTATTTTAAAGTCCCCCTGCGGTGAAAATCAAGCATTTAATGCTGTTTATATGTCTATGTGGTGTTTTTAATAGTGTAAATTCATAAGTCGACAGCATTGCTGAGTATTTTCTCCTTAAAACTGAACCAAAGACAGTCTCAAAAACACGGTTTGAAATCGCTGGTGTTTCTGACGTCACAAACTACCTTGTAACCAATCAGATCAACGTGTGATCGTCAACGAGTGGATCTCTGAGCTGAGTGGAGGCGGGGCTCACTTGCATATTCATAGAGCTGCGAATACTAAATGAAGCAAGGGTGTCGAGTTACATTCAAGATATTTGAAGGCATGAAGATTTTTTTAAAGAATAAAAGTTGTAATCATGACATTTAAAAATTTGACATAACACAAGTTATTTTGACTTTTTATGTCAAACTTTGATGTTTGCCTCATAAGTTATTCTGTCATAATAATGACATACCAGTGCATTGTATTTTTGTTGGGAGAAATGGGTTTCCATAGCCTTTGAGAGCTACAGCGGAGAGGAAGAGCTTACATTTCTTTTAATAACACAAAGCTATCATATTTTTGTGCAATATATATTTTCATGAAGCAACACTAAAGCTTGCTTTCAGTGTAATTGAATTGCCATGATGTAAATGGGATCCTTCTTGTGTGAACTAGATTTTATGGCGATCAGGTTTGTAATAATTCTCAGTGGCTCACTCCCCAATAACAATTTTATAATTAATGCATGTTATGAAAGGAAATAGTTGATGTAGCAACCCATAAATCCCTTTATTTTCTGCATGAAGCAGCAGGAATGATGTCTTCCCCATGCCATGTCTAGAGAACTGAATCTGGAAGTAATTTGACTTGAGCTGGTAAGAAACCACCTAGCAACTCCTTAACAATGTGCTAAACAAACCCAGAAGACCAAAGCAACACCCTGGCAACCACCCTTGCATCATAGTGGAGTTTTGAACAGTAAATGTACGTGAAGTTGTTTTCAGTAAATGTGAAAATCTTGTTTATACATAATGCACATGTGCATCGAAACACGTTTGGCTATTAAAACTAACCAAACTGAGCTGTAATATGCAAAACATGAGGTTTGTATATAAACACTCAACCTGTTCTATGTGATAATTACAGGCTGAATAATTAAAAATTAACCTGCATTCATATTCAAATTGGCGTGTTGATTGAATGTCGGTCACTCGCACACTTTAGCTGACATCATAACGCACACAATCCTGCGCAGTGATGAAGGGAAGTGTTGTTTTTCATCGAGTGTGTGTGTGTGTGTGTGTGTGTGTGTGTGTGTGTGTGTGTGTGTGTGTGTGTGTGTGTGTGTGTGTGTGTGTGTGTGTGTGTGTGTGTGTGTGTGTGTGTGTGTGTGTGTGTGTGTGTGTGTGTGTGTGTGTGTGTGTGTGTGTGTGTGTTATCAGGCGCTCCTCTCCGTCCCCAAACTGCCAATCAAACGCGCCTCATAAAATAAACAAAACCTGTGCGTTTGATAAATATGTTTTGTCAGCAGCGTTTCTCACTTTTGCTGTTTGTGATTCTGGATTATAGAATATGAGCATCGACATGGAGAGTTTGTTCTTCGCCTGACACGCGCTTTTCTTCATGAAGAGAAGTGGAAAGTGAAGAACTTCTTGGCTTCTTGGATGGATGTGTTTTTGCGCTTTTTTGTTGTAGTTTCTCTGGCGGTAGTGACTCTGGAATGACAGTAAAACTTTGAGTTTTAGGTTAGAATAAAAGTACACACATTTCTTCCTCTTTAATTATTCCTTGAATTCCATTTTTAATTACGATTATTCACGATTCTTCAATTCAGGAACTGAATATGAACTTTAGAGTTGTATTTTCAGTTCAGATCTGACATTTTTGTGAAAATGATTGGGGAAGGAGTTAAAAGAAAGTGAAAGTAAAGACATTTATAATGTTGCAATGTTTCAAATAAATCCTGATGTATCGCAGTTTCCACAAAAATATAAAGCAACACAACTGCTTTTAACTCTTTACCCATCAGCGTTTCTGAAAAAAGTTTCCAGCCACTGCCAGAATTTTTGATAATTTCACAAAAGTTTCATGGCCCCCAGAATATCTGGTTATATGAATATCTGAACATGCAATAAATCAAAAGAAAGAACAGCCTCTGCCTTTAAACAAAATAAAAAATCCATTTTGTTCTGGATTCATGCAATTTTTATCAGCACTTGAATATGGGTAGGCATTTCATAAAAAAAAGCAATATTTTGAGCAAAAAGTTGAGAAAAACGTGTTTTTGTGAAAGAGTGGGTCTGGATGGGATTCAGAAAGATGATACACACAGATGGAGTCGATCGAGTCCATCAACACCCCTAAAGCTTCACAGTCCTGTAACTCGTCCTGGGTCAACTTTTCATTCAGTAACATTAGGCAGTTTCGATTTAATATTGATAATCGCATTATTTTACATATGCATCTGCTTACATATGCCATCGCTTGTTTCTGCTTCTGTGTTTTAATCAGGAGATCCAGTATTCTTTCATACCGTATAACAGTGACAACACGGAAACTGTAATCATAAATGTTTCTTGAGCATCAAATCATCATATTATACTGATTTCTGAAGGATCATGTGACACTGAAGACTGGAGTAATGATGCTGGAAATTCAGCTTTGATCACAGGAATAAATGACATGTTCTGTGTAGTTCTGTTGTATTATCAAGGTGTTTTGGTTTCCCTGTTTGTCTTCCTCATTTCCCTTTTAGTTTCCTTAGTTCCCAACGAATCCCTCACCTGTTCCCTGTTCTGTTAATGATCTCTGGGTAACACTTTAGAATACGGTTCCTTCGTTAACGAATAACTACACAAGAACCAATGAGTAACACAATATTAACAATCTAGTAACTATTATTAACTAAAAAGAAACTCTGATTAACGAACTAGTAAGTAATAGCGCACAGATGAAAGTAGTAGTTCACTATTAACTAATCAATAACTACTATTTTTTTAATGCTTCCTAGAGAACTACTGAAAAAGTTTATTAACAATCTAGTAACTACTATTAACTAAAAAGAAACTCTGATTAACGAATTAGGAAGTAATAGTGCACAGATGAAAGTCATACTTCATACTTTTATGGGAATTACTAATTATTCGGATCCGTATTCTAAAGTGAAGATCATGGGAACTAACTAGTAATGACTCAAGTGTCACTACATGATATAGTCATGATTTGTGCAACCAAACACAAAAGTCATTTCAAGCGTTTGAGATATTTGGTGAACTTTAGTATACTTTTAGAACATTTCTTTAGAAGTATAGTAACACTTGAGTCATTACTAGTTAGTTACCATGATCTTCACTTTAGAATACGGATCCAAATAATTAGTAATTCCCATAGAAATATGAAGTACCACTTGAGTCATTACTAGTTAGTTACCATGATTCTTACAGTAGTTACTAATGAAAAGCCAATAAAGTGTAGAATCTTCTCACTCACAAGACACACACACACACACACACACACACACACACACAAAGACACACATATATATGCATATATATATATATATGCATATATATATATATATATATATATATATATATATATATATATATATATATATATATATATATGCTAGGAGACATACATAAAAACAAATTTTTTGTGAGGTAAGTTAAATAATAAATTCACTCTATATGGTACTTGGATGGCTGATTACTCAATATGTTCCAGTCGTCACCGTGACTCTAGTGATTCAGTGCCAGTCCAAAAGAATGCTGGAAAATTGGCCACAGGACAAGTAAGGTCCCGAGTCCCGACAACTGCATTTAAAAATCCATTTCTTTACAATTATTCAGTTGATAAATAGACAGCATAGGCCAATTATTAACAGCTTACATATTGATAATTTAAACAACCTTGTGTATTCGTTTACGGTAGCAGTTCAAATGTTAATGTAGTGCTAGTCATTTATCCTGCATTGGTTATTGATTAGTTTTGTATGAATTATGAAAATTTTCAGTAGTTCTCTGAGAAGCATAAAATAATATAGTAGTTATTGAAGTACCACTTTCATCCGTGCGCTATTACTTACTAGTTCGTTAATCCGAGTTTCTTGTTAGTTAATAATAGTTACTAGATTGTTAATATTGTGTTACTCATTGGTTCTTGTGTAGTTATTCATTAACGAAGGAACCGTATTCTAAAGTGTTACCGATCTCTGTTGTGTTTAAGCCCTTATTTGTCTCTCTTTGTCATGTGATAATGCTTTATTCCTGTGTGTAGTGCTTTTATTTGATCGTCAGTGTGATGTTCTCTCTCCCTTATTATCTACAATAAAGTGTGTCCAATTAGCATGTGTGTACAAAAAAAAACACAAATACACTCTTCTTTTGTTTCATAGAGGTTTGGAACGACATGATGGTAAAACAAATGATGTTTGGTAAATCCAGGGTCATGAAATCAATTGATTGATTGCTTTGTTTCTTTTCACGTGTCGTATGAGTGAGCTAAACACAGTTTGTGTGTTATCTGAATCCTCATTCTTCCCATAACCGCTGGCTGGGATCTCCAGCGCTGGAGTTAATCCAGCAGAAAGAGACTCGCTCCCGTTAAAACCGTTCAAACCGGGAGCTGATAGCATTGTCCGCCTTATCTCAGCTGTGCTAAAGCTTACACTTTCCTTTTAGCACACAAAAACACCTTGGACTCTTGGATTCTACATTTATTTCTTCTTTTTTAAATTCACTGATAGCAATTTCAAAAGGCTCGCTTGTCATGTTGCCATGCCGTAATATTCCCAAAGTATTGCTCTTGTCTTGAGCGCTGCGTTAAATCGTGTGGCTTTTTCATTTTCATAGCACTTTCCAAGTGTGTATGTCCTCATTTAAAACTCCTTCTTTTCTCTGGCGTTGCCTAATTATGCTGCTTAATATCAATGATTGATTAGTTTTGGAAAAACTTTGGTGTCTGGTTCTAAAGAAATGCCAGCCCGATCTCATGAAAGTGCGTATCTATACAACGAATGTTATTTCTCGTGCCATTTATACGCCAAAAATAGTTTTGTCGTGCAATACTACACAGTTTTCGCGTGCACTTTATAGCGTGTAATACACACGCTCTCCCCTAAGGTCAAATGTACCTGTAAATGAACGTGTAAATTATGGAGTTATTAAAGAATCACGGCTGAAGCTGAGCGGGACTGATTATAATGAAGTTGTAATTGTCAGTGTTGTTTGCTGTTGATGAAGACTATAGCGATGAAGCTTGTCAGTAAACACATTTACCATCACGAGAATCATAAATCACTCAGACAAAAGCATCAATTACTCCTATAATCTGCTTCATTTCATCTTCCTTTTATGTCTATTTTATTCTGATACACATCAGAATATATCAATACTTAAGCTATATGTATTTATTCATGCCTGCCTTGTGACAATCCACTAATTATACAATTGTTTGCTTATTTAGTTGTGTAATAATCCATTAATTATCTATCTATCTATCTATCTATCTATCTATATATCTATCTATCTATCTATCTATCTATCTATCTATCTATCTATCTATCTATCTATCTACCTGTCTATCTATCTATCTATCTATCTATCTATCTATCTATCTATCATCTATCTGTCCATCTATCTATTTATCTATCTATCTATCATCTATCTGTCTATCTATCTATTTATCTATCTCTCTATCTATCTATCTATCATCTATCTGTCTATCTATCTATTTATCTATCTATCTATCTATCTATCTATCTATCTATCTATCTATCTATCTATCTATCATCTATCTATCTATCTATCTATCTATCTATCTATCTATCTATCTATCATCTATCTGTCTATCTATCTATCTATCTATCTATCTATCTATCTATCTATCTATCTATCTATCTATCTATCTATTTATCTATCTATTTATCTATCTATCTATCTATCTATCTATCTATCTATCTATCTATCTATCTATCTATCTATCTATCTATCTATCTATCTATCTATCAACTATCTATCTATCCATCTATCCATCTATCCATCTATCTATCTATCTATCTATCTATCTATCTATCTATCTATCTATCTATCTATCTATCTATCTATCCATCTATCCATCTATCCATCTATCCATCTATCCATCTATCCATCTATCCATCTATCTATCTATCTATCTATCTATCTATCTATCTATCTATCTATCTATGTATCCGTCTATCTATCTATCTATCCGTCTATCTATCATCTATCCGTCTATCCATCTGTCTATCTATCTATCAACTATCTATCTATCTATCAACTATCTATCATCTATCTATCTATCTATCTATCTATCTATCTATCAACTATCTATCATCTATCTATCTATCTATCTATCTATCAACTATCTATCATCTATCTATCTATCTATCAACTATCTATCTATCTATCTATCTATCTATCTATCTATCTATCTATCTATCTATCTATCTATCTATCTATCTATCTATCTATCATCTATCTATCTATCTATCTATCTATCTATCTATCTATCTATCTATCTATCTATCTATCTATCTATCTATCTATCTATCTATCTATCTATCTATCTATCTATCTATCTATCTATCTATCTATCTATCTATCTATCTATCTATCTAGCTTTGTAATGATCCCCTTATGATCCGATTATATATTTATTCATTTTTATTTTAGCAGCCATGTATTAATCCACTAATGATCCTCTATTTATTGATTTATTATTTGTTTGTTTGTTTTAGTAGCCATGCAATCCACTTATGATCCGATGTTTATTTATTTAGCTGTGCAATACTCCACTAATTATCCCTCTATTTAATTATTTATATGTGTAATAATCCTCTTATGGTTCCATCATTTTAGTTTAATATTTTTGATCAATCCATGAATCATTATTTATTTGTTTATTATATTTATTTAGCAGTGTAATACTCCACTAATAATTACTATTTATGTATTTAGCTGTGTAATAAACCACTCATGATCATATTATTTAGTTATTTACTTACTTATATTTAGTAGCCATATAATAATCCACTAATAATCCCTCAATTTTAAGTAGCTGTGTAATACTCCAATGATGATCCCTTTATTTATTTATTAGCCATGTAATAATCCACTAATGATCCCACATTTTGATTTTATTTTATGTAAAATTAATTTTTATTCCTTCTACATTCTTACTTATATATCAAGCAGGATTGCATGCGAATGCAATATAATCTCAATATCATCTTGAAAGTTTTACGTCACAATTAGGGCGGTCGATTTAATGTGTTAATTTACTATAATAAAGCATTAAAGTTTAATTAAGCATTAAAAACATGGACACACATAATGATGCCCCTGACCCGTACATAATCATGGCATCACACAGAACAGAACGAATGAGAAGCTGTTCACACACACTCGTTTCTTGTCCAGCAACACCAAGGTCATGGGTTTGATTTCCAGGAAATGCATGATCAAATGTATGCTTGAATGTAATGTGGGTCGCTTCGGATATGCATGAATTTAATGGCTCTCAAGAAGACGCTTGGGAAAATTTGACCTGTTTTTTGGCTCGATGTTTTTGAGGCACTCAGCCTTAAACTGACTGACAGACTGAACTGGACAGGATATTGACTTCTACACTCTAAACAATGCTGGGTTGTTTCAACCCGAATTTGGGTCAAATATGGACAAACCCAAATGTTGGGTTAAAAATGTAATTAAAAATTTTAACCCAACTTCAACTTTCACTTTAAACTGTAAATTTTAGAATTGCATTTTTAACCCAACATTTGGGTTTGTCCATATTTGACCCAAATTTTGGTTGAAACAACCCAGCATTTTTTAGAGTGCAATTTAATGCTTTACGCGACTGACAATGTATTAGAATGACCTTAAACTGTGGGCTTTTCTCTGTAAATATTGTTGTGGCCAAAAGTAATATCTGGAAAATCGACATCTTCAGCCTTTATTCAAATATTAATAACATCATTTTTAGCCAGACCATCATACAAAGAAATTATGAACATATGCAAAAATAAAAGAACCAATTAAATAATAACGTATGAGATTATGTTGTAGTCATTGTATGCTTTTTCTCAACTTTTTTTTTTCTAATAAAATTTTTTTTGTGGCATATTAGTAATATAAAACCTGCCTGTAGTTTGGTTTTTTGCCAAATAATTTTGTCGGACTAATACCTTAACCAAGTTCAGTATTTGTTCGTCCCTCAAATATAAAATGTTTTCATCATATTTAATGGTTTAATCGAATTTTTAGGGTCATAAAAAACAAATATCCCTTTAGGCATCACTTTTGGCCACTACTCTTTGTGATTTGATATAAACAGCGTGTCACATACTGCAGTTACTCTGTGTTTTAGCTCTACTGTAACTCTAATGCTCTGAGAATCCTCAAGGTATCTGCGTTTACGAGGATCAGGAGTTTAGGGGCCGACAGAGACGTCACTTTAGGTGGCGATCAGGGTCTCTTGTCTTTGAGAGAAACGATGAATCAGCTTCACTGAACAGCTGTGGATTCTGAGGCGTAATGGAGAGGAACTGAGAGACGTATCGATCCGCAGGATGAATTATACAACACACTCACACACACACACACACACACACACACACACACACACACACACACACACACACACACACACACACAAACACTCTCACACACACACACTCGAGCTCAGTGGAGATCCAGATGAGAGACTGATGGATGCACAGGGAGGAGTGTGTCCACCCGTCTTCATCATTGATGTGTAGTTGTCAGTGTGTGTGAGAGGAGAGAGACAGACGCCGCTGTGTGTTGAGTCTGAGATGTGTGGTGTGTGTGTGTGTGTGTGTGTGTGTGTGTGTGTGTGTGTGTGTGTGTGTGTGTGTGTGTGTGTGTGTGTGTGTGTGTGAGAGGAGAGAGACAGACGCCGGTGTGTGTTGAGTCTGAGATGTGTGGTGTGTGTGTGTGTGTGTGTGTGTGTGTGTGTGTGTGTGTGTGTGTGTGTGTGTGTGTGAGAGGAGTTAAAGGTCATCTGACGGTTTTGCTGACGGATCACCTCTAATGGACCCGCTTCATTTTATACCTCCATTTATACTTCTTTTTAGTGGCTCATATTTTTCACTATCTATCTATCTATCTATCTATCTATCTATCTATCTATCTATCTATCTATCTATCTATCTATCTATCTATCTATCTATCTATCTATCTATCTATCTATCTATCTATCTATCTATCTATCTATCTATCTATCTATCAACTATCTATCTATCTATCTATCTATCTATCTATCTATCTATCTATCTATCTATCTATCTATCTATCTATCTATCTATCTATCTATCTATCTATCTATCTATCTATCTATCTATCTATCTATCTATCTATCTATCTATCTATCTATCTATCTAGGGGTGTGCAAAGCAGCCGGTATTTGTATCTGTATTTGTATTTGTTGAGGGGGAAAAAGTATTTGTATTTGTATTCGAGTAAAATCCAAAATAGGCGTAAAAATCTAATTTAAAATTCTAATTTACGTTATAGTGTAAGTATTCTTTAATTATATAAATCCAGCAATGAACATGTAGCCTACCAAGGAACGTCATTGAAAAGAAAATAACATAACAGCCATTACCTCATCCATGGTTAAACCAACAACTAATAAAATACCATTGTGAACATTATGAATCCCACCACCACCCGTCCTTGTTGGAGGACGCTGAACAGACAGGGATAATGTATAGCGAGGCGGTTGAT
>NW_027508953.1:617500-727500 GCF_051911475.1 Siphateles boraxobius
CATTTTCATTAAAACAAACTCTTCATTAAAATCTGTACATATATATTATGTTAATATTATTATTATTATATATTATAACACACACAGACACATATATATATTTTTTTTATTATCATTATTATTATTTATATATAGGCCTAATTGAAAAAATATACAAAATATGTTTATTTTTAATTATGAAAAAAATATTAAATAATATATATATAATTTCTAAATATATATGATGCATATAGTTTTATATTTTTCATATATATTTTTTTAAATTAAAAAATATGTATAAATTAAAAATGTATTTATAATTATGTATTGAAATATATATATATATATATATATATATATATATATATATATATATATATATAATAGATTTGAAAATATATATATATATATATATATATATATATATATTTTAAATATATATATATATATATATATATATATATATATATATAGATTATATTGTTATATATATATATTTTTTTTTTTTACATTTTAGTTTGCCCTATCATGTCAAATTTTGTATTTACACCAAAGACTACATAAATTTACTGTATGTTACAGTGATATTTATACATATTATGTGAGTGACTTAAAGTTGCAATTAAAAAAATGTCATAAAGACATTTAGCCTATCATTCATTATTTTACTCTGGAGTTTGCAGTAAGACAGCAGCAGAAAGCCTCTTTCTCTTGCGACGCTTGTTATAATACCGTAATCCATTGCATCTTTAAATTACCTCCATTATGAAAGCATTAAACGAGAGCGCTGTATCTTGATGAATTTCTCAGTCACACTGGGAGTCACTGAATCCATGTGAAGCTGTTAATTATTCAAACAGGTTAAGCCAGCTGAGCACTTTAATCAAAGCACTGCAGATTAATCTGTGAGACTAACACATATTTTAGCAGCTACTATTACATTTTATCATCCAAGAACAGCCTGTGTGATTATTAGCTCTCGCCGTGGAACGTCAAACTGTCTGCTATTTCTGTTTTCACACTAAATTAGCCTCATTAATGATAATTACTGCTACTTTTTCGCCATTTATGCTTTTCTTTGGAATGTGAGTGTGTACTTCATTAACCTGAAAATAGCAGATGTGGCTAATGAGGTGATGTCATACATCAGGTCAGTCGAGATGTTGTATAGATTGACTTTTACTGTGATTAGTGAAGGCAAACATCTTAAGACTAAATCAGGCATTGTGCAGTACATTCTTAAAAATAAAGGTTTCAAAAGAGAGTTAAAGTTCCTCTATAGATTAACAAGCATCCAAGGTCAAAAAACACTTTAATTTTCTCATAGCATCCATTACAGCATCGTCTATTTTCTCAAAGTGTCTGAAATGCTTCATCAAGGATTCAGTCTCTCTAAGCCCCGCCTCTCTGAGAGCTGCTCTGCTGTGATTGGTCAGAAAGCAAACGCTCATTATCATATCTGAATCTCAGCTCTTGATACAGTGATACGAACAGTAACGATGGCGTGGGTTTTACCGTATCAATCTCAGAAAACAGCATCTTCTCGACACGAACAACACAAACTCTTCCAGTCTCAGATACACTAGTGTTTGAGGGCGGAGCTACGAGACGCTGTTCAGCCAATCAGGGCCAGAGGCTGGCATTATGCAAATTAGTTACACATGGTTCAGCAGAAGTGAGACTGACGACTCGTTTCAGTTCAGAATCACTTCTTTCTTTAAGGAGACAATAACTTTATTTATTTGCACTTTGATCTTTGAAAGTTTGACATTCACAAACAGCTCTATTACACACTGCATGAAATGTCATATGCTAAAAAGCATAACCAATTAGTAAGTTAAGTTCGCATTTTTGTAGCCTTTATCCATTTATGTTTTCCAGTGCAGCACACTGACTATATTTCCATCACGGCTGGTTTCCTGCAAATTGTTTGCTGTTGTGCGAACGATGATTTCCCAAAAAAGTTCAATTGTTCACAGTGCTGATACAGACCTGCAGCAATAATCGATCTCTGAAGAGTCTGTGTGTGTTTTTACTTCTTCATGCAATATCTTTCCCAGCATGCATTGATTCATTAGGCAACACATGACACCCATTGATTCTGCTTCCAAGTAGTGAGGTCAAAAGATATAGTAAAGCTTGCCAATGCCATGTCAACGAGATTAAACTGCGCACAAAACCTGAACACACACACACACACACACACACACACACACACACACACACACACACACACACACACACACACACACACAATAACCCGACCCCTAAACCTACCCATCACACAAAACTTTCTGCATTTTTACATTTTCAAAAAAACTCATATGATTTATAAGCTTGTTTCCTTAATTTAGTTCCCCATGAGTGTGTGTGCATTCAGGTTTAAGTCCCCACCGGGATAGAAAAACATGAACACACACACACACACACACACACACAAGAGGATTGAAAAACTTCTGCAAAAGGAGGTAACTTGTGTCCTTGAAAACAGATTGGACTGGCCCACAAAAGTTGATAGAATCAGTGCGATTATTTTTTTTATCATGATGAAGGATGGAAGCCCATCGAGTGTCTCGCTCCTCAATCCGACACGGCGAAGCTCAAATCGGCCTTTATCCGCTGAGTTATAGTACAGTCAAACTTAAAATCGTTGTGTATTTTTCAGCCGCCAGAGAGACGAGGTTTTCTCCGCTTCCCGAATGAATCCCGAGCCTGAACGATCACTCTTATCACACACACGAGATTCGTCAGAGATCTCACTGGTTCTCCTCTCCGGAGCTCTGGGTTTTACACAAGCAGACGTTTTCCTTCTGAGAGGGTTTTAATTAGAGTTTGAGCTGCTTGATCCTGCGGGAATATCACTCCAAGAACCTGTTTTCTACAACTGCGAGAGTAATGGAGATGTAGAATATTGTGTCTGTGCTTATGGACAATGATTAATCAAATCTCTTAATATCTTGATTGTTTTTCCTAGAATTTAATAATCTTAAAATAAGATAATAATCTTAGGAAAGTCTGTAAAAAATAAGGCTCAATGTACATGCGTTTTTTCCGTAATTGTTTTTCCAGTATTTTGTGGTTCAGATGTTGCCTTTTTAATGGACTTAATGGAGATCTCACTTAATTGTCGACTTCAATTCAATTTTAGGGGACGTTTCCAGAAGCGGAGACAATTGATCATAGTAACAGATTAGAGCTATAAAATTTGATGAGAAACATTTGAGTTCATATTGAAATCTTTGGCTTTTGAGGCAGGGTTGAGATCTCGAGACACATTTCTCTGGAAAAGCAGGAGGAAAAATCTGTAGCAGGACCAAATAATCTGATTGATGTCTTGCAGAACCAACTGAGACATGAAAAAATGTCAAATTTGTCACTTTTGTCAAAAAATGTTGAAAATATCAATGTGAACTGACATACTGAATGGGGGATTCGAAATTCAGATGTTCGGATTTTCAGCGTTTAAGGTGGGATTCGGATGTTCAACGTTTAAGGTGGGATTCGGATGTTCAGCGTTTAAGGTGGGATTCGGATGTTCAACGTTTAAGGTGGGATTCGGATGTTCAGCATTTAAGGTGGGATTCGGATGTTCAGCCTTTAAGGTGGGATTCGGATGTTCAACGTTTAAGATGGGATTCGGATGTTCAGCGTTTCAGGTGGGATTCGGATGTTCGGATTTTCAGCATTTAAGGTGGGATTCGGATGTTCAGCGTTTAAGGTGGGATTCGGATGTTCAGCCTTTAAGGTGGGATTCGGATGTTCAACGTTTAAGATGGGATTCGGATGTTCAGCGTTTAAGGTGGGATTCGGATGTTCGGATTTTCAGCGTTTAAGGTGGGATTCGGATGTTCGGATGTTCAACGTTTAAGGTGGGATTCGGATGTTCGGATGTTCAACATTTAAGCTGGGATTCGGATGTTCAGATGTTCAGCGTTTAAGGTGGGATTCGGATGTTCAGCGTTTCAGGTGGGATTCGGATGTTCGGATTTTCAGCGTTTAAGGTGGGATTCGGATGTTCGGATGTTCAACGTTTAAGGTGGGATTCGGATGTTCGGATGTTCAACATTTAAGCTGGGATTCGGATGTTCAGATGTTCAGCGTTTAAGGTGGGATTCGGATGTTCAGCGTTTCAGGTGGGATTCGGATGTTCGGATTTTCAGCGTTTAAGGTGGGATTCGGATGTTCGGATGTTCAACGTTTAAGGTGGGATTCGGATGTTCGGATGTTCAACGTTTAAGTCGGGATTCGGATGTTCGGATGTTCAGCATTTAAGGTGGGATTCGGATGTTCAGCGTTTAAGGTGGGATTCGGATGTTCGGCGTTAAAGGTGGGATTCGGATGTTCAGCGTTTCAGGTGGGATTCGGATGTTCGGCGTTTAAGGTGGGATTCGGATGTTCAGCGTTTAAGGTGGGATTCGGATGTTTGGATGTTCAGCGTTTAAGGTGGGATTCGGATGTTCAGCGTTTAAGGTGGGATTCGGATGTTCAGCGTTTCAGGTGGGATTCGGATGTTCGGATGTTCAACGTTTAAGGTGGGATTCGGATGTTCGGATGTTCAGCAATTAAGGTGGGATTCGGATGTTCAGCGTTTCAGGTGGGATTCGGATGTTCGGCGTTTAAGGTGGGATTCGGATGTTCAGCGTTTAAGGTGGGATTCGGATGTTCAGCGTTTAAGGTGGGATTCGGATGTTCAGCGTTTAAGGTGGGATTCGGATGTTTGGATGTTCAGCGTTTAAGGTGGGATTCGGATGTTCAGTGTTTAAGGTGGGATTCGGATGTTCAGTGTTTAAGGTGGGATTCGGATGTTCAGCATTTAAGGTGGGATTCGGATGTTCAACGTTTCAGGTGGGATTCGGATGTTCAGCGTTTTAGGTGGGATTCGGATGTTTGGATGTTCAGCGTTTAAGGAGGGATTCGGATGTTCGGATTTTCAGCGTTTAAGGTGGGATTCGGATGTTCAGTGTTTAAGGTGGGATTCGGATGTTCAGCGTTTAAGGTGGGAATCGGATGTTCAGATGTTCAGCGTTTAAGTTGGGATTCGGATGTTCGGATTTTCAGCGTTTAAGGAGGGATTCGGATGTTCAGCGTTTAAGGTGGGATTTGGATGTTCAACGTTTAAGGTGGGATTCGGATGTTCGGATGTTCGGATGTTCAGCGTTTAAGGTGGGATTCGGTTGTTCGGATGTTCAGCGTTTAAGGTGGGATTCGGATGTTCGGATGTTCAGCGTTTAAGGTGGGATTCGGATGTTCAACGTTTAAGGTGGGATTCGGATGTTCAGCGTTTCAGGTGGGATTCGGATATTCGGATTTTCAGCGTTTAAGGTGGGATTCGGATGTTCGGATGTTCAACGTTTAAGGTGGGATTCGGATGTTCGGATGTTCAGCATTTAAGGTGGGATTCGGATGTTCAGCGTTTAAGGTGGGATTCGGATGTTCAGCGTTTCAGGTGGGATTCGGATGTTCGGCGTTTAAGGTGGGATTCGGATGTTCAGCGTTTAAGGTGGGATTCGGATGTTTGGATGTTCAGCGTTTAAGGTGGGATTCGGATGTTCAGCGTTTTCAGGTAGGATTCGGATGTTCAGCGTTTAAGGTGGGATTCGGATGTTCAGCGTTTCAGGTGGGATTCGGATGTTCGGCGTTTAAGGTGGGATTCGGATGTTCAGCGTTTAAGGTGGGATTCGGATGTTTGGATGTTCAGCGTTTAAGGTGGGATTCGGATGTTCAGTGTTTAGGGTGGGATTCGGATGTTCAGTGTTTAAGGTGGGATTCGGATGTTCAGCATTTAAGGTGGGATTCGGATGTTCAACGTTTAAGGTGGGATTTGGATGTTCAGCGTTTAAGGTGGGATTCGGATGTTTGGATGTTCAGCGTTTAAGGAGGGATTTGGATGTTCGGATTTTCAGCGTTTAAGGTGGGATTCGGATGTTCAGTGTTTAAGGTGGTATTCGGATGTTCAGCGTTTAAGGTGGGAATCGGATGTTCAGATGTTCAGCGTTTAAGGTGGGATTCGGATGTTCGGATTTTCAGCGTTTAAGGAGGGATTCGGATGTTCAGCGTTTAAGGTGGGATTTGGATGTTCAACGTTTAAGGTGGGATTCGGATGTTCAGCGTTTAAGGTGGGATTCGGTTGTTCGGATGTTCAGCGTTTAAGGTGGGATTCGGATGTTCGGATGTTCAGCGTTTAAGGTGGGATTCGGATGTTCAGTGTTTAAGGTGGGATTCGGATGTTCAACGTTTCAGGTGAGATTCGGATGTTCAGCGTTTAAAGTGGGAATCGGATGTTCAGATGTTCAGCGTTTAAGGTGGGATTCGGATGTTCGGATTTTTAGCGTTTAAGGAGGGATTCGGATGTTCAGCGTTTAAGGGTGGATTCGGATGTTCGGATGTTCAGCGTTTAAGGTGGGATTCGGATGTTCAGCATTTAAGGTGGGATTTGAGAATCAGATGTCGAGAGATGAAGCTGACGTCAATCAGTCGACCAGGTTTGATCACTGAAGTTTACTTTCTACAAATATAACAGATGTGATGAGACTCCCTCCTATAGATGTGATATAGGGGAAAATCTTTGGTCCCCATGAGGAAAACAACTTATAAATCATAAGTGATGTTTTTTGAAAATGTAAGAAGTGTCTGAATGTATCTAGATGCAGAACGTTTTCTGTGGTGTGTAGGGTTAGTGTAAGGGGACAGAATATACCGTTTGTACACTATAATGTACTATTCATGGAAATATTATGAATCTGTCACACGGTTGCTGACAAATATAATCCAATGCGAAGTTTTATTAACAATACAACGGGAAGCAACACACACACTTATCATAGACATACCAGACAATGAACAGAACAAAGCCAGGAACTGAAACACACAAAGAAGATGAACTAAACGACGAACAGCTGTGATGATTGTGTCTGTGTCCATGATGACAGATGAGTGGAGGAACACGAGACATGAATGACAACAAACTAAAAGTCCTCATCGACATTCAGTGCTGGATTTCAGAGATATCGTGTAAGCATGAATCAGCATCAAAACATACATCAGAATCTGAGAACAGAATAAAGTTTCTGTATGTCGATGCCATGTAAAATGCTTGGCTTGCGCCTCCAGGGTCATTGTCAGGACAAGCTCATCCCTGATAAACACATTTAATTGCCCTTCCACTGTCTTAGTTAATTGCATGTGTTTTTTTGCAGATTTTCTCTCTGTATCTCCAGACCGACTGCAGTGGCTGTGTTTTAATTATTCAGGTTCTCTGTTATTTTTTTGATTATAATGTTTGTGGCTCGAGTCATAGCCAGGCATGAGGGCACCGGGATAAATAAATGATTTATGAATAAGTGTAAACCTAACCAGAGACATAAGAAACAAAACCAGACGGGAGACACAGAATATATTATTAAAATATCCCCCAAACTGAATTAATGCTTTACAAATGCTAAACTCACAAGCAAATCAATTTCAATTGATTTGAAATGAAAAGTGATGCAAAGCCCACAAAATAAAGTGTCTTAAAATTTCAAATCAGATCATGAATGAGATTGAACCAGTAGTCACACATATGTATGCTCTAGAGTTTCAGAAGAGATGCGTCATATTGCAAAGTTCATATTTGTATATGCTTTGAGTTTTTCCAAATATGCAGAAGAAAGTTTAGGGGTTTTTTTTCCTCTGGACAAATCCATTAATATTTCATACAGTCGTGACACGCAAGGCTTCTTATGCAAATGTGTCAAGTGTTTGCACAATAAAGATGTAGGCAGCTGAAATAAGGAAAACAAAACAATTTTTCATTCCAGAGTTGAAAGTACAGCGGCACAGGCGGCCGTGCGAGGAGCTTTCAAATGACTTATTCTGACAACATCCAATTACAAATGATAGCAGCATATACTTCAGATGATTTAACCGCTGCATTTACACCTCAAAGCCCACAAAAAAAGTTCAGTGGAGAAAAATCTGCAAATGAAAAACAAATAAAAAGATCCACACGTCCCTCTCGCAGCTGGAGAGCTGCGTTTGCTTTGTCTGAATAACCCAATATTTTACACAAATCTTCTGGCTAGAAAATGCACGGCTGTATTGCGTTTCACAAAATGTTGCATAATGCTCTTTGAAATATGGTAATTCCCCATTTACCTATGAGTTAAAAACACCCTCGTCTTGTATATACCTGTGGTTTTTATTGATTGCAATGTATTGTTAACTCTGACTTTCAAAGTGCTGTATCCAATGTTGGTTTGTGCTATTGCACTTTTCATGTAATATGAGCCCCGGTGTGTTTGTGTACATTATATGTGTTGTTACATACATGTGATGCACATTCTTGTGTAAGTTTTTAAGAAAATGCAATAAAAAAAACAGCATTTTAAAAAAACAAAAAAACACGTGATGATGAGATTTGTATGGAAGTAAAATAATGCCAAATGTTTTTTGAAACAAAAAGCCTGTTGAATTGTACTACTTGAAAAAAATACGAAATAAACCATGGTAAATTTCAGCCTATAAAAATGCAAGCCCTAAAAATACAATGCATTAAAATACAAGCAAGGTTAATGCAATGCATATTTTTTTCAAGTAGTACAAGTTAACAGGCTTTTTGTTTCAAAAACATTTGGCATTATTTTACCTCCATAGATTTGACCCGTGCAAGACGAGACACTGAATTCACCGTCTGTGTTTGAATCGTCTCTGATCTTGAGGGCAGTAAAAGCATCATTGCGGGTGTTTCTCAAAGACTAAACCCGTCCACTCCAGAGCTTTTCAATTGCTTTTGCTCTTACGGAACAAAAATATATGGGAATATACTGCAAAATATAATGCGATACATTACATAATACATTATCATATATGGGAAACTATTGCTTACATTTTTCAACATACTGCAATATATGCATTTGTCATGTATGGCTATATATTAATACATATAATTTTTTTATAAATGAAGACATCTATATATTATAAAGTGTATTACTGAATATAAAATTACCTCCATTATTATATATTAGTCAATACATTGTCACATATTTTTCAATATGAAAAGCATCAATCCTTTATGTATTATTCAATATATTGTAACATATTAACACAATATATTATTCTGTATATTTTCACATATACTGTTAAACCATTTAATATATTGATCATGTGCAAATACATCTACTGATGCTACTGGACACATCTTCAGTGATGTTCCCTGGAATCATTGGGTGTTTCGGGTCTCTCAACATCATACACCCTCATCCAGGCGACCCAGTTGTGGCTGATCAGACCCCAGCTTGTGTCCAGTTGGCAAATCTAGCTACCCTGCCCCCATGGATCTCCTCTCTTGAGCCATAGCCATCTTGAGGCTTTCTCTGCCGCTTCAGTGGTATTGCGGATGGCTCTTCTCCTCCGCACTCCATCAATGCCTAACAGACTGAAGGCTCTGGACAGGGATCGGGCTATAAAGCCCCTGCATCCTACCTCTATTGGAAGACACCTTGCTCTCCATCCGGCTTGTCGACACTCGCTGACTAGTCCCTCGTACTTGGTGAGCTTCCTCTCAAAGGCCTCTTCCAAGCGGTCTTCCCAAGGGACTGTAGGCTCCAACACAACCACTTGTTTGGTGGACTCAGACAAGAGAACGACATCTGGTCTTAAGGAGGTGGTCACAACGTGGTTGGGGAACTTGAGTTGCCGCTCCAAGTCCACCAACAGCTGCCAGTCCCTCGCAGTGGCCAGGATGCCTGCAGATGTTTTTGCGGCTGGTTTTGGCTGCTCTCCAGCTCTGACGAAGGTGATGGCTTGTTTGGAGGGGCGGGAGCGCTTTGCCCACTCGACTCCTGTTGCAATGGCTTCAGCAATGGCCTTCAGCACCTGGTCATGCCTCCACCTGTACCTTCATATCATATTCCTATATCATACATATATAGGAAAATATATTTTCTTTTCATAAGGGTGACCTCCAGAGTTCATTGTTCAGTGAACATTGAATAATGTTATATAATGCAAAGTGGCAGATTCAAAGTTTTCAGCCCTTTACAAGAACTAAGAAAACTAAGTCAAACACAAGAATAGTCTTCATAAAAGAAATGCATTGGACATCCATCAGTGTGCAATGCAGGTAATGCTGTTTCAATTGCTTTAGCTTTAATAAACAGTGACGCTTGTTTATGATAAATAACCTCACCATCAGCAAAAACACGCACGGTTGGGGTTTCTCAGACTACTCATGCTGAATCATCATAACATTTAACATTTAATCAAATGTTTTGCATCTCTCCCATGATTGGAAAAGCATCAGCTCCTGTAAATTTCATTGGAAATGCCAGGAAAGGTAATATTCATTGTGACGCTGCTTTGGAACAGTATGTTCTGTGAAATGCGCTATACAAAATAAAACTAAATTGAGTTCTTTTGTATCAGTGTAACAGGTGCCAGGAACCCAACAGGAGAGGAGCAGAACATAAAGATGACCGTCACACAGCAGGACACTGTAATGACACTGTTATCAACGGGGCTTTTTCACCAAAATTGCACACCAACATCCAACTGGGTCAAAGCACCTCAGCCAGCGGCTCACACTGATTATTTCTTAGAGGCGAGGAACCCGCGAAAGTGATGTGAAATCTTACAGGAATGATTGCATCTCTTGGTTTATACGCTATTGTATATTGCAAGACAAACAATGATGCTTATTTCCATGTGTAGTTTGATTCTGGCTGAATGTATCTGATGAAAACCCTATAGAAAAACAGCATCAGCTTACTGAAAATCACCAGCTCCAATCTGATTGGCTGCCGCTATAAGGTCAGTGGTATCACATCTTTGACAGATATTCACAGAGTTAATCTCATTCTTGTTATGTTTATGTTAGTATGATGAAGTGTACCAGGAGGCTCTGGGTGCACGCAGAATACTTTTAATACTAATTTATTAAAGATACGCGACATGAGTAGCAGCAAGTACACAACGGAAACTTCTCGGGCTAATTTGCATAAACTGTACTGGCAAGTGCTACAGCCAATAGGAAGAAAGCATATGTTGTCTCTGGCATGTGATTGGTTCACAGGAAAAGGCAATAATGTTACAATTCTCATCTCTCAAGTAACTTTCTGACAAAAAAAATATTTGTTCATAGAGGGTTTCATTTTATCAACACTGTTGACAAAAATATGACAAGTAAAAAATTAGTCTGCAAGGTATTAAAAGAAAGAAAATATACAATGTTGTTGATTGTTGTGCTTAGACTAAAAGATAAACAGTGAAATGAACTGCTTTACTAGCGAGTTAATTACCTCGAACACATCTGATATACAGTAGAAGATTAATCAGCAAAAAATCCAAACATAAATGCTCTTGCTTTAAAAATGCCGTTTGAAATTTTGCACATTGTTTTCAACTTGTATGATATTTTCATGGACTAAAATGTTGTTTTCATCTACTAAAATGATATGCCATTTCAGTCAGAGAAAAGTAGAGCACAATTTGCTAAACTGAAAATTTAAAAGGAGATTTTTGTCCAAAGCAAGTCTAATTTATGAAAAGTCATGGGCTATTGTCTATTGTAGTGACGAATGGAGCAAAACTCACTTTCTGTTGGTCAACGCAAGCAAATCCATTGAGAAAATCTAGACGGGACTGGATTTCGCCCGCGAAAATTCACTAAACAACAAAAGCTGATGTAAAAACGAACAATGAGTATCCAGAAATCTGTCTGTGGTGTTTAATAGCAAGTAAACTCAATATCTGTGAACTTAAGATGCATTAAACTAACTTTATTTTTAGAGCAAACCTGAGAAAAAAATGTGTCGGCTGTTCTAATTTATTTCCCCAAACCTTTTCTCTCCAAACAAGGTGGTGCAATTTTTCACTTGGGACATAAAGCATAATTAGACAACATACGAGCTCGATGATCTTCTCCTCACATGATCCTCCACCGGGATAATGATGTCAAGCGATGTCACCTTTGATTCATTTGCGGTGCAGGAGTGTGATTGAGTTTTCTCTTGAAGACAATTACTAACGGCTCGCGGCCGATGATATTGGTAACAGATCTGACGCTGCAAAGCGACTAATTGTGCATCTTATTTTCTTAAGTGCTCAAATTATTGCAGAGATGTGTAAAGTCACACCGCCGACATCATGACCTTCCTGTGCTGACGGCCTCAGGTTTGCCTAACCAACTGTATTTACACGTCTCGGGTGGATCCGTTTGAGAGACAGAGAAACGCAATATTGATGCGAAGCCTTGATGTTATCAGAAGACAACAGATTAATCTCCGGACAAACACTACGGACGGAGATGATGATGTAAAGGCTCTTTCCTGATATAAAGGCAATAAATGTCTGGACTTGACTTGAAATTGTTGACTTGTTTGAGTGGGCGGATTTGATTTATAACACTGTATTCTATATTAATGTGTCAAGTTTCTGGGCGATCATAATACATAGTCTAAAACAGGCGTTTTCAAGCTAGTGAAGAGATGAGTCCCAGCTTAGGCCACAAGCAATCCGATTGGTTCAAAGCACGTTTTATGGGTAATCACTTTAGTGCAAATCAGACAAAATCACTTTATTATAGAAGTCGTTTGAACTACGTTATAACGAGTCATTAATGTCTTACTTTATAAATAAACCACAGATTTGAGCTTTAAAGGCGCACTATGCTAGCCTGGCTCCGCCCTCCTACGCACTTCCGCTCAATTTCATTTTCCTTGAGTACTACGTCTGGGATTGCGCTGTAGACTTTGGTTTTCTCCGATCAATTTTTTACCGGGCCAATCAGCAACAGAGGGAGTGGCTGAGAACGATGACGTTGATGTCGACTCGTGCGTTATTTTGAGTTGTAGTTCAAAATAAGAAAGATGCGAGCGAAGCTATTCGGTCCGTTGTGGCAACGCTGCCGAATATCAAGACGTTAAAGCCGGAGCAAGAACAATCTTTGCTTAGTTTTGTGTTTATGGCCATCCTCCCACGGGGTTCGGGAAAAGACATATGTCACGACCAAACGTCAGCGATTGGTTATGGCAGATAGAGTGACTCTGGGCAGATCCAATAGTTTTAGACTTCAATAGAATACCCGCCTACAAGGAAGTTAACGCTTGTCAATGGAGCGGTGCCAGACTCTCTGTACAAATGAAATGTACGAGAGTCTGGTAGAACCAGGCTAGCACTATGCAGGATTTCCGTTTTTATCAAACAGCGCCCCCTAGAGTCGCTGTAGAGTACTTGTATTTAACGTTACCGTCGTAAATACCACTCACGCAGAGCGTCTCTGCACTTTATAATAATAAAGTAGCCTACCGCGTTTGATGGCTTATAACGTTTTTGCATGATTGCAGCTAAATTACGTAAATAGCCTATATCCTAGGCCTACTGTATAATTTCATTTGTGTTTTTTGAGTGAAAACATTACAAAATGTCAGATGACATCAATAAAGTTACATGTACGTCGCATTATTTCGTAACAATGTCCGTTATAATGTCGTTAGACATGATTATTGCAATTTATCATAATAGTTTGCAAATTGCGCTCATTTACGCTATTTACAACGTGTAGGTTTATTTATGTCCTGATAATTATGTGAGATATTGACAACTGTTCTCATGATAATCGCAGGAATCAACATTAACAGTGAAAGACTGAGTGAGTGGGACTCTTGTGCGGTTCCTCGCGCTGTCAGATTCTCGTTTCCTTTTTCTAGACTCTTCCGATCGCGCTTTCTTCGTTCTTTTCTCCATTCTGAAAACACAGGTCTGATGTTTACTCGTGTCTGACTCCTCGCTCGGTCAGTCTGCCGTTTCCTCTTTCTCTGTTCCTCCGACAATGCTTTCCTAGCTTTCTGCTTCTTATATGCCGGCTTAGCCATGATAGTTGCTCTTATAGCTAGCCGGATCCTGGATGGGGGCGTGTGTGTGTGTGTGTGTGTGTGTGTGCAGTGCCGTAATGCAATTCGTAACATCGCGAGAGCTGATATCACTCGATACTTCCTGACGCTGAGGCCGGCGGCCCGCCATTCAACCCGAAAAAGTCATATAACCATTCCAATAACTCCGAAGCTGTTCAGTTAAGCTAAAAAACTGAATAGTTCCCCTTTAAACAACTACATTCTCGACTAAAAAACTCTTAAAACTACATTTCGTGACACAATAAAAATAGTATTTTTAAATTTCGCTGCCTTTCTCCTCTGCTATTGACGCAACCTACTATGAAAAGCGCTATACAAATAAATGTATTACTTGATGGCAACAAACTGCTAAAATCTTTTTATTTTTTTTATCTTATCTTGCACATAGCAGCGGGATTTAGCAGTCTACATAAAGCTACACATAATGCCAAAACAGCTCACGTTAGCTTCAAGTTATCGCGAGAACAGATTTAGATCAGACATACTACTGGCATACTCTTGGGGTCCTAAGCTGGGACTCATCTCTTCACCAGCATAGACAGTAAAAGAAATGGACACAGCGACCCCATTAATTTCAACGGAGAAGACTGAAGCCCGATTATTGCACTTCCTGTCTGATGGCTGAGCGACTGCAGGCTCAAACTGAGCTTGACGACAGTCTGACAGTAGTAAAACTTCTAGTAGCTGTGCCAAGACAAATCTGAATCACCTAATTCCTCAAACACATTGTTGAAATATTTTGTCCCGTTGCTTTTATGGACTCTCCATCTAAGGGCTTCTAGGGCTGTCACTTTTGAGAAAAATCAAATTCGAACGGTTATCGAATATCAAGTAATGTATTCGAATATATTCGAATTTCTACAAGACCCCCCCCCCCCAAAAAAAAAAAACACCGTAGCGGAGATTCAATCACAAATTTATTAACAGTCTGACAGTCATAAACAGGAGGACTCAGGCCTGTCTGAAAACATTATTTTTGACTTAATGTTTTAAACAGCAGGTTATCAATTTAATCTATATAAAGTGCCACTAAGCTACATGGAAAAAAACTGCATCGGAACAGCACGGCACAAACAATAATGTGACGGATTAAACAGCAGGAGTAAGGCCTATAGCCTAGCCTCATTTCTTATTTCAATTCATTTCTTAATATTGTTTGCTAGAAACACCAATTTATCAACTTGATCTGGGTCAAGTGCGGCTCTCTTTTTATTGGCGATGTTCCCCGCGGTGGAGAACACGCGCTCAGTGCGCAACACATGTGCCTGGCACACACAGATTTGAGCGTCAATGTTGAGAGAAGTGGTATACGGTGTAGCTGTAGAACCCAAAATATTTCCAGATTCGACTTTTTAGATGAGTTGAGGTCGTAATTCTCCGCTCGTTCTGTGCGTTATCTTCCATTTTCAAAACAGGGAGGCTATTATTCGCTTGATTTGGTCATGGGCTTACGCTACAATACGTTTAGAGCGCCCGCTCCTGGATGAGATGGCAAACAATAATAAAAAACAAAAAACGGTCTAATCATAGACTGTAAAAAATGCGCTAAACATGGCACTTTAAAAACCGGATAGTTTATTTATAGTTCGAATACGGATATTTCACGTCATGTTCGAATGCATATTCGAATATCGAATAAAAAGTGACAGCCCTATGGGCTTCTCCTTGACTTTATGCCTCTATGTCCCCCCGATTGCCTCATAAACAGTAAAAGATTGCCTGTGAGCTTCTCCTCCTGTCTATACGGTAATTTCTCTACTGTGCGACAGAGAGTCGCTGGGTATGACGCAATCGTTAGCCTATTTTTACAAACACGGCTACAAAGTAATGGAGCCTTTTATACATTGTCGTGTCTCTTTAGAAATAAATAATGGACAAATGAAGTCTTTGGACACCTCAGATGTAAAGTTATTCGCCGTCAAAGTGACGCCAAAATGAATGGGAGTCAATGGAATGCTAACAGCAGGTGAAGTTCTGCTACAATGGCGGCGCCCGCGAGGCTTCAGTTTCCGGCTGATGGATTACACCCTTGTTCACCACACCGGAGGCCAACATCCAAATGCTATCCATCCTAAATAATATGTGAGATTAGAATAAGTGTGTCCCAAAGCAGAAGAGTATGCCAGAAGTCCCCGGATGGTCTACTATATCCGGTGGATTTTCGAAGTGTGCATCCGTGCTAACTATAACAGCTAATATCACCCACTGTCCTTTGCGTTTTGGAGGAGGAACTAAAAAACATGAGTAAAATGTGTAAAAAACTACAAAACGTGACGGATGCGTGATCGACACTGAGAGGTTTAGATAAAGGTTTGATTGGCTAATCAAAGTTTATCCTGATAAAAATCTACAAAAAAATATCCATTTGGCCATTCACTTTTAAATGCATCATTGAGCATTAATATATGAGGAGAGTCTCTGCATGAAAAACCTGTTACTGCATATCAACATGCTTCTGAATTTCTCTCCCATATAAGAAATTAAATTAAATGTGGTGGATTTTAACTGTGGCGAGATGATTGACAGGCCAGTTTACTGTGACAGGACGCGTCAGAGAGCAACCGTTGAAGACGCAATTTTACAACATGATAGTTTGTCCCAAAGCTTGTCTACTCTTCTGCTACACGCTCATAAGTATCTACTTTTTCTTCACAAAAAGAGTACATACTTTTAGGGCGTAGTATAAGTAGGCGAATTAAGACGCAGCATATTTTATGATTTATTTATAAGATTCAGATCGTGTTCAGAGCGGGTCAAGTAGGACTGGTAACATTAGAGAATCCGTGGGAAAGTTATATAATAATAATACATGTAGAAATACATAAATCATAAAAAATAAAATATTAAAGTAAATATATTAATAAATAGTTAAATAAAAATAAAGCTTAACATAATTAAATAAATAATAAGATCGATATAAATTAATAGTTAAGTACATTTGATAAATATAAATATATAAAAATAAATAAATAGTTCAATAAAGAATGCATAAAAAGGAAAAGAAAAGAAATGCGTAAATAAAGAAATAGATCAACAGTACAGTACTACAATGAGTTGAATAATATAACTTTAATATATAATATTTAAGGCATAATTATTACATACACACACACACACACACATATATATATATATATATATATATATATATATATATCAAGATTGGGGGTCTTTGTTGTTTTTGGTGTTTTGTTTAGTTGTTTTTCTTGTTTTTTTGCTGTGAGTTTTAGCGTTGCTCATACTTGATGATTGACTTGAAGAGTTTCCACCTCCTGACTGACTGTTTTCTTCTGTCTGTGACAGTGAAGCATCTCTCATGGCTGATGAGATCTCTTCATCAGCAGCGTTTGTGTGTCTGAATATAAAATGATGGAGTCGATCTGAGCTCAACATCAGCTCACATTATGTGAACAAAGTTTGTTTTGTGAACTAACAGCAGGAGATCAAGTGATAAAAAGGGTCTTTCAGTACAACCGCAATTATTTGTGTTTGCTAAAGCAAGTGTAGCTATTACTATTGCTTATATAGATTTGATCAAACCCCTTTCACAAAGTGAAATTTATGTAAAAAATGTGCTTTTAGGCGAGACACTACAGGTGAATAGGGTAATTTTTTTAACTAACAGATATCACCGTGAAACTTTGCCAGTTGATTACCTACATTAAAACGAGAAAAAAATGTATTACAAGTTTTCTTTAATTTAATGTTTAAATATGCAAATGAGGCATTATCTAATTAAATATGCGCTAATTTGCATATATTTTAAAAAACTAAATCTGAGTATTGGATAAAGCCAGGTTCAAATTTTTTTTTTCATTGTGTTCACATATTAGATGGGGAAAAGATTACAGAGGGATTTATGGATATCTACTTTTGTTATCCTGTAAATCAGAATATACTGTCAATAGCCTTAAAAAAATGATTTTCGCCATGTTTTTTGAATAACCCAGCAAACACAGAACGTTCCCCTAACGTTCCCGAATGGTCCCATGAGGTTATTTTTTTGGGAACCAAACAAGAACGTTATAGGAACGTTCCATGTAGGTAATTTTTAGGTTCCATTTTTATAACGTAAGGAAAACGTTCGGGAACGTTCCCCTAAAGTTAAGGGAAAGTTCTAGGAACGTTCTGGGAACCAAAAACGTCCTGGTTGAGTATGCAACCCACCGTTCCCTGAAGGAGGGAACGGAGGACGTAGTCGACGCGACTGAAATGGGATCACGCTAGGGAGCCTATCATCTTCGAGTACTATTGAACGAGCCAATGTAATTGGCGTGCGTGATTCGCATCACACACTCCGCCCCCGCGGCGCGGGTATAAATACGGAAGTGGATGCACGCACTAGTTGCTTTTCGCTGCGGAGCCGAGAGTAACCCGGGGTCAGCGGTGGTCCAGCGGTAGTGGCAAGGGGACTACGTCCTCCGTTCCCTCCTTCAGGGAACGGTGGGTTGCATACGCAACCAGGACGTTCCCTTTCAGTCGATAACGTCGGACGTAGTCGACGCGACTGAAATGGGATCAACCATTGAACACGCCACTAACGCTGCCACCTTCCAGTGCCTAAACCAAAGCCTCCTGATGCCCCCGCAAACTTAAGGCGGGGAAGGACAGGGCTTAGGCCAGGGAAGTCACTGCTGTTCCTACAGGACCACTGGGAAAGCGTTCCCCGTACGTTGGAAGGAAGGGACGCTGCGGAAGCCACATCCAACCCGAGGGAGGAAATGTGGAGAATACACATATGAACTGGGCGGAAACCGGGCAGTCTAACATATGGAATGTCACTGGGGTGGCTCCAGCCTAAGACGGGGGGAGACACACCGGACAGTGACGGCAGAGAGACTCTGCCGAGGGAAGACACGGGCTCACCGCAGGGAGCCGTATCGTGGAAGAATACACATATGGGGTCACCGAAGGGACCGCAACATATGGACCCAGCCTAACACAGGTTCCACACTGCTTACGAGTGGTAGGCCTAACACCAGACGTTCCGCACGTCCGACGTCGGAGGGGTGTGGAGGAACTCAACAGGGTTCAATTTTAAGGGAACTCAACTGGAGTAGAAAGGCGCACGTATCCAGTCCATAGGAGGGGAATGGCGCAGCAAGCCGACACTTGAACCGGGCTCACGGTGAAACTGGCTTCATGAGAAGGGAGCCCACGGGAAGCAGCGGTTCAACTAGGTGTCGTCCAGCCCCCAACTCTAGAATCTGTTTAGCAAAGTATATCGTCAACGCCCAGGCGGAGCACTTTACACTCATCATAGAGGAGCTCAACACCTAAGTGGACATGTTGCATCTCGGATCTTTGCCGAAATGAAGGCAAGCACTAAGTGCAACTTTGCATGGAAACAGCCTTCCCTCTCTGCTGAATTCCAACAGATATTTGAAGAGCTGGTCTGAGGTCTATGACTTGCATTCTGTACACGTCCAAGCGAATCGGACAGAGAAGCCAGGGCTGGATCTGCCTCCTCCAGGGCAGCGCTTGCAGGCTCACCACCTGCTCCTATTACGGGAGAGGTAGGAACCTTGGGCACAATCCGAGCCGGGGTCTCAGCTTGTGAGAGTTAGCCGGCCCAGACTCCAGGCACAATACGTTGACCGAAAGCGAGCAAGTCCCTACCCTCTAGTAGAGACCACGCGAGCAGGAGAACTGATATAACAGAATTTTTAACTCACTACCCGCAGTGGCTCAGGGGCGGTCTCTGCAGTGCAGTCGCACCAGGGACAAGGCCCAAGAGGATAAAGAGGGACACAAGGATTTACAAGACCTTGCTCCTCAGGAACCTGACGATCAGAACGTGCTTCTGCATACTTCTGCAACACGATGAGCGTCGTTTAAACACCGAGGCAACATCATTTTGAGGGTGATTTAGGAAAACAGCCTACTGTAACCCATTTTGCAGGAAAGAGAGCACTGAAGTGATCGAAAGCTTTCAGGATCTCCTCAGGGGAGAAGACGCACTCAACGACTAGGTTCCACTTCTAAAGGCGTAAGCACGCTACCCAATTCTAGGGGGTGCTCGCAGAAGTGATGGTAACTAACACATGTTCTTGTGATAGCCACCTGAACCTCCGCGTTCGGATGTAAGACCGCCCGGAATCTCCGGGGGAAGAACGCGTGTGCCATCGTGCCCCGTCCCCGAATCCAGGGGAAGTCAGGAAGGCTGTTGAAGGGAACCAGGTCTAGTTGGGCCAATGAGGGGCAACTATGAAGACCTGTTCCTCTCCTGACATGGCACGTAGGTGCAAGTGACGGGCGCAAAAGACAGGAGCATTGCTCAACACAACATGTGAAGATCACTGGGCTTCAGGAGCATTTTCTGCTCAGCACTTGGGTGTGACAAGTTCACTGAGCTTCAGGAGCATTCCTGCTCAACACCTGAGTGTGATAAACTCACTGAGCTTCAGGAGCATTTCTGCTCAACACTTGAGTGCGAGGAACTTCACTGAGCACCAGGAGCATTTCTGCTCAGCACTGCGTGTGATGAATTCACTGAGCTACCTGTGATGGACTCACTGAGCTACAGGAGCATTGCTGCTCAACACCAGAGTGCGATGAACTTCACTGAGTTTCAGGAGCAAATCTGCTCAACATGAAGAGTGATGATTTCACTGACTTGCAGGCGCAAGGCGACCATGAGTCGCAGTCACTTTTAGAAGGCTCACTGGGGTTAAACGCATTTCTGCGGGCCCCTGGGGCCGCTGAGTCCCAGTGTTTGTCCAAGGGTAGTCCGCTCGGTTTACCCAAACACTGGCGGAAAAATAAAACCGGGGGGGCAACTGAGCGGCCCCGGAATGGTCATGACCCAGCCGGACCCAGGGGATGGAGTCTCCACTTGCCCTGGCTATAACTGTCGTGAGGCTCGATGGCGGCACGATTGAGTAAGCGGGAGGAGTGGAATAAGGCGCCCTCAGAAGCGTCTGACTCCAAGGAGGAGGTGACGGGTGAGTTTGTGACATGCAGGGGAAGCTTGCGCAACGGTCGCAATGTCTAACAACTCGAGGCACGAATGCCCGTGTAGTCGGGGGTCGCCCAGGCCCCCGTTAAAACACGCCCTTTGTACATGGCCGCTCTGTTGAAGAGGGTTTGGCAGCAGACCGGGATGAACTATAGTCACACAGGGTGAGCTGCTCTGCCACGGTCACCTCGGGACTCGATCGTGAAGCTAGCGCTGAAGCGGTCACATATGGAGGGAGCCAAAGGCTGCGACTACCATATACCCCAGGAGCCTCTGAAAGTTCTTTCAGTGGGACCCTTTCTCACTTCAACACCAGCTGAACACATTCTCATTGGAGAGACATGTTGGACCGAGTACCTCTCCAAAACTAGAAAAGAGATACTCAGCCCGTGGGCGAGATTACTCTCTTCCAGTTGACCTGAAGACCCAACGGGCTCTGGAGCACTCGAGGGGAAGGACACTGTACTGATACTCCACCCTTAGACGCAACACACAGGATGGCCTGCGGTGCGGGAGGTAGAGATCTGAAGCACATGTCTTTCAGGTCAAAGCTGCAGACCAATCTTGGGCCAAGATGGTCACGACCCACCACCTAGTAGCACGAAGAACGAGTTTACAACTGGCCTTCGTACCGGCTGGAGGAGCGGCTATATCAAATCCTTCGCCAGCAGGATAAGATAAGCACGCACAAGTCAGGAGCACTGCTCAACACTCGGTGTGATGAATATCACTGAATTTTCAGGAGCACGTCTGCTCAACACCTAATGTGATGACTATCACTGACTTGAGCGGGGTAGCCGAGCCTGAGGTGGGGCAGCAAAGTAGAGAGAGTGGTGTTAGTGTGCTGTGCAACACTTACCTGTCTCCACAAGCGGCAGGGGGCGCGTGAGAAGGCGGATGACCGGGTCCTCGAACGCACCAAGCTGCCTGCTGGCGACCAAGGGGGAGCTGAGGGGTGTAAGGCTATACAGGGTCGCACCCGCCAGACTGGCCCTCTTGGGACCCAGGAACAGATGAAATTGCTCTCTCTTTGAAGTGTGGGTACCGCTTGCTCCGCTTTTTTTTTTTTTTTTTTTAGGGAGCCAGCGGCGGAACAGACACACACACAAACAAAGGCTCCACCCGGCCCTCACCCGGGGGGAGGGAGTGATCGTGCCACTCCAAGAGCATCTCATCCATTCCTGGGCGGCCCGCTCCGGAATGCTTTCGCTGTCGCTTGCCACCTGGCTTGGCAGCGCCTGGAGCGGGCTGGGCGTCTCTACTGCGGCCGGCTCCCTGCTGAGGCCTGGGTGGAGGCTGCTGCGGAGGGCCAGCAGGAGCGGCGGCCGGAGAACGCCCACGGCGACGAGCAGGCGGAGGAGCTGCCACCGGCGGCGGGTGGAGGCAGCAGCTGGCCACCGGGGCAGGATGTGCCGGATGACCTCCGTCTGCGCTTGAGCGGCAGAGAACTGTTTGATGCAGTTCTCCACCGCGTCGCCGACCAGCCCAACCTGGGAAATTGGGGAGACCAGGAACCGAACCTTGTCCGCATCCGCCATACCAACCAGGCTGAGCCAACGAAGGCGCTACTGGACCACCAAGGTGGACATCGCCAGACCGATCACGCACGCTACGACACCCGTACCCCGGAGGGTGAGGTCGGATGCAGTGCGGTGCTCACCTATGAGCGCACGGTCTGGATTACCCTCGTGCATGCCATGGGTGCCCTAGCCTGCAGCAACGCCATGGCACGCAAGAGGAAGGGGCTTGCCCACAGGCTTTGTAAGCTCTGCCCGTCGGAACGGACGAAACTCACAGGCCTTAGGGGGGAGACGAGGATCCCCCCAAAAGGCAGCGGCCGCCGGACACAGGTGCACCTGTGTCGACAGACCGCTCCAATGGAGGGACACCTCGCAACCCTTCACCGTTCCTCCATCAAGGGTAATGAGGGGGAAAAGCTATTCAGGCAGTTTCTGGCAGAGAAAGATGCTGTTCACCACCTGATAAGCTCTCCATGCATTTCGGGAAAGAAAGGCACTGGGGCGGCGAGCTGAGAACCAGCGCGGCCCGCCCCAAGATACCAAACTCCAGATTCCAACCGAGACTGAACGGGACACGGTGGAGGTTCCACTCGAGCCCGGCAGCCTCGGCGGCCCGTTTCAGCATAGCTGATAATTCTGGATCCGGCTCGGGCAACATTGAACTCCCGGAGGGAGACAATGCAGCCGAGTCATCATCTCCAGAAGTCAGCTCACCCTCTGATGCTGCAATCGGCGTCCTGTCCTCCAGGGGAGCCCCGAGTGAAACCGCTGGCCCACCCATTACAGATGGACCAGCAGACAACACAGGAGGCTCCAGTGGTTGCAGTGGAAGGGAGGAGTGAGGAGCCCACAGGGAATGGTTACCGGGCGGGACATCCAACACTATCCTCCGGTCACCCATCCCACACAGCACCCGAGGGTGGGGCATGGTAATGGGGACTCGCTCTCCGCGAACGAAGGCGAGTCTCGCCCTCAACACTGCGACAGTCATGTTCCCACAGTGAAAACATGAGCTGTCCACAAAAGCTGTCTCAGCGTGCTGTAAGCCAAACACGTGACACAACAGTTGTGACCATCAGAGAGAGACAGGGAACGACCGCACCCAGAAACGCACGGGCGGAATGACATCTTGAAAAAGACGCAAACGCACCCGTGTTGCTCTTTCAGAAAATAGGACCGTCACCAGTGCCGGAGCACACAGGGAAATGACCGCGGCAACACTGAACAGAGAACTGAAACAGTGAAGCACTCACTTTTCCGCCCTCTAACCAGCCATCAACACACACAAACATTTAGAAATTTGTTGCTGTTAAAACAGCAGTTGAGAGCTCAAAGCTCGCGATCACCGCTGCACTCGCGCTGTAGAACACCAGCACTGGGAGAGTCTTCCTGAAGAACACCGACACACTCGCTCGTTGTAGACAACAGCACTCTCAGAGACATCAAACGATCGGCTCCGAAGCGAAAGGCAACTAGTGCGTGCATCCACTTCCGTATTTATACCCGCGCCGCGGGGGCGGAGTGTGTGATGCGAATCACGCACGCCAATTACATTGGCTCGTTCAATAGTACTCGAAGATGATAGGCTCCCTAGCGTGATCCCATTTCAGTCGCGTCGACTACGTCCGACGTTATCGACTGAAAGGGAACTAACGTTCCAAGGACCTAATTTTGTTTGCTGGGAATATGTTATATAAATCAGACTAGGAATAATATATTTACAAATCCCTCTGTAAATGTCTTCATAATATAACTAGGTAGAAGACTGGAAAGTTTGGTGTATATAGGTGCCACCAAAGCCGTCTAAGGAAAGCCTGGCCACTCCCAATTAAGCCCTATTGTACTGAATTTTGGTTGTAGTTCCACTAGAGTTCCACTGGGGGCGATCGTCCGAGTGCAAAATGAATGGGAGTCTATGGGGCTAGACGGCTAAATGTGTCTCTTTCACCCGATTGCCGTTGAGAAATCTCAGATTTGAATGTAGATTTTGCAAGTTCAACATGGGTTATAGATCCAAAGTTGAATGAACAAGTACTTATGTCCTTTCGATTTCTTACAGGTTTAGTTGTGGTTGCCCATAACACGGTAGCATTCTGCTAATGGACTTTGATTGGTCAGTGAAGGACTGATTACGTCCAGAGATACCGCTTGATGGCATCGTGGCATCCGAAGTGTTTTCGGCGTGGTCTTTTAAAACAACAAAACAAAAACTCTTCTAGCACGTGTATTTACCTGTGTCAGCGGTGTTGTCGATGCCTCGACAGAAAAGAAAGTTAAGCTTCAGTTAAACCTACTTTAAAAAGAGAGTCTTGGGCCTCATAAAGACCAAACAACACCTGTCAACCACATAGCAACGCCACCCCAGAATATGCAGGTGGTCCAATTTGACTTGGGCCAGAAAACAACTACTTAAATACAAAATAAAAAAACAGTAACACCCTAGCAACCACTTAGAACACCTTAACAACTGCATAGCAACACCAGAATATAATAGAAAGATGCAGGTGGGCTATTTTTGACTTGGGATAGTAAGCAGCTACTTTAAAAAAACACTTAACACCCTAGCAACCACTTAGAACACCTTAGCAACTGCATAGCAACACCAGAATATAATAGAAACATGCAGCTGGGCTATTTTGACTTGGGAAAGTAAGCAGCTACTTTTAAAAAACACTTAGTAACACCCTAGCAACCACCTAGAACACCTTAGCAACTGCATAGCAACACCAGAATATAATAGAAACATGTAGGTGGGCTATTATGACTTGGGATAGTAAGCAGCTACTTAAAAAAAACACTTAGTAACACCCTAGCAACCACTTAGAACACCTTAAAAACTGCATAGCAACACAGGAATATAATAGAAACATGCAGGTGGGCTATTTTTGAATTGGGATAGTAAGCAGCTACTTAAAAAACACTTAGTAACACCCTAGCAACCACTTAGAACACCTTAGCAACTGCATAGCAACACCAGAATATAATAGAAATATGCAGGTGGGCTATTTTGACTGGGGATAGTAAGCAGCTACTTAAAAAACACTTAGAAACACCCTAGCAACCACCTAGAACACCTTAGCAACTGCATAGTAACACCAGAATATAGAAACATGAAGGTGGGCTATTTTGACTTCTACTAATAAGCAACAACTTAAATAACACTTAGTAACACCCTAGCAACCACTTAGAACACCTTAGCAACTGCATAGCAACACCAGAATATAGAAACATGAAGGTGGGCTATTTTGACTTCTACTAATAAGCAACTACTTAAAAAACACTTAGTAACACCCTAGCAACCACATAGCAACACACTCAAAACAAATAAGTACAGTATTAGCATCATGGTGGTGGGTTTCCACAGGCACACATTACGTTTTCTTCCATGATTGTACAAATGTAGTTTATGCATATAGTTTATGTTTGTTGCAGAGAAATGGAAACTATTTTTTAATGCTTGTTGCCTTTTATATAGTGTCACTCCTGTAGTACAAGTCAGTGTTCCCCTGATAGGCTCATCTCTCTCACTTGAAAAGCATCTCTGTGTCTGACCTGAAGCGGTCGTGTTGTCCTGACCCAGCACTCACACACAGGAGCCATCCGACGGCTGTCTTTCATGTTCTCTCTGTGCACAGTGGCCTTTGTTCGGGCAGAGGAGGAACAAACGCTGTTATTGAGGACACAACTAATACTTTCCTCCCGTCTATTGTTTCTTGCAGAGCTTTACAAAAATGTCATAAAAATGTCATGACAGTGTGATTCACTCAATGTCAGTCTCGAAGTGCTCTTCTCTGTCCTTATTCTTGCTTCTCAGTAATGCTTCGGATATTGATTGTACAAAACTCATTTACTCATGTATAAGGCTCAAATTCTGGCTATGATTAGTATGGAGGGGGTCAAATTGACCCTAAACGTATTTTATAAATTTCACAAAAAGTAACACTATGAAGAAATACATCTCAAACATTACAATAAATAAATAAATATGAGTACATATGATTTTCAAAACTGTATATAACAACTTTTTTTGTTCTTACAAATTCTTAATATTATAAACAGCATTGTAACTACTTTCCAATATTGTTTTTAATAACTTTTTTATCAAAATAAGTTTCGAAAAGCACTTTTTCTGTGTGCTTTCATAATTGTACATTTCACACTTTGCATGTTCATGACCCTAAATGAGAAAAAGTCAGAAAAACATGAAAAACTTAAACAGTATTTCTGACGACTAATACAACTTAAAATTATATAAGGGTTAAGACACAACTGGTTTCATGCTCATATTAATTATGTGGGAGTTTGTTCCACAGATTGTGGTAAAAACACACGAGAATAATGAAATAAGTTCATAAGACTTGTTAGTAGAGAGTTATGTTAATTTTTCTTACCCCATATTTGTTCTTGTTTAAAAAAAACTATTTGGCATTAGGGTAAGAAAATTAAACTCTATTTATGATAACAAGACTTTTTATCTAAATTGTGTGTTGTTATTTTTTTTAAGGATGCTGTGGTATTTTCACTGAAAAAGGACAGATGATTATTTTCTCCTAATGCGAAGGCCTCTAAGATAACTTATTTTGTCCAAATTATAAAGCAACACGGAGTGTAATCCTATAATGCATTGCAAAAAAAAAAAGAAAAAATATAAAATGGCAGACAAGGTAAGCGAAATGTTTATTATACATAAACATATTAAAAATCAATATTGAAGAGCACTGATAAAAACAGTCTAGCACAATCTCTAAATAAATATATATGTATATGTTTTAATTGTACCATATAATTAGCAAAATGTTAACGTTAAACTTGAATCCAGTGCACTGAAGAGTATGTCTGCTTATGCAGAGCATTACAAATAAATTGCTTATGATTTTTCATGAGAGTCAGGATGAAAACTGAGTTGATATGAAACTGAAGGGGAAAATGTGGCCATGCAAACGCGAGATTAAGTACAGTATATGGATGACTTCATAAACTCTAAACACACAGCTAATAAAACTATGTTTTAAGAACATTTAGCTAATATTCTCATCAAGTTATGAAAACGTTATTTCTGAATGTTCTCATAATAATCTTAATGAAAAAATAAAATGTAAAGCCCCTTTTCTTGGTAATGCAGATGTTAACAGTCCATTTGATCATTCTTCAAACATTATGGGAATATTAGTTAAGAATTTAGACGAAAATTAACGTTTTGAGAACATTATTAAAAACCAAATAGCTTTAATTTCTTCATATCATTGCCAGAACATTCCCTGTTAGCTGGGCATTTTCAGGACAACAAAGTATATACTACATATGATATGACAGATATAGTGTGGCTTCAAAGACACTGCTATATGAAAAAATTATTTTAGATGTTTTTGAGTCTTTCAGAATAATCACTGTTCACTTAATGCATGGAAAAACATGCACTTCATGAATCTGTATGATCTTCAAAGAGCTCGAGTCATTATCATTTACTGTCTTTTATGAATATCGTTTGATGTGGATGTGCAGAACAGAAAACTGTACTACAGCATGCATTACCGTAAGTGTGTTACATACATTATGATGTTTCAGTGTAGAAAATATCTGTTAAACATAATCTGAAAGAGATATCAAAAAGTAATAATGGAAAAAAAGTGAACCTTAATTAATACCGCAGTTAAAATATAACATATATTATGGATGGATGGATCATTATGTCTGCATATTGTCTGCTTCTGTAAAGGAAGAATAATCAAGATTTAAAAGGAGGAAGGAGTTTTTTCTACATTAGAAGACCTCGTTTGATAATTCTATCAAAAAGCACAGTGCAAGTCTTTGTGAATTCAGTTATGTATCTGTCAAAGTCATTACTGTAACCTTGAGCTGCAGGAGTGTCGTGTTCACTTAATGTCGCACTGTAATGGAAACGGATCTCCTGGAGAGGAAGAGAAAACCTTCTTTCATGGATTTTTGTGAACATCTGATACAAGAACACTGAAAGAATTCTATTCTTTGTAATTTTCCAAACTCAATTCTGAGAGCAGATTCATATATATGGACAGAAAAACAGACTTATAAGAGTTCAGTGCTCAACGTCACAACAGAGAAGTGGAATTTGCAGGATCCAAATCCATGTAGAATCTGAAATTCAGTCTGTAACTTTTTATATGACCCTCTACGCCTCTTACTTCTGCTGAGTTGTGGCCCAAAAACATGAGCAGCAGGGAAAAAACAATGCTAAATAATAAATAATAAAATGCAACTTTATTAGGCAGACAATACCGTTTTATGCATTTATTATTTAATCTTATGTAATCAACTTTGTAGTGTTTGAATTGAATAAGGTCGTTTTGTTAAAGCTGTGATAGTTGAGAGTATGAAGTGTCCAATTTTCAAATCTCTATTCTTTCTGTAAATTAAGTGCATCATCCGGGTATTTAAAGTGCACTTTTGCAGTGTAAACACACTTATCACACTGTTTATACTACAAAACTGCAATAGTACACGAATTGGGACGCACATTTTACAAATATAGCTACTTAATAATTGTTTTTAAATTTTTTTATAATTTTATCCCTTTTTGTTTAATAAACCATTTCATTTTGAGATGTGCTTAATAATCCTATTGTAATTTGCCTCATATTAACATATTAAGCAAATAAAAAAAAATCTATTGTAATAATTTGTGATAATATAATCAATTTCTCTTTCATTTTTTGCAAGGTTTAGACTGAATTTAGAGAAGATATTTATCTGTTGGGGGAAAGAAAAATATAGACTTTGAGATCAGTTTATGATAGACTTGAATGTGGGCATTCGGTAACACCCAGCCACAGTCATTAAAACAGAATACCATAGAAACTGGATAGCAACACCCTGGCAACCGCCCGTATGAGAAAAGCTTTGCACAGGAAAGTGTGACACAGGCCCAAACCTGCTGCTCTCACCTTTACAAGTGAAAAACCTGTCCGAGCATAGAAATATGAATCCATCTCCCATATACAGACTAAATGTAATTCTGAAGAGTCTTCAGGACTGACTGAAAAAAAATATATATTCCGGCATCTATGCATTAAATACCTGAATAATATACTACATGCTTTGAGTATGTAATTTGTCTTATAACATGTCTGGGTCATATTTCAACCCAAAATCAAATATATATATATATATTGCATAATTATATCTTTTTCAAGTTATAGTACTTATACATCATGGTAATCTTGTTATACTGCATTTAATTTATCCCTATGATTTAAATTCATCAATACAGAATAAAGAGGAAATGCAAAATAAAGTTCAAAAATGCTAATTTGTATAACAAAAAAATGCAATGGTCCTAAATTAAATTGCAATATGTATATATATAATGGTGAAATGTGACTTGTAAATTGTTTAAAGCACACTTTTCCACATACTATTTTTAAGAGTAGGACGTACAGTTACTTCCATTCTGAACACACACACACACACACACACACACTAGTTGTTAGGGAAACTATAAAAAGAGCAGCAGAGAAACTGCATGAAGACGAACGCTGTAACAATGAACAGTCAGAAATTTATCCGAAATGAATAATTTCTCTCCTAATGGCATAAATTCTGTTGAATTTAATGTGCGCAGATGGCGTGGCAGAGCCTCAAGTAACTAACACGCAAAGTGATGTACTTGTCTCGTCCAATGAGAGCGCTCGTTTAGAACTGTCATCCGCGGACAGATGATTTATTACCTGGTTCTGCGGCTCCACACGGACTCCAGTAACACTAACACTGGAGTAACACACACAATAACACAACGACAACAACAACAACACAAAACACAGACCCACTCCATCTTCGTATACACCCCTCTTTTAGTCAGTCAAACCAGTTACGATGGTAATTCCAGCGCTGGGTTTAGTTTGGGTTTGAGTTCAAGTATGAAAAGCTTGTTGCAAACTATTCAATTATTTCTGTTTTTGTGGCTGTATTCAAATATGTAAAACAGGACAGATCA
The DNA here is from genome assembly GCF_051911475.1 of Siphateles boraxobius. NCBI lineage: Eukaryota > Metazoa > Chordata > Actinopteri > Cypriniformes > Leuciscidae > Siphateles > Siphateles boraxobius. Next base: position 647,816 of record NW_027508953.1, read on the forward strand.
CTTGTAATGTTAGCCAAACATTTATGTCAATATTAGTTGTTTGTTTACTGAAATTTTGTTTAAAAGCAATAAGGCTATGTTAATATTATATTAATACTAAATAATAGTTAATAATAAGTATTAATATAATATAAGCTAGCAATATTTTTATTAGTGGAGCAAATTCTCGTTAGAGCGACCAGGCCATTTGAGTTTTCCGGTGTCAAACACTTCCAGTTATTTCTACAAATCTCACAGCAATTCATAACTATTTTACGTTATGAATTCGCACGATCTGTTTAAACCCCAGTGATGGGTAAGTGTACGGGTGGTCCTTCATAATGAGTTTCTTTTATAAATCGTACATTTTTGTTGCTACTTCGTAAAATAGTTTTCCTGTGGGATCGGGATATTTTAGCTGGAGAAAATAACTCCTTGTGGTGCATGATATTGTAAACTTTTCATTTTTATCACATTGTTTTAATGTTTTTTCTTAATTATAAACACAGGTTTGTAGCATAAATAGTACACAATTTACTGCACATTGTAATTCTTCCGGTTATTTACCTATAGCAGGTAACAAGATTTTCTGTCGTTTAGAGGAAAAAGTTGTGAATTTTAGTATTTGAGTCAGCAACTTTTTAAAAAAAGTTACTAAAAGTTGGCAAATAAATGCTGAAAGTAGCTAAATTTGTTGTGCTTTTTGGGAGAAAAAAGTTTTTAGTCTCCTAAGATTCCTATATCTGATCGATTTTTGATATCCTTTGATATCCCACAATCCTTTGCTTTCCATTCTGTGACATAACAGACTCAATTCTTAATGCGCGTGTGAACGCCATCAGCGTCTATCACAGGTTCACGTTTAAAGTCTGTTTAGAGAGAACGGTGTCGTCTTAGCGGCCCCTAATTTAATAACAAATGATCATTTAGACGGAAGTGAATCAATCAAAACTAACTTTAGCTGGAAAAAACTTTTTTCAAGAGCCACTATAAAACCAAACCAATCTCTGTTACCTTAAATGATATCTTTATCTCTGTAAAGCTGCTTTGAAACAATCTACATTGTTAAAAGCGCTATATAAATGAGGATGACTTGACTTGACTTGTGACAGTTGAGCAAGGCTAGATGTCTCGTCCGCGCTGCTGGCCAATGGAGGTCGACGTCCGCACCTGGCGGCCATCTTGTCACAGGCGGCTCGCTCACTCGTAACATTGTGTTTTAATGGTGCATGCACTTTTTAAATAACCATAACTTGCTCAATTTTCTACCGAATTTCAAACGGTTTGGTTTGTTATAAACGTCAGAGATGCAGTTATCACACTGTATACTTATGAATAATAAGTGTATAAAATAAATAATCATCTAGAATTATAGCCACGTTGATAACGTTTGTAAGAAACCAAACCGTTTGTAAATCCGTCAAGATTTCAACGAGATAAGAGTATTTGTGTTCGTGCTGATCACTCGTCTTACATCAGGTACCACAGAGCCCCTCATAAAGCTTGCCTGTGACAAGATGGCCGACGGTGATGACGATAGAGGCTCCGCCGTAAGACATCTAGCCTTTGGATATCTATGGTTGAGCAAGAAAAATAAAGATGGTGTCTGAAAGATGCGGCTGGTCATCAGTTTGTGTGTAAATGTAGGCTACATTTGTCATGTCTAGAGAGATCACTACTGTAGTCATTAAACCTTACACTGACTGCAAAGTCATTGCCTGATAGGGCAGCGATGCAACAAGTCACTGCCTATGTTTTCGGATGCAGCCATGAGTTGTTCCTGAAGGAATCAGTGTTTTGAACGAATCGAATGATTCATGGACTCACTCACTCTTTCGCCACCTACGGGTGTAACCATGTAACTTGCAGGGAGAGTCATTGAAAATCCCCATTAATACACAGAATGACAGTCTCTCTAGAACAAACACAGATACGCGGAGTGATAAAAACAGTGAAAAGTCCCAGAGCTGATGGAGTTATATCAGCACTCAGACAGTGAAATCTGAGGACTGGAACTGATGTATAAATCTGATTATTTACAGTAATGTAATCCCATATTGCCTTGTCATTTCTTCAATGGGGAAGCTTGACTGTAGTTTAACTACTATGTCATGAAATAAAAATTTTGTGGTTTTTAGTTCATGTCTTTCAGGAAATCTGCATGTTTCAGCACATCTTCCATTGTTTTAATAGGCAATGTGTCGACACGGGAAATAACCTGTTAATTAAACTATTTCATAGAGTTTCTAATTTATGAGTAGCTTGGTCAGCTGCAGTTTCGAAGTACAGTCATACGAAAATTTATTCAGACACGTTCAACATTTCTCACATTATCACAGTTTAATTGCTATAGTTTAGAAAATGATAATAAAATATGACGTTATCAGATCAGTTGATATTTCACTGGTTTTGTCCGTCCTTCTGTTAGACTGTCTCACACATGAATTATGTTGAATATCTGTCAGCTGTTAAATTTAACTACACAATTAGATAATACCAGTTTAGCTCAACCAATCACCAAGCAATGCTTCATGTTGTTCAGTCTGTGGTGTAAAAAGGTGCATTAGTTATTAAAGAAAAAACACTTCAGCAAAACATGATCAGCTCAAAGTGTCCCAATCATTTTTGGTCTCATATGTTTACTGGTAGTCACTGTATGAAGAATCATTGTGTATAATATGTCACAGTTTACTTTATTTTGCTCTCCTCACTTACATAAATGAACTTTAGTGTCCTGCACACACTAATAAATTTATATCTGGTGTCTGAATAATTTTTGGTTTGACTGTATTTTCTCTAACACAGGAGTTCATTATTGTGGGAAAAACAAGTGTATCGAGAAAGGTGTTCCTAGAATGAAGAGGCTTTCTACGTGTATGTTTCAGCCCGTGAAGTATTACTTTCTCCCTCATTTACTCTCAAGAGCAAACCCTGTTTCTCCACATCCACTTCTGATCGACAACAGCGCCTGTTACATTTCCATGCCGTGAGAGTGTGAGATTGACACCGAGCAAGCCAGCGATCTTCACTAATCAATGCCTCTGAGCGAACGAACGTGAGTGAAAGAGAGGCCTGTCAAGTCCCGTCTCGTATCAAACACCGGCCACGGGAACGAAGGCTTTGGAGTGTGAGTGCGATCAATGCTACCTGAGCGACAGCCAAAATATGGTTTAAAGTAGGCTTTGATTGATGGTATTTAGGGCTTATCTGGACACAGGCTGGAGCTCCATCATAATCTCTGGAAGCAACACTCACACTGACCACAGCCGAGAAACCGGTGCCTTTCATGTGTTTATGCAACTTATTGACCATAATCTTTATCCTGAGGCCACCATATCAGCATCACATGAGTGTTTGTGTTTACGTTTTCCTCTATTATATGAGGGATTCTTACAGAAGCTTGTTTCTGCCACAGAATATGTTTATATCTTGCAATTCTGACTTTATATCACCCAATTCTGACTTTATATCACCCAATTCTGACTTTATATCACCAAATTCTGACTTTATATCACCCAATTCTGACTTTATATCTCGCAAGTCAGAATTGGGTGATATAACGTCAGAATTGGGTGATATAAAGTCAGATTTGCGTGATATAAAGTCAGAATTTGGTGATATAAAGTCAGAATTGGGTGATATAAAGTCAGAATTGGGTGATATAAAGTCAGATTTGCGAGATATAAAGTCAGAATTGGGTGATATAAAGTCAGAATTGGGTGATATAAAGTCAGAATTGGGTGATATAAAGTCAGAATTGCGAGATATAAAGTCAGAATTGCGAGATATAAAGTCAGAATTGGGTGAGATAAAGTCAGAATTGGGTGATATAAAGTCAGATTTGCGAGATATAAAGTCAGAATTGGGTGATATAAAGTCAGATTTGCGAGATATAAAGTCAGAATTGGGTGATATAAAGTCAGATTTGCGAGATATAAAGTCAGAATTGCGTGATATAAAGTCAGAATTGCGAGATATAAAGTCAGAATTGCGAGATATAAAGTCAGAATTGGGTGATATAAAGTCAGAATTGGGTGATATAAAGTCAGATTTGCGAGATATAAAGTCAGAATTGGGTGATATAAAGTCAGAATTGGGTGATATAAAGTCAGAATTGCGAGATATAAAGTCAGAATTGCGAGATATAAAGTCAGAATTGCGAGATATAAAGTCAGAATTGCGAGATATAAAGTCAGAATTGGGTGATATAAAGTCAGAATTGGGTGATATAAAGTCAGAATTGCGAGATATAAAGTCAGAATTGCGAGATATAAAGTCAGAATTGGGTGATATAAAGTCAGAATTGGGTGATATAAAGTCAGAATTGCGAGATATAAAGTCAGAATTCTGTGTTATAAAGTCAGAATTGCATGATTTTATATCACATGAGTGTTGTGTTTAAGTTTTCCTCTATTGTATGAGGGATTCTTAAGGAAGCTTCCACCACAGAATAAAAAAATTAAAAAGGTATTTGTGACTTTTAATCACACAATTCTGACTTTTTATCTCATAATTGCATGTCTATATCTTGCAATTCTGACTTTATAACACCCAATTCTGACTTTATATCACCCAATTCTGACTTTATATCTCGCAAATCTGACTTTATATCACCCAATTCTGACTTTATAAGACACAATTGCGACTTTATATCACCCAATTCTGGCTTTATAACTCGCAATAGCGATTTTATATCACACAATTCTGACTCGGAATCAGAATAAATTCAGAATTGTGAGACGTAAACTCTCAATTGTGAAATAAAAAGTCGCAATTATCTTTTAAAATGGAAACAAGCTTCCATAGATTATGCATAATCAGGGGAACATCGTAATGTTAATAACTTTAATAACTTTTTATAACTTTAGCTGGACAATAACTTTTTCCTAGAGCTGTGGTAAAGCCTAAACAATCTTTTACAGTAATTTCTATTATCACTGTAAATCTGCTTTAAACAAACCATACTGTTAAAAGCGCTTTATAAATGAAGTTGACTTGACTTGTTAAAGTCACCATGAAATCAAAATTGACAATTCTTCTGTTATTTTACGGAATATCACAGTATTTCTTCTATATATACGTGCACATCATAATTGTTTTTTACATTTTTTTATTTTTTTATATGCGTCATAATCAAAATAACTTGCACTGACATCTCTTCTCTGATCACATGTTTACTGGCACAAGGGCGGGACAGCCTGTCACTCAAAGGAAATCGACCAATAGCAAATTACACCATCCAATCAGTTCGCCATACAAATGTGATAGATAGATAGATAGATAGATATATAGATAGATAGATAGATAGATAGATAGATAGATAGATATATAGATAGATAGATAGATAGATAGATAGATAGATAGATAGATAGATAGATAGATAGATAGATAGATAGATAGATAGATAGATAGATAGATAGATAGATAGATAGATACGTTTAAGGCTGTAATTTAATGCTAACATTAAAGTAATAAAGAATAATCCACTAATAGGGATAAACCTCCTACATTGGCATCTCTTTTTCTCATTTGTTTTAAGCATGAACCTCTCTGAATGTAATGTATTTTCTAAAAATCATTTTTAAGCTAGTTTACTGCCTCAGTCCTTTTTAACAGGAACTTTGATCCCTTTGAAGAAACAGACTGCACTGGAGAGATCTGGTTTCTTCTGCATTTATGAAAATCAGGCTACAACACTCATTCATACTTACTGTCATTTATTTTTAAACTCCTCCATTTACACTGTTCTGACTTCCGAACCCTGTAAATCTATAACATGCAGTGATTTATAAAGTACTACACACTTCTCTCTTTGAGAAAGCCAATAAATAACTAGCTTATAAAAGACTGAGGTCGGTTCAGTTGCACAAAAAATCTGCTTTTAGTCAAGTAACATCACCATCATGTTGTCTTGAATTATTAATTAACTACTTGAACTACTTGAAAGAATAATTAACAAAAGAAACTTGATTAATATATATAATTATTTTTATTTTTTTTATAAATGTTGTTTTTGTTACTTTTTTATAAAGGTTTGTTTAAGACATCTAATTTAATTGAGGAAGCTGCACAGAGAGACATGCACTATAAAATACTCTATAATAATCTGTATTATTGTGTTGCTATTAAGTTGCTAGGGTAATTTGAGTGGTGGTTGCTAGGTGGTTGTTAGGTTGTTTCTTACTGGCCCAAATCAAAGGAGCCCATCCCTGTTGAGGGCTATAATAATCTGTATTATTGTGTTGCTAAATTGCTTGGGGTAATTTCAGTGGTTGCTGGGTGGTTGTTAGACTGTATCTTATTGGCCCAAATCAAAAGAGCCCACCCTTGTAGAGGGATCTATAATATTCTGTATTATTGTGTTGCTATTAAGTTGCTAGGGTGTTGCTAGGGTATTTTGAGTGGTTGCTAGGTGGTTGTTAGGCTGTTTCTAATTGGCCCAAATCAAAGGGGCCCACCCCTGTAGAGGGCTCTATTCTGTATCAATGTGTTGCAATTAAGTTGCTAGGGTGTTGCTAGGGTATTTTGAGTGGTTGCTAGGTGGTTGTTAGGCTGTTTCTTATTGGCCCTAATCAAAGGAGCCCACCCATGTAGAGGGCTCTACAATATTTTGTATCATTGTGTTGCTATTAAGTTGCTAGGGTATTTTGAGTGGTTGCTAGGTGGTTGTTAGGTTGTTTCTTATTGGCCCAAACCAAAGGAGCCTACCCCTGTAGAGGGCTCTACAATATTCTGTATTAAAATACTCTGTACAAACTGTGCAATCGCTTTCAAAAACCAAGAAAGTATTAATCAATCAGATTTCAACTCCATTACAGATCAGTAACTTTATCACACATCTGAGACAAAGGGCTTCTAATCCTGAGTGAGGGTCCGACAACAAAACGCAGTCATGTTTTGCACATCTGTGATCTGATCAGAGCTTAAATCCTGCTCTTCCTGATTACCTCAACAGCTCAGCACACTTCCCAATCTCATGCATCGGATATTCACACATACAGCGGCTCCCTCATGTTGTGATGTGTAATGTCACGTGGAGCAGACACCTCGCTGGTGACAATTCACAGCAGGAAATGAGCTGCGTGTTTGTACCCCAACAATTTAATCTTGCAATGCAGTGAATACACACCTGCCCTTTTGAAATAATTTAATAACATATGAATACAGAGACAGCTAGACAGCATGATTTGCTAGGTAGTTTGCTAGGTTGTATAAGTCACCATAATATTCTGTATTTATTTTCTGCTATGCAGTTGATATGGAATTGTAGGTGGTTGCTACAATGTTGCTATGCAGTTGCTGTTTTTTTTGGGTGGTTGCTATGGCATTGCCTGGGTGTTTCGAATGGTTGCTAAGGTATTGTTATGCAGTTGCTAGGGTGTTCCTACACAGTTGCTAAGGTCTTTTGGGTTTTTGCTAGGGATTGCTATGCATTTGCTAACATGTTTTGGGTGGTTGGCACAATGCAGTTGCTAGGGTGTTTTGGTTGGTTTCCATGGATTGCTATTCAGTTTCCAGGGTGTTTTTTGGGTGGTTGCTAGGGCATTGCTGTACAGTTGCTAGGGTGTTTTGGGTGGTTGATAATATACAGTTACTAGGGGGTTTTGGGTGGTTGACACTGCAGTTGCTAGGGTGTTTAAGGTGGTTGAATATGCAGTTGCTAGGGAGTTTTGGGTGGCTGATAGGGATTGCTATTCATTTGCTAGAGCATTGTTATGCAGCTGCTTGGGTGGTTTGATTGGTTGTTTGGCCGTTGCTAAGCATTTGCTAAAATATTTGGGTGGTTGACACTCTACAGTTGCTAGGGTGTTTTGAGGAGTGGTTGCAAGGGCATTGCTATGCATTTGCTAATGTTTTTCTTTGGGTGGTTGACACCATACAGTTGCTAAGGTATTTTGGGAGGTTGCTAGGTTGTTGCTATGCATTTGCTAATTTTTTTTTTTTAGTTGACACTATACAGTTGCTAGGATGTTTTAAGTGGTTGCTAGGGCATTACTATGCAGTTGCTCTGAGCTGCTGACCAACAAAAATCCATGCAATGACTACACACCCGTCCTGTTGTTCAATAGATTCAGTATCTAAAACTAGACAGCACATCCACAGTCTGTTCACTGACCATCTAGTGCACACAAAATTGGCAAGAATTAGCTAAATTCACTAGCTCCAGTCTAATTGGTTGCCACTATACTTATGTCACTACATTACATTTTGGTGCCTTATTTTTGGCTGAAATAATTGCTATAGTTTTATCTCACCAAATCAACCTAAAAAGCTGTCCAGCTAGTATAAAACTCAACACGAGTGTGTTCACACTCAGTGGAGGTGGCGTTCTGATGGCTCTCCAGAGGAAAGCTGTGGTGATCCTGTTGGGAAAGCCTCACAGGTGTTGATTTATGGAGTGAGCCAGCCAGTGTTAATTACAGCTAGAGGGGGAAAAGAGCAAATATCCAGCTTTCCTTCGGTTCCTCGCTCTATCTCTGGCTTCCCCTCCATCTCAATTACTTCTCGTTTCTGTGTTTTTGAACGTTCTTGCCCTTCATACCTCTCCATTCCCAAGAAAGTAATCTATATGTTTCCTTCACTATGAAAATGTTGGTAACACTTTACAGTAAGGTTCATTAGTTAACATTAAGTAATTCATCAACTAACATGATCTAACAAATAACAATACATTTGTTACAGTATTTATTAATCTTTGGGTTACACTTTATTTTAAGGTGTCATTGTTACAGTGTAATTATATATTTAAGTACTGAGTAATATTAATTAACTACATGTACTCACTATAGGGTTATGGTAGGATTAGGGTTTGGTTGAGGGTTAGTTGCATGTAATTATGCATAATTTACTGTTATTACTATGGTAAGTACATGTAACAAGGACACTGTAAAAAAGTGTTACCAATCTTTGTTAACGTTAGTTAATAAAAATACAGCTGTTCATTGTTTGTTCATGTTAAATATTTATTGTAATAATGCATTAGTAAATGTTGAAATGAATATTAACTAAGATTAATAAATGCTGTAGAAGCATTGTTCATTCTTGGTTTATGTTAACTAATGTTGTTATTTAATGAACCTTATTGTGTTACCAAAATGTCTTCATTTCTTTCTTCTTCTTTTTTTTGTATTCATCTCTGTCCTCAGACCACGGAGTCGTACCCATGGGCCATTAATTTCATTTCCACAATGCTCCGAAGGAGAACAGGGTCACCAATCTCAAATTTAAATGTAATTTTCCTCTGGGTCCTTGAAGGTGAGATACCAATCTTGCTCTCGTTCTCTTCAGAACTAAACGTTGACCAGCCAATGTCACAGCTTCATAGAGAGACTCGCTGATTCACATCTGAAGGGTACGGCGAGTCCGAAACCAGAGATTGAAAACTGACTGGCATTTCACTAACCTCTGAATAGACTTATTCCCACGCTAAACGTCCCGAGACTGACACGAAATAAGAGCTCTGACTGGTCAAGAAGCTTCTTGTTCCACAGAGATGAAAGCTATAGGGAACTGAGCCGCTAAACCTTTGTGTTACTTTCTGTCTTTGATGTGAGTATTTATGTGAAAAAAGGAAAGAAAATATCATTAATATTGGTCTTTATGAATGTAGTCATTTTATTCAAGAACCTAGACAACATTAGAAATTAGCTAAACTACTATAAATCTAGATTTTTATCAAGTTATGTTTATTTCTATAGTGCTTTTTTAAATCAGCTTTACAGAAATAAACGGGAACATTTTTAAAATAGTTAATTTTCAACTCAACAATATTGAAATGTTAAGCAGCTCTGCTGAAGACAATAGTGTGAATATTCAGCCGAAGTCAGTTCAGTGTTGATTCAACTCAGTTCCAGTTCATTCAGTTTTTTTTCCCCAAAGAAAATGGTCGCTAGGATGTTTTCTATTCACCCAAATCAAAAGAGCCCATCGTAGAAGTATCTAGGGTGCTATGGCTGGTTGCTAGGGCGTTGCTATGCAGTTGCTAAGGTGTTTTGAGTGGCTGCTAGGGTGTTTTGGGTGATTACTGGAGTATTGCTATGCAGTTGCTAGGATGTTGTGGGTAAGACATACTAAGGAATTTCCTATACAGTTGATAGAGTGCTTTGGGTGGTTACTATGGTGTTGCTATGCAGTTGATAGAGTGCTTTGGGTGGTTGCTATGGTGTTGCTATGCAGTTGATAGGGTGTTTTGGGTAGTTGATACTACAGTATGGGGTTGCTAGGGTGTTTTGGATTTTGCTAAGGCATTGCTATGTAGTTGCTAGGGTGTTTTACTATGCAATTGCTAAGATGTTGTGCGTGGTTGTTAGGGCATACTAGGGTATTTGCTATGCAGTTGATAGTGTTTTGGGTGGTTGCTTGGGTGTTGCTATGCAGTTGATAGAGTGTTTTGGGTGGTTGATAGGGTGTTTTCTATGCAGTTGCTAGGGAATTGCTATGCAGTTGCTAGGCTGATTTGTGTGGTTGATACAATGTGGTTGCTGGGATGTTTTGGGGTTTTGCTAGGGAATTGATATGTAGTTGCTAGGGTGTTTTGCTATGCAGTTGCTAGGATGTTGTGAGTGGTTACTAGGGTGTACTATGATATTTGCTATGCAGTTGATATGGTGTTTGAGTGGTTGCTATGGCGTTGCTAGGCTGATATGTGTGGTTGCTAGGGCATTGGTATGCAGTTGCTAGGGTGTTTCTTTCTCTTTATTGTATTTCACCTATTTTATCATCCATCAGGCGAAAATGGTGTCTCTTATTTACAGCACAGCTCAGCAAGGCATATGATCGTTAGGAATCATTCACGTCTGGAGTATGTTGCACACACACACACACACACTGAACTTTAATGTCATACGCAAGTATGCAAACACAGGCACAAATGCTTGACCAATTTCATAGTCAACCGATCATTAAAGTTTCCATTTAGTGATATACTCATGGCTTTTACCCGATTGGAAAAATAACACTAAAATTTGCAGACCATGAAACGATGTCCCATTTTCCAGGTTTCCCACAGAAGATGGGCTCAGCATGGAGCCTGTGCCATTTTCCAGGCATGCTGGTACATTACTCAACGCTGGCAAACCGACCCTTGCATCTGATCTGAGGACAGTTTTAAAGTTTCCCGTGTAATGGCTTAGGGAAAACTTTGGGACTGGAGAGCAGGTCCTAAATCAGGAGGAGCTGGTACATTACACTCACAGCTGACAAACTCCATGCACTGAGTACAGTGTTCGGCTCATTAGGTTCAGCGGAGTGACAAACTCTGGGAGTTTGATGGTGTCTTGTAGGGTTGCTGGACTCGGATGAAAAGAAATTCATGAGGTCTAGTGACCAAGAATCATTCGGAGAACAACTCAAGACAAAAATACTGGTCCATGCTAGAAACACTTAAGGCACTGGAGAGTGAAGACAACCACTTAAAAAACTGTCAAAATATTATGTCAAAAAATCTAAAAATGTGGTTTAGGCTATGTGGTAAACATCCAAATTATTCCATTTTTAAGTCAAATGTATGATTTGAATGTGAATAAATCAAACAAAAATAAAGGTTTGTGGTTGAAGTCTCTTCTGCTCACCAAGACTGCATTTGTGATCAAAAATACCTAAAAGCAGTTCAATGTAAAACGGCTGAAAACAAATTAAAACAAAACTCTTTGAACCCAAACTTCCCAATAGTGTTCATTAGATTGCACCAATGCAATTAATATACTGTGTAAACATAACAGCTCCTTAAAATAACAGCCTTCAAACAAACCAGTGATGTAAAACACACTGCAAAAGCTGCACTGATGTGGACCGGGTTCAAAATGTGACTTGAGCGCCAATTGTGAGTACAAATGGGGTTGATGAGTAAATAAAATCAGCTGGAGGGGAATATGTTTAGAAACACAATAGATGCTTCCAAAGTTTTTTTTTTTAACTTAAGTGAATCAAATAAAAAAGATGCAAATAACGCACTAAAAAAAATACCCCATGCAAATGAATGAGGAATACAATATGTGTTGTTGTTGCCTGCACTGTTTGACACAGTGATGCACAAAGACAAGCAACTAAATTAAAATTATTGATTTTTAAATGAAAATAATGCAAAATACATTATTTTAGGTGCATGCAGTAATAAATATTTATGGCCATATAATTTTGGACACTGGGTCTGTAAAAAGCAATTGTTTATTATAGTAAATTGAGTCAAAGCCTAAAACAAATCCACTTTAGGATGTTGAATTACAGATATTACTATTCATAATGGAACTTGATGAAGCTTCACTTTCAAATGCATTAACTCTGGAGGTAAATGTCACTTTGCTTTTGACTGCACATAATATTTGGTGTTGATATGAAGCAAACACGTTCAATTAAATACATTTTGCATGCTATACAGCAATAAAATGTGAAAAAGGGGTCATGCTTTCACTGGCACGGCACACAGTGAATAAATCATTCCGCTGGCTTTGAAATGAATTTTATTTTGAGCAATATAATGACATATAACAAAGGCAATAAAGAAGCATTTGATTCGATCTATACAACAAGGTAAATTCACCTTAAATTAACAACATAAATCAATCAATTGCTCAAAACGGAGTGGGAAGAAATCAGACTTATTTTGACCCAGGTCTGTTACAATTAAAAAGAAAAACAAAGGTAGCTGCGTCTTTCATTGTTAACGTTATCATAACTCTCAATTATACAGAAATGAAAAAAAAAAACACAAACATATCTTAATTACACACCATATATTACCACAGGTAACAATTATAGTAATAAGAACTGCTGAAGACGTATCTATTTCGGCGCACTTGATCCAGTAATACTAACACTTTCTCTTCTCTTCTACATTTAAAAAAAAAAAACTGTGTTAAATTATACTGAGAGGGGTCATAGCACTTACGTATTGTTGTCCTACTGTTACTTTAACTGCTTCTATTGTTCTCATTTATTTGTAAGTCGCTTTGGATAAAAGCGTCTGCTAAATGAATAAATGTAAATACCAACAATGGTAATCAGAATAACACAGCCTATGAATACATGAATACATCATCAGACTATTAAGCCCCGCCTCCTTGTACTGTGACAAGACCTTCTGTTTATAGAGTGTTTTAAACTGGTGAATGCTTTGACATTGTTTGTGTTCGAGCCCTAGACTATCCCATAGTTTACAGACACACAGAAACTCCTGGTGGTTTTGACCGTTGGTATTGAAAAGTTCCCATAGCTCCTCAAACTGTACAACTGCTCTCTCTGTCTGAATAACTTTTGTATGTTAGCAGGTAATAGGTTGTGAAATGCTTTAAGTAAGAAGTGTGGCGTGTTGAATTTAACAAGGTCCTGTATTTTTAATAACTCTGATTTGAGTAAAACTGCATTTGTGTGTTCAAGATGTTCAGCCTTGTGTATAGTATACGTATAGCCCTTTTTTGTAAGATAAGGAGTGACTGTATTGAGTTATTATGAATATTTCCCCATACTTGAACACAGTAAGTTAAAGGATTAGTTCACCTCAAAATGAAAATTTCCTAATAATTTACTCACCACAATGCCAGCCAAGATATCCATGTCTTTTTTTCCTCAGTGGAAGAGAAATTAAGTTTTTTGAGGAAAACATTTCTGGATTTTTCTTCGAATAATGGACTTCAATGACAACCAGCATTTGAAGTCCAAATCAATGCAGTTTCAAAGGGCTTCAAAGTGCTTTAACGGGCTGTGCAGGATCGCAGCTGATGAAGAGAGTCTTATCTAGCGAAACGATAGGTAATTTAAAAAAATAAAAAATAAAAATATATATACTTTTTAACTACAATTCTGCGGATTGAGCTGATCTGCAATGCGCCGGGAACTACGTCATCACGTTGAGAGGTCACGCTCAGAAAAAAAAACGTTTAAGTTTTAAAAGATTTAAACACAGGATACGCACACGTAAGGACCATTTTAAACAATAATATGACACAAAGACATAAATAAGTCATTCAACATATAAAATACTATGAAATATCCATCTTCGCACGGTGACCTTTCAACATGATGACGTAGTTCCCGGCGCGTTGCAGATCAGCTCAATCCGAACAATTGTGGTTAAAAAGTATATATATATATATATATATATATATATATATATATTTTAAATTACCTATCGTTTCGCTAGATAAGCCCCTCCTCCTCAGCTGCGATCGTGCACAGCCGTTTCAAGCACTTCAAAGATCTTTGAAACTGCATTGATTTGGACTTCAAAACGCTGGTTGTCATTGAAGTCCATTATTCGAAGAAAAATCCAGAAATGTTTTCCTCAAAAAACGTATTTTCTCTTCCACTGAGGAAAGAAAGACATTGATATCTTGGATGGCATTGGGGTGAGTAAATTATCAGGAAATTTTCATTTTGAGGTGAACTAATCCTTTAAGTACGGAAGAATCAGGGAACAATATGGGGTACGGAGCGTCTTGTAATCAAGGACATGTTTGACTTTATTTATTATTGCAAGGCTTTTGGAGACTTTGGTATTTATGTGTCTGATGTGAGTTTTCCAAGCTAGTTGATTATCTATTGTAACTTTTTATTTTCTCTGCGATATAGCTTATGCATTTCCAGCGCAATTTGTACCTCTGAGTCAAAGCCAGTTATTGAGACTGTGGAGGAGTATAAGTATCTGGGCACTGTTATTGATTACAAGCTCACCTGGTCTACCAACACACTGGCAAGACACTCGAAAGCACAGCAACGGCTCTATTTTTAAAGAAAACTGCGTAGTTTTAATGCACACACAATAACTCTAACATTGTTTAATTTAACTTTCAGAGTGTGGTGACTTTCGTTACCCAATGCACTGGGGTATTTCTGTCCAGAACAGGAACATGCTGGACAAGCTGACTAAAATAAGCAGGAAAATGACTGGATCCAATGCTAAAAGCATCTCCAACCTCACAGACCATACACCCTCAATCAGGCTCTGAGGATACTGGATGATCCACTTTGCTCAGAGTACTGAACAGATCAGACGCAGACACATAGACATTTTATAATGTGCACTATTGATTATTTATTTATTGATTCATCTTAGCTATTGGACTGATTATTGCATGTCACCACCATTGCTGCCTTGTTGTTGTTGTTTATGTTCTGTTTTCTGTATCCCCAATGTCTACAATGTTGTTGAATGTTTGGTTTGTTTTTATTTTTTATTGTAAGTTACTGCTAATGTTCAATGTGGCTCCCTTGAGTGCAAAACAAATTCCCCTCGGGGCAATAAAGGTTTCATTCATTCAAACACACTAATAAATAATGTGTTAAATGTGTAGGTTCGCCATGATCAGCAGCTCATTAGTATTCGGTAGAAATTTCTATCCAAAGCGTCTTAGTTCACTAATGAGAGAAACAGCCTCTCTTGAACATCTTGGGGTTAAGCGTCGGTCACAAGGGCACGATGGAGACAGAGAGAGATTGTGATGACAGTAACCACACAATTACTGTGTCTGACCTTACACAAATTACCATGGTTTCCAACTAAATGTTGAAGTTATTCCATGTGAATCCACAAGTATTAATATGGTGGATAAGCAGCTTTTGGAAAATGTCTGTCATTTTGTTTTGACAAAACAGTACAGTATTTTTACTGTAACAACTTTAGTATTTTCACTGAAACTATCGTTAAAATGGTCAATGTTTCTAAGGGTGAACCTGAACATTTTGTGATGAGTGTTACATTAAAAATTGCTGAAATTAAATAAATATTCGATTAAAAATCAATTAGAAATGTTGCATTGGCAACTAAGTGAAATACATTCAGTTTAAATTGAGGTACTAAAATGTCTGAAACCGAAATTAAAATATTCTGAAAAGTGACTAAAATATAAATTAAATTAAAATATTAAAATAAAAGCTAATTCAAAGTATTAATAAACACTAGATAGTATATCAATTATGGGTGGTGTGCTGTTACTTAGTGATTAGATGCACAATTGTCCCCGGAACACCCTAGCAACAACCTAGCAACCACCTAGCAACCACCTAGCAACCACCCAGAACGCCCTTAACCACCTAGCAACCAGAAAAGAAAGAAAGAAAGAAAGAAAGAAAGAAAGAAAGAGCATTTGCCAGCTCCATGAACAGATGGAGGAGTTTACAGCCAGGATTTATAAGCTTGCGAACACATTTCCAAAATGTTAATAATGGCGTTTGTTCAGTGACAGATGTCAGTAATAATGAAAATGAGCTGGAGTGTGTGTGTTTTGTCCTGTCATATAGCATCAGAAACAAACTGAGATCAATGCGCTAGCAGCTTGACCCTAAGCGTGTTTGTATTATTAATCAGACTGTAGACGCTGCATGCATTTATCATTTATGTCTCCAGTTCTCTTATAATGAAGTCTTTAGACTTCCATGGACTTATTTAACAGGCTGCATAATAATCAGACTGCAATAATCCACCTACTAATTAATCTTCCAGGCAACTACAGAGGATGCCTTAGCAACACCCTAGCAACAACCCTAAACTCTGAAGCATTAAGGCTGTGAGTTTTGCACAGAAAACACAACTCATATTATCTTCAGCAAGTCTGGTGTGTGTTCAAATACAAGGTTCTGTCATGAAACTCTAGATGACGCTGGCTGATAGATCCTCAACTCAACCTGGAGCACGTTCAAGCTCAAACCGGTGTGCAACGTTTTGCTACGGTTTCCAGGTTGAACAACATGTTTCCCAGTCAGCAGCAACATGTTTATAAACCACGCGGTATTAAAGAGACAGCTCGCACAATGGGTCAGAGTAAAGCCGTTTACAAATGTGTCCTGCAGCTCGGTATACGCAACAATTGAAAATATTAGAAGACATGTTTGTAAGAGTTTTATAGTAATAATATAGCATATCAACAGTGATCAGCAATAATGATAAGCCTATACTAGGGGTGCGCCGATCCGATATTCAGTATCGGTATTAGGCCTGCACGATAAATCGTTGTATCTCGATTCACGATTTAATTTTTAAATGACTTCAACTAAAAAATAAATAAATAAATAATTCAGCCTTTATTTTGAAAGGACAGCTCTAACAAAGTTCAGGGCTTCACCCTCAGCCAATGACAAAGCACCTTTTAGTCACGTGTTTCACTCGTCGAGCGAGCGCAGTAGTTCGGAAATATTCAATACATGTTCAGGCCATATTCAGCGCAGTGCGTTAGACTTCTATTTTTGGCAGTGGCGTAATTTACAAGTGGGACGGGTGGGACATGTCCCCACCACTTTTTGCTAGGGTCGATATTGTCCCCACCACTTTTGAAACATCTCGCGGCACGGATGTACCAATACAAATAAATAAAATATCTCCAGTTAACATGCAGAGCATGCATTTCGTTCGTTTGTTAAATAAGAGGTGATCTAGCACGCTGAAATTTGTTTTTGAAATCAAGTGATCAAAGTGCTCGTTGACTCGTGATCGTGCAGATAGTGTTCTCTTGTGACTCGCGCACACCGCAGTCTTCACACGGACGCGCGCTTTAATCCGTTTCGGAGACTCTATTCGTTCCGATGAAATCACAAAATAAAATGCACTCAAATGTGTCCCTGCTTGATATACAACTGATAAACATAATTGATTTTAATGAGGAAAAAAAAACAATATGAGTGCGGATTAGAACCCAGATTAGACACGCTTGGCAAAAGTTCTGCCACTGGACCATTAATGTACACATGTATTGTAGTCAGATCTATATTTTTATTCATGTGAAAATTATCGGTACTAACAACATATATTAATCTCATTAAACTACGAATTAAACCCAATGTTCTATTTAAATGTACCCCACCCACCCAAACACACACACACACACACACACACACACACACACACACACACACACACACACACACACACACACACACACACACACACACCTGTCCCACCCACTTTTTAAAGTAATGTTACACCACTGATTTTTGGTAACCTACTTAAATGGCCAGTTGAATGTTAATTGTACAACAGGCAAGCAGTATTTCTTCTTTATTCATTGAAGCCTCTATGTTTACAGGCTTGTGGTGATGATGTTCTATAGGTGCCAAAACAAATATTTTTTATACTGCCAATTTGTTTTGTTTTGTAATGGTTCATGTGTGCAATAAACATTACACTTCATGAGAAAAAAATCGTTGCAGAGACTCAGGATATCAATTCTAAGCTAAAAAATCGTTATTCATATTTTTCCCAGAATCGTGCAGGCATGCCTAATCGGTATTAGTCCGATACTGGGCAAAATCACTGGATCGTATATTGTATGAATCGCGGGAATATAATCCGATCCGATACTATCAAGGACCTTCGTCCTAAACTGTCATACAAATGCATAACAACACCTGAGAGACGTGGTAAAGAGAGATGAGCAGCATGCGCCACGCAGGGTTGCTAGATTTTCACAACAAAACCCACCCAATTGCTTCTTAAAGGTCCCATTTTATGCAAATTTCACTTTTGCATGCTGTTTGGACATAAATGTGTGTTGGCAGTGTGTGTACACAACCACCCAATAGTGATAAAAATCCACTCACTCCTTTTTTATTAATCCCCATAAATCATCAGCTGTGTCTCCCAACGACCTGTTTTAGTGACGTCACTAAGTACAGGCCCCGCCCACTAGTGTTGACAGACACAGGCCCCGCCCACGAGTGTTGACAGACACTGCCGTTCTAACATAGACCCGCCCTAGCTCTCTTAATCCACATAGCTCTCTCTATTTACTCCCGAAATTTGAGGCAGCCGCTGAAGACGAGTTGGAATTATTTAGTTTTTAAAGAAAATGCTCCCTCAACTCTACCGAAATTCGTTTATGTACTTGCGCACTTCTTATATCTTACTGTTTTACTCAGCTCTTACGGTGAGTTTCTGAAGTAAAACTGACGCTTCATCTTTTGTGTTATGTACAATAAACGTTATCAAACTCATCAGTATATGTTTGATCATCATTCGGACCTGGTCCGAAACAGCAGACTTGTAGGCTATTAATAGTGGATGCATACAAGCAGATGACAAATACTCTTGAAGCTCCGCCCCCTGTGCCGTGCTCATTTGCATTTAAAGGGAACACACTAAAACAGCGCATTTTTCTGAGCACCAAAAAATGACAATTTAAACATGCTGTAAAAAATGATCTGTTGGGTATTTTGAGCTAAAACTTCACATACACACTCTGGGGACATCAGAGACTTATTTTACATCTTGTGAAAAGGGGCATAATATGGGACCTTTAAAAAATAGCTAACCGCGCTACGGGGTGGGAGAGGGATCGCGGACTTGGCAACACTGGCGTCACGTGAAGGGTAGCTAGAACTTGAGTAAGGTGAGACCTGTCAGCAATTATCATGTCAGCTGTGTGAAGTTATTTTAAACTCAAGAAAACAAAGCCGATTGCAATTTATGCAATTTAAGCGTTTTAAGAGGTGGCAGCATCGTTGGAAGCTTCAACACCACAAACTTGATTAAACACTTGCAGAAGCATCAAAGGTGGAGTATGCTGAATTTATACAGGGTTGCAAAGTGTGCCACTACAACAAACATTGCGGGAAACAATTCAGAAGCGTGAGAAACTCCCCCCGGACAGCAACAAAGCAAAGCTGATGACTATAAGAGTTTAATTTGTGAGTGCTTTATTGTACTTTGTTCTATTGTACATTTTATAATGTAGATACCATTAATTTCATGTCAGGTTATACCATTTTAAGTTATTACTGCATAGAGTTTTGTGTTACATCCAGTAATTTTTTTAATTTGCACAATTGCACTTTAAATTTCATTCATTAAATGGTGCTGAATAATTAAAAATACTGTTATAAGTTCTGTTTAAAAATTGTTTTAATAAAAATTAAGCAGCAGTATTGCACAACTGAGTCATGCTGTGGGCTACGTATTTCTTCCTTTAGGGGAGAAGGACATTTATTGCACTGTTTGAGCATGATGCTTTTTAGATGGCTATGTTAAGCACAGGGCATCTGGGTATCGGTATCGTACATGGAAAAAGTGGTATTGAGCCACCCCTACCTAGTACTCACAATAAAAATAATAAGGTCATATAGTTCATAACACTGTCTCGGAGATAAGAAGTGGATTATCCTTCACCTGAAATGTTTGTCGTTTCTTCCTGAAATGTGAGGCAAATGTTGGATCACAATAATTAGGAACTACAGTTTCCACGAATCCCTTCACTCGATTGGGATGTTCTCTTTTATTCTGGACGGCGAGGGCAGTGACTGTAACATTGAGCATATTTTGCGTATTTTTACCGTATTAAACACGTATTTATACCGATTTCATCAGGCTCTGAAAATTCTCCAAAAATAACGCCAAGAAGGGCCTTCTCAGCTGCCGTAGTTGCAACTCTTGCGTCATCAGAACAGTGTTCAACGCAACACCGTTTCCAACTTTTTTGTCAGGGCTGAACACAGCCCAGATTGCAATCAAAGCATTCTCTATATATAGAGCACAGCTGATTGTAGGGCTGTAACGATACACCAAACCCATGATTTGAATCATATCAATTCATATCGGGGGGGGGGGGGGGTCTGTTGGAGGAGAGAGATAAAAGAGAGATTTTGAGGGAAAAAAAATATTTTATTAAATAACATTTGAAAAACCTACAGGTAAATCTTCTGTAAATATTTGTGAGTCTTCATTTTCTTTTGTTTGCCTACTCCAGTTCTTGTTAAAACTAACTAGAGATGTTTATTCTGTTCATTTTGGACACTTTTTGTGTGAAATCATATTTATTTCGTCCATCAAAAGCGTGCTTTCACTTTTGAAAATAGACTTGGCGCCGAACCCCCCGCTCCTGTTCGACGCTCCTGCTCCCGGTGGGAATGCACTCATTGATTAAAAATGATTAATTATCAATTATCATTGATTTTTAATTTTTTAAAAACTCACAGCGAAATAAAATACGCGCTACACACACGCCGCTGACGCTTGCGGTTTGATACGGCCATTACAGGTAAAATTAAAGAATTTATCCTCAACTAGTTCTGTGGTGTAGGTCTACGTATTTTATGATGTTAACTTCAAATAATACTAATAGTAAATTAAAGATGTGGTAGCATTGAATCTGGACGGGAGGGATAACAGATAAAGATTCTGCCTTCTCACACCGCGACACAGGTTCGTGGATCTGAGGGTGCTTCTCAATATCCCTCCTCGTCTCCTCGCTCCTCTGTCCTCCATCCTATGACCCGGAAACCGATCGAGCTCAGCCATCTTGAAGGACATCTCAGTTCTCTAATTGCACCGCGAGGAGTCGAGGAGTGAGGAGGCTTTCAGAGGAGTCATGAGCGAGGATACACAGGTGTATCCTATGCGGAAGTGTTTTATCGACTAAACGTGACGCACGTATACATTCTCCTCCCCCTTCACATCGGTCACAATCTTTTTAATTTATAGTTTACCTTTGCAGTGTATATAAACCACACATCACACATATTTCAACAGGGTATCTTGCTTTATTATTATTCATTATGAATTTCTTAAATAAACAAACTTCACCAACATAAGGGCAGATCCTTTCAGAGCAGCTGATGACGCAGTGAAGTGACGCTCGAGTGATCAAGTATTCCAATGTATAAAAAAAGCTTTCATTCAATTCCTCCATCCTCATTTTCTTTCCTTGCGTCCTTCCCTCACATCCTACAGGGGAGGAGCTGAGGCGCTAGGAAAGGAAACGAGGATGCACAAATAAGAAATGAGAAGCACCCAATGTGTCGCGATTTCGGTTTCATATCGCATATCATTACAGCCTTAGATGATTGGTTCCTGCCAGTGCCATAGAGAGAAAGAGTTGCGACACTCAACGCATTCTCATCCTTTGGCGTCATATAGGTGACGGCATATGACATTTCATCGAAATCTTACGCACATGGCATCCTTTAGCGTCAATATAACACGCACTGTTATGGGTAGGTTTAGGTTTGGGGTAGGGTACGGTTATGACGCCTTGGGATCTGCGTCTCATATTCACGCTAAACGATGCCATGTGCGTTGGATTTAGACGAGCGTCACCTGTACAACGCCTTGGGTTCTGCGTCTCATATTGATGCTAAAGGATGCCATGTGCGTAAGATTTCAACGAAATGTCCAAAGCGTCACATGTATGACGCCAAAGGATGAGAACGGGCTGGACACTTCCATAGACCGCCATAGGAACTTTGTGTTCCTGGTGTCGTGGAGCAGCCAATAGTTCCAAACACTGACAGTTCCAGCATTGAATCCATTCATTTTCAGTGTTTCCGAAGTACGCTCGCTGGTAAATTAATGAAATTACTGTATTTTCTTACTTTCAAACACATTAGCCGACCTCTCGTGAATCTAGTCAGTAGTTCCCTTTCGAACGGTCACTTCGTATTGCGTAGCTATACGCAGTGGGGGAAACTCCTTTTCCTCGATTTACTGAAGCCTTTATGTAAAGCGCATTTGCAGCTGCACAGCTAGAACATGAGCGTCTGGCTCGCTCATAGGCTGCGCTGCGGCAACTGCACATCCAATGGCGCAGGCGCCTCTGACGTGCAACCAATGAGATCACTCTGCGTCATACACGTCAGAGCCCGCCAAGGGGGCGTGACCTCAGTCTATAATAGTCCCCGAATTCGCCATTATAGCAGATTTTACTCCTTCAGCGACAAACTTCACGTCTCTGACCATTTATTGAGCCTTCGCCGTCGAACAAACCTTCAGCCTGAGCGAGCTACAGTTCAGCAGACTACACATCTCAACCGTGTTTCTCCTGACGCCGTCTCTCCTGTGGCTATCCGGCGATATCCTTTTCAATATCTGTTTATTATGTGTTTATATCTGTATCAGCGTTGTTCCATATGCCTCGTGTTATGCGAGGCCTACGAACACGCGAGCTGCATTTCATGCCTGGGACTCTACCACGCAGAGAATGCACTCTCTGTCGGCGGATGTGCGGCCTGCGCGTGCATGCCTATCTCCGTGCTGCGAACTCGGCTAACGTTAGCTCTCTCTCGAGACGGCGGCGCCGCATCACCCGCGCTCCCTTCTCCGGCCCTACTTCAGCCGAGGAAGAAGAAGCGCCGCAGCCAACGGCATCCAGAGAGCACGGACGTTTGTGAATGCACGCCGGCCACGTCCCCGCGTGCTTCACTCACTCCAGCTCAGTCATCTCCGGTCCCGTTCGAGGGAGATCAGCGCCCCCCCACCACCACGTGGCGGGCCTCGTCTCTTTCGGCGGACCCAGCGAGGCAGGACTAACTCCGACGCTGAAATGCTTCGGATCCTAACACAGGCCGTCGCGGACCTCGAGCTCGAGTGGAACTAGCCGTGCTAGCTGGCGCCGACCAGCAAAGCCCGCGAAACAGGCCTCTCAGCCCCGCCCTGCGGCTGACGCCGAACGCTTCCCGCCAAAGCCGTCCTAGCACGCAAAGGAAAGAGAGGGCACGTGTCCCGCGCTTGCCGGACCACCCTCAAAGAAGCCAGCAAAACTTCCCACAGCCCCCTGTACAGTTCAGGCGGCTGGGGATTTTATTATTGTAAACAGGCCCGCAGCAGTGAGCGCGTCTTTGCAAACAAACGCCGTTTTCACGGCGACCCAAATAAAGCACACGAGCACAACACATGGGTTTACGGTCCCCCTTCACTAGGCGGCCCCTCCCTTGTTGTAACACTGACTTCCCCACACGCAAATGCTTGTGCAGTCAGTCCAACATTCAATGTGTGCACAAATCACAATATATGGGTTCACGGTCCCCCTTCACTAGGCGGCCCCTCCCCTGTTTTAACACTGACTTCCCCACACGCAAATGCTTGTGCAGTCAGTCCAACATTCAATGTGTGCACAAATCACAATATATGGGTTCACGGTCCCCCTTCACTAGGCGGCCCCTCCCCTGTTTTAACACTGACTTCCCCACACGCAAATGCTTGTGCAGTCAGTCCAACATTCAATGTGTGCACAAATCACAATATATGGGTTCACGGTCCCCCTTCACTAGGCGGCCCCTCCCCTGTTGTAACACTGACTTCCCCACGCGCAAATGCTTGTACAGTCAGTCCAACACTCAATGTGTGCAAAAATCACAATATAAGGGCATCAGGTCCCCCTATGTTAGGCGGCCCGTCCCAATCAGTGTGTCAAGCCCTAGCCACACGGGTTATAGCCTGGCAAGCTATCCCCGATGTGTCGAGTTGAGTTATAAACGCTATAAAGCGAGGCAACTCGCTCCAATTCGCTCGCAGACCCCCAAAGTTTCAGGCGGTTCTCGAGACTTCGGTGAGAAGCAACGTGGGTCACATGCTTCGCACCGATGTACAGAATTCATTAGCAAAAGGGGTGATAGAATTAGTCCCCCCTGTGCTAAAACATACGGGTTTTTACAGCCGCTATTTTCTAATTCCGAAAAATGACGGCGGCCTCAGACCCACTCTAGATCTGAGACATTTGAACAAAGCTCTCATGAGACGGCCGTTCAAAATGTTAGCTATCAGTTTCACAAGCACAACACATGGGTTCACGGTTCCCCTTCACTAGGCGGTCCCTCCCCTGTTGTAACACTGACTTCCCCACACGCAAATGCTTGTGCAGTCAGTCCAACATTCAATGTGTGCACAAATCACAATATATGGGTTCACGGTCCCCCTTCACTAGGTGGCCCCTCCCCCGTTGTAACACTGACTTCCCCACACGCAAATGCTTGTACAGTCAGTCCAATACTCAATGTGTGCACAAATCACAATATAAGGGTATCAGGTCCCCCTACGTTAGGCGACCAGCCCCAATCAGTGTGTCAAGCCCTAGCCACACGGGTTCTAGCCTGGCAAGCTATCCCCGATGTGTCGAGTTGGGTCATAAACACTATAAAGCGAGGTTACTCGCTCCAATTCGCTCGCAGACCCCCAGAATTTCAGGCGGTTCTCGAGACTTCGGTGAGAAGCAACGTGGGTCACGTGCTTCGCACCGAAGTACAAAATCTATTAGCAAAAGGGGCGATAGAATTAGTCCCCCCCGCGCTAAAAAATATGGGTTTTTACAGCCGCTATTTTCTGATTCCGAAAAAAGACGGCGGTCTCAGACCCATTCTAGATTTGAGACATTTGAACAAAGCTCTCATGAGACGGCCGTTCAAATTGTTAACTATCAAACATATCCTCGCGCAAGTGCGCCCGGGGGATTGGTTTGTCACAATGGATCTGAAAGATGCTTACTTTCACATTCAAATAAATCCTCGTCACAGGCCATTCTTGAGATTCGCCTTCGAGGGCCGGGCTTATCAATACACCGTTCTGCCGATCGGTCTATCGTTGGCACCCCGTACATTCACGAAGTGTATGGATGCAGCGCTTTCTCCTCTGAGATTTCAGGGAGTGCGCATGTTAAATTATCTCGACGACTGGCTGGTGGGGGCACAGTCGAGAATCGAGCTATTAGCTCACAGGGATTTGATTCTCGGCCATCTAAAATGCCTGGGTTTCACAATCAATGTTTCAAAAAGCAAACTAACCCCCAGCCAGAGCATGATCTTTCTGGGCACAGTTTTAGACTCGAGAGCTATGACAGCGTGACTCACACAGAGCGCGCGCTCTCGGTGCGAGCGCTTGCAGGCACTTTCAGATTGCGCGAGCGCGCGCCACTGAAGAAATTTCAGAAACTGCTTGGTCTCATGGCAGCAGCATCGCCAGTACTCCGCATGGGATTACTGCGCATGCGCCCGATGCAGCATCGGCTGAAACGCTGTGGGCCAACTCATGCATGGCAGTCAGGCAGCTTGCGCGTTATGGTGAATCACGGTTGTTTAAGAACCCTGATTCCCTGGCGGGCTCAGAACTGGCACCACGAGGGGGTGACAATGGGAACAATTTCCAGGAGGAAAGTGGTTCTTACAGATGCGTCCAACCTGGGTTGGGGAGCGCTGCACGAGGGCATGCCTGCATCCGGCCTCTGGTCGAGCACGGAGCAGAGCTTACATATCAACTGTCTGGAGATGAAAGCAGTTGGGTTGGCCCTGAAGGCATTTCTGTCGAACCTCAGAGGTCACTACGTCTTAGTCCGCACAGACAATACGTCAGTGGTGGCCTACATGAATCGCCAGGGGGGCATCAGGTCAGGGAACCTGCATGCGATGGCGAGAGACCTCCTCTATATGGGCACAAACCAACCTGAGCTCTCTGAGAGCAGCGCATATCCCGGGCGTCCAGAATGTGGGCGCGAATATGCTTTCATGGGACAACACTCCCCTCGGCGAGTGGTCCCTGAACCCACAGACGGTCAGTCTAATATGGAAGGTGTTTGGCGAGGCCGAAATCGACCTTTTCGCCTCGAGAATCAACACCCACTGCAAATTGTTCTTCTCAAAGAACAGGGACGCGCTGGCCCATGTCTGGCCCAACCGTCCCTTTTATGCCTCCCCCCCCCCCCCGTCTCGATGATTCCACAAGTCATCAAACGGGTCAGAGAGAGCGGGTGCCCAGTCCTTCTGGTGGCCCCTCTCTGGAAAATCAGATCGTGGTTCCCGGAACTAGTTCAGTTATCGGACACAATCCCATGGCCTGTCCCACTGAGGAAAGACCTCCTCACACAGGTGAACGGGACATTGTGGCATCCGAGACCCGATTTATGGGCCCTTCATGTTTGGCCCCTCAACGGGTACCCAAGGACCTTCCTGAGAAGGTTTTAAGCACTATATCTGAAGCCAGGGCCCCGTCGACTCGGCGCCTGTATGCTTCAAAATGGTCAGGTTTTTCCAGCTGGTGCTCGAAAAATCAGGCTGACCCAGAGTCATGTGTGATATCAGTGGTTCGCTCATTCTTACAGGAGCTGCTGGACGCGGGTTGCTCCCCGTCCACGCTCAAAGTGTATGTGGCAGCCATAGCAGCACATCATGTTCTGACGGCTGGCCAGTCACTGGGAAGAAACGACCTGGTCGTAAGATTCCTGAAAGGTGCGAGAAGAATGAACCCCTCCAGGCCTCCGTCTGTGCCGCCTCTGGACCTCTCCACGGTCCTGGGGGCTCTGAAAGGTCCGCCTTTCGAACCGCTCCAATCGGTTGATCTAAAAACCCTCTCGCTGAAGACCGCTCTCCTTATGGCGTTGGCATCTATCAAACGAGTGGGAGATCTGCAGGCGCTCTCTGTGAGCCCTGCATGTTTGGAGTTGGGTCCAGATGACTCCAGAGTCATCCTCAAGCCCAGACATGGTTACGTTCCTAAAGTGCTCTCAACACTGTTCAGAGCACAGGTGGTGACATTATCAGCCCTCCCTCCTTCTGCAGAGGATGGAGAGGTTAATCTTCTCTGCCCTGTCTGAGCGCTGAGAATCTATCGGGAGCTTTCTGCGTCTTTTAGACAATCAGAACAGCTTTTTGTCTGCTTTGGTGGTAGATCCAAGGGGGATCCAGTCACTAAGCAAAGACTGTCTAGATGGATAGTGGATGCTATTTCTATGGCTTATACCGCAGCGGGTCAAGTTTGCCCTATAGGTATCAAGGCCCATACGACCAGAGGTATGTCTCGTCATGGGCTTGGTCATCTGGCATTCCCATTAGTGATATTTGTGATGCGGCCGGCTGGTCCTCGCCTTCCACATTTATGAGTTTCTATAATAGGGAAGTGCCTTCCCTGCAGGCGAAGGTGCTTTCGGTATGATTAAGACCCGTCGGTGGCTGGTCTTGTCATATATTACTGTGCACTATCACATTCACATATATATATAAAACCCGCTGCTGGCTGGTTGTATTCATGCATAAACCCGCTGTTGCCGGTTATATTTACATATATATAAAACCCGCTTTGGCCGGTTATATGACATATATAAAACCCGCTTTTGCCGGTTATATTCCATACATATATAAAACCTGCTTTGGCCGGTTATAATTTCATATATAAACCCACTTGACTGGTTATATGTTCATATACCAATAACCCCGACAGTGTCTGGGTTCATTGGTGTAATATGTTGGGTTATTTCTAACTGATGTGTACTATTTTAGACCTGACGGTGTTCGGTCTATTTATACATAATTATGCGGTTATGGCTTGTTCTGTATGCTCAGGGGCCTGAGTTGCAGTGGCAGCCAGTTACTCAGTGCGGCGTTTTGCATGGCGTCCCCACTGCGTATAGCTACGCAATACGAAGTGACCGTTCGAAAGGGAACTACTCGGTTACTCACGTAACCTCAGTTCCCTGAGTTAGGGAACGAGTATTGCGTAGCCAGCCGCACTATAGTAACATGGCAAGTTGTCGCTTCAGTCGTTAAACCTGCTATAATGGCGAATTCGGGGACTATTATAGACTGAGGTCACGCCCCCTTGGCGGGCTCTGACGTGTATGACGCAGAGTGATCTCATTGGTTGCACGTCAGAGGCGCCTGCGCCATTGGATGTGCAGTTGCCGCAGCGCAGCCTATGAGCGAGCCAGACGCTCATGTTCTAGCTGTGCAGCTGCAAATGCGCTTTACATAAAGGCTTCAGTAAATCGAGGAAAAGGAGTTTCCCCCACTGCGTATAGCTACGCAATACTCGTTCCCTAACTCAGGGAACTGAGGTTACGTGAGTAACCGAGTAGTTATATTTTATAGCCAGTTTTAATTAATATTTATTGGAAGATAATAGGTTAATTGCAGCTATAGCTTACGTAACACTAACGTTACGGTAACCTGATAATATTATATATATATATACATACATACACACACACACACACACACACACACACACACAATTCATTTATTTAAATGGGTTAGGGTTATGTGTGTATATATGCATATTTGTCAAAATGTGTGTTTGTGTAATACATAAAGGCCTACATAAATACACATGCATTCATATATATATATATATATGCATACAAAATTAATATATTATGTGTAGGGTTAGAGTTATATATATAGAGTTGAAATATATATACATGTGTACTGTACACAGTACATCGTATACATGTATTTGTGTGTGTTTTCTGATGAATGGTTTAGTCTATGATTAGGGTAGGATGAAGGTGTACATTAGCCATACTGAAATAAATCCCGTTAACAGTTATTTAGCTACGTATTTAGGACCATAGTTAATTCACTCATTAACTATCTCTCCGGTTTCATTTTATGAAGTTAATATTTACCGAACATTGCTGCAAATATAGTCGTTGCTTTCTACGTTATGGGATCAGTCCATTTCCCTCTTAAATCATTCATTTGTACATGCATAGCGTTATTATTTATATTTTATGTTGGTTGGAATTCTGAACGGACCGCCACGGCAGACCTCTTTGCGTGATCACGAAGGTAACGTTAGGCTAATGGCTGAATCGGAATTTATAAGCAAGATCACGGATCAATAGCCTAATACAGCCCAGTTGTGCTAAAATAAATATCATGAGACGTCCATCATCAGATGAAAGCCGCTAAAGCCAGTGCTACTACCCATGCGAACATGAACACTAAGTTGTTCCCTACAAAGAAAACCAAAAAATCCAATTTCGTTGTCACCCTGCCTCTCCAAATGCAAAACTGACATTAACTAAATGCAATAATGCAGTAACAGCTGAAAAAGTACGTGGGTGTGTGTTTTATTTTATATTTACCGTTCAATAATGTAATCGCTGCTGTCTGTCCCATAGAAGAACATGACAGCCAGCGTATGTTTTGGAACTATTGGGGCTTACATGAACCACGTGACAGCCATAGCGGCGACATCAATGCGTGTCGCAAATCTTTCTCTCTATGGCTCTGGTTCCTGCTGTATCAGTAGCCAATGAGCTTGCAGCTCAACCTTCAAACACTTGGTCAGTATTTGCAGTAGCAGTTGCAGTGCGGTTTCAGTAACCCTCCTCCTTCCCCAGCTCCACCTGTGTAGATCTGCTATACGGGTAATTCGTGTACGCTCTATTGTACACAGCAGTGTGTTGCTCACAGCAGTGTGTTGTGTGTGTATTGGCAGGAGAAATCCCGTACTTGTTCTGCAGCAATAAAAGCAGCAGCAGCGTAGCAAATCTGTTCTGCTAAGACCAAACATAAACATTGTCATATTCATTACCATGCCAAACGCTTAGAGAGTTGTCATGACAGAAATATGGTTAGTTAACCCATGAAACCATCCACTCCTCGAAGAGAAAACGGTGCATGTGTCGGTGCCATAATAACAGAGCCATGAAATAAACCTGAACCTGAACAAATCCAGCGCCGATGTGTCCGCAGAACTCATCAGTGAGCCGTCGACCGATAACATCTGCCAATATCTGTCGGCCGCAGGGATGAGAGACAGACGAGAGAGGGGTCAAGGTCAAAGAACTGTCTGCAAGATATAATAATTACTGTAATTATGTACTCCTTTGACGTGCAGCTAAAGTGCCGTAAAATAATGTTTAAAGATAGTTAAATCAATTGAGCATAAACTTATCTGTGGTTAGATTCAGTTCTTTAGGTTGAGTTATAGTATACTGTATGTTTCTGTTGTTTTCATGTTTGTTATGTCGATGTTTGCCCTGGTTTAGGGTGCATCCAAAGACAAATGTCCATTTGTGGACAATAAAAGCAACTAATTATGTAGCAACAGAGGAACACATCAATTACTCTACTGTAATAACAACGATACACAAATATAAACAAAATACATCAAATAAAAAGCAATGAGTAACAACTTTTTCATAAATTTTGGTACTTGCCATTCCTTTTTAATTTGTAAATCTCATATTAATATTAATATGAGAAGGTAAAGTCAACATGAAACTGCATTTACAAAGTATTTCACTTCCGTTGTATTTCTGAACAAAACAGGATATTCAACAATAACAACAACAACAACAAAATTTTAAGGCTTATCCATGTTAAAAGTGTCTCTTATTGAAGGTGGTTGATAAATAAGAGGGACTGATGATAATGAGATTATGAAGAATCGTTCACAATTAGATCAGATACATGAATCAATGTTTATTAATTTTAAATTGATTTTAGTTAATCAAGATAACCATTTCTTACTCACTTTGCTTCATTTTCGTATATTTGCTTTACTCTTTGCTTCTTTCTCCCGCTGTTTTCAGATGCACAGCGCTGTTGTCTTGCACTGCGAGGTCTGAAGTGGTTGTTAATCTACCCAAAGTACCAGAAGTGCATTTCCAACATCACACAGACACTCTCTCTGTATTTCCCTGAGGCAGGAAACATCCCATCGCACACTGATGCCAACGAGCCGTTCCTGAATTCGTCCATCCGTGTTCGGAGGACCTGCTGTCTCTCAGCGGGACGCTTGCAAAGACCTGTGACCTTTATCATCACGACTCGGGATACAATCTGAGCCGAGGCCTTGCAGGTTCAGTTTCAAGAGAGGCTGCGCTAACCGAGTCAGCGACCGAATTCCCGTTAGATCCGCAACACAGCCTCTCTTTTCCCTGAAGCCGTTGCCTCACAGACTGATATGACCCAACCGCCACTGCATAGAGATAATAGAAAAGACTGAATGAATTGTAGGCCTGTATTTGTATGTCTTTTGAGCGTGTGTGTGTGTGTGGGAGAGTATATGAAGGTCAAAAGTCTCCTATCTCATTCCAAGATTGAAAATACCTTTACTTGTACTTTCTCTTATGTTGGGTCCCTACAAAATAATCTCATGGTTTTTAGATTGGTATACCATTATTGCAATAATATTAAATTAAAATCAAATGACGTCTCAAAAGTCATGTTTGTCTCCTCAATAAAGACTCATTGATGTCTCAAACTGAAAACGAATCTCATGAGAAAACGTAACTATTTTCTGAGGTGAAGTTATTTTCTAGCGGTCAATACGCAGCATCGTCATAATAGAGCCAGCATCCGCTCTTGCATAGTTCCTAGAGCTACTAATGCAATAAAAAAATATTTATTTTATACTGGTATCATGGCATGGAACAGTTTGCCTACTGCTACAAAACTCGTATCATCACGAGGGATTTTTAAAACACAGGTCAAGAAACTTTTATGGAACAAGGTGACATTTATTGATAAATTGGAGAGGTTTTACAGCGTTTTTGTTTTTTAATGTATTTTTACCTTTTTACCCCCCTCCTCATATTGTATGTTTTTATTTTTTTTTTAGTTAGTTTGGTTTGTTTGCTTCTTGTCTGTTGTTTTTTTGTGTGTAACACCAAGGACCGTGCTGGAAATAAGTATTTTACTTTAGCATGTTATCCTTTGGATTACTGTTTTATTGTCTTGGATCCAGAAATAAAAATCCAAAATCAAATCAATCAGGTGGTGATTATGAATTTGCATGATGTGATTTGTACGGAAATGTACGATTTCTAGAAAAGCAATGATATTCAATTAAAAGCAAATGAAGTCTCAGCATCTGTGTCTCAGAAGTCGTGTTTTTCTCCTCAATAAAGACTTAGAAGAGATCTCATTGATGTCTCAAACTGAAAACGAATCTCATAAGAAAACGTAACTATTTTTTGAGGTGGTGATTATGAACTTGCATGATGTGATTTGACAGATAAAAATATTGACAGCCAATCAGAATTGATCCTGCTCTGGAGAGATTGAACATTTAAAGAGGCAGAACATTGTCATATAGTTATTGTCATACATTTCGCCGATAATTAGGAATTGCCATATCAAAATGTACTCTAACATTTCTCATATCAAGTTCTTCTATTCTTCCAAAATTTCCAAACGTTGACTTGTTTTAGATACTTAAGTAGCCTATACAATTGAATGACATTTTAACTTATTATATATAGCCTACATTTGCTAACAACGTTCTGGCAAGCGTCTCTCAAAGTTATGAACAAACGATATTTCAGAAATGTTAAACGTTTAATAATGTTCTCAAAACTTTACCACATAAACATTATATTTATAGATTGTTCAAGGAACTTTTGTTTCTGAAAAGCTTTAGTTGGATGTTTGTCATTTTTAAAATGTTACTACTTGTTTCAGAATGTTTAGAGAACATTCAAAAGTAACATTCTTATCATTTAAAAAGATAAAATGGAATTTAAAACCAATAAACAAACCAGTTTTTTTTTTAACTGGACATTTTTAACGTTCAGAGACATTCAGAAGTAATGTTTTCAGAACTTGGAAACATTAGCAAAATATTTTTGGGTTATTACATTCTGATTTTTTTTTTAATGTTTTGATGGTTTTAGAAGGGTTTGTGAGACTTGTCAGATTTGCCAGACTGAGAATCAACTATTATTTAAAAAGGGAGCTCGAACATTTTCATAGATGTTGCAAAGATTTACTGTCATCATATTTACAGGTATCATATAATAACTCTAAATCTCATCAAATGTGGAATAAAAATAGTCATCTTCAACCATCACCTGCAATTCAACTATTATTTGGATTGGATTGGATTTGTGAAAGCTTATGATTAGACTTCCCTCTGCTGGTGTAAAAGTGCAATAGCACAGAGTCACACACAAGCCTATTGAGATGCACTGCTAGAATCTGTCATCAAATGATGGATGCTCTGAGGCCGAATCAGCTGTATTACAAATCTCTACACACACACACACACACACACACACACACACACACACACACACACACACACACACACACACACACACACACACACACACAGTCGAAGCACTCCTGAATAGTCGTCTTATTCTCCCAGTGTGACAGATATATAAGCAGCGGTTTAGGAATATGCAGGCGGTTTGTGTGTGTGGGCCGTCACCTCAAAAAAGAGAAAAGACGCACACACACACTGTTCAGTTCAGTCAAGTAAAGAACGTTAAGTGTTTTCTTCATTCATTACCAACACACATTCATTGCAAACAGCAGCTGTTGAGACATCACTTCTATATGTGTGTGTGTGTGTGTGTGTGTGTGTGTGTGTGTGTGTGTGTGTGTGTGTGTGTGTGTGTGTGTGTGTGTGTGTGTGTGTGTGTGTGTGTGTGTGGCACAACTCATGTCAAAGTCTGTTGTTCACATCTTTCAGACAGGTTTGTCTCTCTGTGTCTGTTCAGTGTTTAAGTGGCACTTCAGTGCATCACTACACTCAAAGACAAATGCACACGAAAGGATTTACAATGTAATACATCACTGGGATTGAGAACTCACACTTTCATCCTCCATCAACATCTGTTCCTGCACGTCAAACATTTCAAGTGTGTTTGTGCCTCCTTTCATCTAATGTTTGTTGGGTTCCAAACATTCACTGACTAATTAAAAAAAATGTTGTAACACAAGTTCACAATATTAATCTCTGTTCATCTCTTAACAGATATTGTTTGTGTATCTAGAGATCTGAGAGACTTGAGAGTGGACTTTTCATTTGAGCCAAAACCAAACGCCCTAAAATCAACCGGAAACATGACAGTATCGCTTTATCATATTGTAGGGGAGTGAATCTATTAGAAAGCGACAGACTTATCTTCCTATCTTCCTCCAAAACATTATTGATCTTTAACAATAAAGCAAGACAGCGAATCCATAAAAAAAGATTACAAGATCTCAATTGTTTCTCCTAGAAATTAGAAACGAGAGTCTTGCTGAAGCCTCTGGATTCTCAGATCTTTATCCTGAGAAAAAGGCATAATAATTATAGTCAAGTCAAGTCACCTTTATTTATATAGCGCTTTTTACAATACAGATTGTATCAAAGCAGCTTCACAGTGATAACATGAAAATAATATAACAGAGTTTGTTTCTAAAAGAAAATTGAGTCAACGTCCACCTTAAGCAAGGCAGATCAATAATATTATTGAATATTAAATATCCCCAACTAAGCAAGCCAAAAGACAAGGCAACAGTGGCAAGGAACCAAAACTCCATCAGGTGACAGAATGGAGAAAAAAACCTTGGGAGAAACCAGACTCAGTCGGAGGGCCAGTTCTCCTCTGGCCAACGAAGGAACAGTGCATGATTTATGATTCGGGCAGCATTACAAGGCAGATTGGATCGGAACATTTAGAATATTTATCCATTTCCATCTTTTGGAAGTCCAAGTAATCACGCCGGTGTTGAGACGAGTTGTTGAGGATCAGTGCCGTCCACCATAGAGGGTCCATATCGCCGGTGTTGAGTCGTCTCTTCACAGGTTTTGTGATTGGCGTATCTGAAGTCTCTGTGAAAGGCTGGATACAAACTGGAGCTGACGAACGCCGTTTTTCTCGGGACTCGCGTCCCGAGATAACAGCAGAAAAGCAAAAAGGGAAAATAATTAGCGTAGCTGCTGTTCATAATGATTTCCATAACACGGGCGTAAATGATAAAAAACATGAAGACAGTGATTCTTGCGTCCCAGAGTCACCCCCCTCCGTCCCCCACTCAACTCAGCCCTGCTTACTGACCTCTACATCCCTCCTGCTGCTGAGACCCAACCACAATCTCACAATCTCTCCACAGCCCAACCATACGCGCCAACCCGTTTGACTAAGGCTGTCGAGCCCCACTGTCGTCGTTAAAGCAGGTTCAGTGTCAACGGTTCCGTATGGCATACCACCTACCGCAAAACACAATATCTACCCAACCACCCGTCATTCACGCAATATACACAGGAACGTGTATATTGATCGTTGATCTGATTCAGCAGTGGTATAAAAGGTAAGCATTATGTAAATGCTTGGCTAAAGAGATGCGTCTTTAATCTAGTTTTAAACTGGGACAGCGAGTCAGAGCCTCGAACAATATCAGGAAGGCTATTCCAGAGTTTTGGAGCTAAATGTGAGAACGCCCTTCCTCCTTTAGTGGACTTAGATATCCTAGGAATGACCAGAAGGCTCGAATTTAGTGATCTTAAAGAGCGCGATGGATTGTAGGGCGATAGAAGGTCCATTAAATACACAGGAGCTAAACCATTTAGGGCTTTATAGGTCAGTAATAGTACTTTGTAATTGATACGGAATTTGATAGGTAACCAGTGTAGAGATGATAAAATCGGTGTTATATGATCATATTTTCTTGACCTAGTAAGAACTATAGCGGCTGCATTTTGCACTAACTGTAGCTTGTTTATTGAGGATGCAGGACAACCAGCTAATAAAGCATTACAGTAATCTAGTCTGGATGTCATGAATGCATGAACTAACTTTTCTGCATCAGAAACAGATAGCATGTTGCGTAGCTTAGCAATGTTTCTAAGGTGGAAAAAGGCTGTTCTTGTAACATATGAAATATGATTTTCAAAAGACAAGTTGCGGTCTAGTATAACACCCAGGTCTTTTACTGTAGTGGATAAAGTAACACGACATCCTTCTATATTAAAGTTGTATTGTAAGTGAGTTTGTGGGTAGTTTTTTGGACCAATAAGTAATACCTCCGTTTTATCTGAATTTAATAGCAGGAAATTACGCGTCATCCAGCATTTTATATCTTTGAGACACTCTGTCAAATTTGATAAGTTAGTGTTTTCATCTGGCCGTGATGAAATATATAATTGAGTGTCATCAGGATAACAGTGGAAATTAATTGCATGTTTTCTTATAATATTACCAAGTGGGAGCATATATATTGAGAATAGCAGAGGGCCTAACACCGATCCTTGCGGCACTCCATAGTCTACTGACGTTATCTTTGATTTTTCCCCATTTAAACAGACAAAATGATAACGGTCTGATAAGTACGATCTAAACCAGCTTAATGCCTGTCCCTGAACACCAGTGTAGTTTTGTAGTCGATCCAGGAGTATTTTATGATCGATAGTGTCGAACGCAGCGCTAAGATCGAGTAGAACTAGTATTGAGATACAGCCTTGGTCAGAAGCTAAAAGTAAATCATTTGTAATTTTAACTAGCGCAGTTTCTGTGCTATGATGCGGTCTGAATCCTGACTGGAATTTTTCATATATCTCATTTTCTTGCAAGAAAGAGCACAATTGAGCGGACACAATTTTTTCTAGTATTTTAGACATAAATGGAAGATTTGAAATGGGTCTGTAATTTGCTAGGTTATTTGGATCTAATTGCGGTTTCTTAATGAGAGGTTGTATTACTGCCAGCTTGAATATTCTTGGAACATGACCTAAAGATAAAGACGAGTTAATAATATTAAGAAGAGGCTCTTCCACTACAGGTAACACTTCTTTCAGTAGTTTAGTGGGTATTGGATCTAATAAACATGTTGTTGGTTTCGATGCAATGATAAGTTTATTTAGCTCTTCCTGTCCTATAGTTGTAAAGCGGTGTAGTTGTTCTTGAGGGGCGATAATTGAGGCTGAATCATAAGACACCATAGAAGATTGTACATTTACAATTGTGTTACGGATGCTTTCTATTTTCTCATTAAAGTAGTTCATAAAATCATTACTACTATACTGTAACGGAATATTTTGCTCTGGTGATGTCTGTATATTTGTTAGTCTAGCCACGGTGTTAAATAAAAACCTTGGATTATTTTGGTTATTTTCTATTAGTTTGCGGAGATGCTCAGTCCTGGCTGCTTTTAGAGCCTTTTTATAACGTGACATACTGTCTTTCCACGCGATTCTAAAGACCTCTAAATTAGTTTGTTTCCATTTACGCTCTAAGTTACGAGTTTCTCTCTTGATAACATGCGTAGCACTGTTGTACCATGGTGCTTTAGTTTTCTCTCTAACCTTTTTTGATCTAATTGGTGCAACAATATCTAGTGTACTAGAGAAAATGGTGCTCAAACTGCTAGTCATTTCCTCTAGTTTATCTGTTTGTTTGGGTGCACTGAGCAGCTGAGATAGATCAGGTAAGCTATTTGAGAATCTATCTATAGTGGTTGGAAGGATTGTTCTGCCTGGTCTATAACGTGGCGCAACATGACAAATTTCAGCAGTACGTATTATACAAGTTACCATGTGATGATCAGTGAGATCGTCACTTTGCGGTACAATATCTATATCGGTTGGGTTGGTTCCATATGATATAATTAAGTCTAGTGTATGATTTAGACGATGAGTGGGAGCACTGACGTTTTGCTTGACCCCAAAAGAGTTTAATAAATCTGTAAACGCAGCCCCTAACGCGTCATTTGTGTTATCTACGTGCATGTTAAAATCTCCAACAATTATTGCTTTATCGGTATTGACCAATAGATCTGAGAGAAACTCTGCAAACTCTTTTAGGAAGTCAGCATAGGGCCCTGGAGGTCTATATACAGTAGCCAAGGCTAGAGATAATAGGGATTTCTTTCTTACATCTAAGAGCGTAATATTTAGTACAAGTACTTCAAACGAATTAAACCTGTGACCTGTTTCCTGAGTAACATTAAGAATATCTCTATAGATTGTTGCAACACCGCCGCCACGACCGATCAGACGGGGCTCATGCTTATAACAGTATCCTGGTGGAGTAGACTCATTTAGACCGAAATACTCATTTGGTTTAAGCCAGGTTTCAGTAATAATAATCTCACATGAGAGATTTCAGATCTCAACAGCATTTCAAACTGTGCTCATAATTTACAGAAGTCTCGGTATGATCTCAAACATTTCTCATTAAATGATCTGAGCTGGTCTACACTGTAATAAAATATTTTTCACAATTGTAAATAAAATAATGAATATTGGAGTAAAATACTAACATTCTGTCTATTTTAAAATGTATAATTTACTTCAATTACTTGCTATTTCTTAGTAATTATTTGTGAAATTTATAAGCAATTTCGGTAACGCTTCATTTTACAGTCCTGTACAGTCCATGTACTTATTATAGACAGTAATTACAATAACTGGGTAATAACTGAGCCCGATCGCATGAAAGTGCGTGTCTATACAACGAATGTTATTTCTCGTGCCATTTATACGCTAAAAATGGTTTCAGTGTGCATACACAGTTTTCACGTGCACATGATACGCACTTCATGGCGTTTAATACGCACGCTCTCCCCTAATCCTAACAAAGGGGTTTTCAGTGCGTTGCATGCACGCTAAAACCATTATTGGCATATAATTGGCACGAGAAATAACATTTGTGGTAGGCTATAGATACGCACTTTCATGAGATTGTGTTGTAATAATGTACTAACCCTGAACCTACCCCTAAACCTAACCTTAACCCATGCACTTACCTTATATTACCCAGTACTTTCTTAGGTAAATACACGTCAGTTAACGTACTGTAAAATGAAGCGTTTCCGCAATTGCTCCGTGCAAATTGTTTCTACATCAATCTGTTTTTCAATGTTCATTCTTTTGATAGATCTATACTCTATTGATAAAACTGGGTATTTGTATTGTTCTGTAAGAGAAGCATCTGAGACAAACAGAAACATTTCCAAGAGCAACTTCTGAGCAATGCATGTTTCCATTGAACATCTCAGCAATAAAGTGATTCAGGTCATGAATGTCCCGACAGACGCTAATATCAGTTGAACTGGTTCGTGTCAGAATGTCTGGGATCAAAGAGCGGATGTTTTATCGCTGTCTAAGAGGCAAAGGCAGATGAAAAGATAAAAAGAGGGAGTATTACAGGTTCATGTCAACCTCTGAACCAGGTTATTATCTGAGTCTCCGGGTTATTAAAGGCGAATCCAGAGTGCATAGGATCCTTGTTGTGTGAGGTGAGTCAAACAGTCAGGAGAAATCACTCAGCGCTGAAGAATCTATTGATCTAGTTTCTCAGAACTGAAACAATCACAGGTAGCATTTAACGTGTTGTTGCATGTGTGTTCATTCACAAAAGCATGCGAAAGCAAATTGTTTGTAAGAAATGATGGTGTTTGGCAAGCGAAAGTAGCCTACTTATTAAATTGTTTTTCGATATTTGTTTTACAGGATGTTCAGGGTCTTATTGCTCCTGTTGGCTGTGGCTGGTGAGATTTATCTGCATCTTATTTAATGATATTATAATTTAATTTAGAAAATTCTGATTTCTAAAGTTGATTGTGTTGGAAATTTATAATAAATTGTATGGTGATGTTAAAAGGAAAAACAGGGTCTATGAGAAATCTCACATTATGAAATCTTATACCATGGTCATCAGTTTTTGCCAAAATAATATTCAATCATAATAAATTAATATGCAAACATTTTCTCTATCGTTTTGTTTCATTTCTCTTTTGCTTCTTCAAATTTACCATAATTTTACAGCAGTGTCTTTCCTCATTAGTTCCAAGGTTCAGATACAACCATTCTTCTGAACTTTAACCTTTGTCAGGGTATATTCACATTGGCACATTTTATCTGCTTGATAGAATATGTGATTACCTATCCAATAATTGAGATAGAGACAAGTCATAAATCAGTTTTTATGGCTTGTGATGGAGAGTTGTGCTCTTAAGTGATATGGCTCATTTCTTCAATAGTTTTCATAACTTAATTGAGATTATATAAAGGTTATGTGGCATGGTTAATTAGTAAATCCTGTTCAAATATCCCTAAAAAACAGGGCTAACCTGCATTGAAAGTACCAAAACTGATGTAAACAGATAAAGTGTTGGTAACACTTTACTTAAAGCCCTTATGTATAATGCATTATAAAGGTATTTATAATGTACATTATACTATATTATATCTTTTCATAAATAATTGTAACCAAAGTTAAAATGCTAATGTTAAATGTTAAAATTGATATTTGCAGATTCTGAAATTGGTTGTTTGTCATGTGCTTTAATGCATTATACATTTTAAAGGCATGTCCAATGAATAGATAAGTATTATAACTGTGGTTATAATTATTCATGAGACCATACAATGCATTATAAGGTGCATCACAAGGCAGAATTACTGCATTAAATATACTTTTATAATGCATACATAAGAGCTTTAAGTAAAGTGTTACCATAAGCTGTATGATGAACGTTCATGATATACAGGTGAAACTCGAAAAATTCGAATATCGTGCAAAAGATAGTGTATTTCAGTAATTCAAATTAAAAGGTGAAACTTTTATTTTTTGTGTATATATAACTATACATATGCATGATTATACTTTTCAGAGGGACAACATTTCTGTATTTAAAATCCTTTTTTAATTGATTTCATGTAATATTCTTATTTTCTGAAATTTTGAATTTGGGATTTTCATAAGCTGTAAGTCATAATCATCAAAATTATAACTTTTCCACGATATTCTAATTTTTTGAGTTTCACCTGTATGTGCAGGTCTCCATGCAAGACCACTGCATCGATTCCCAAATGGTAGACTGAAACCAATAGGGCCAAAAATGGCCCAAGACGAACACAGAGACAACTCAGTTCTGGAGGACATGAAACCCAAGAAGCAAATAGCCGTTCCTGTTGAGTTACGCAGGCAGGGAACAGAACCTTCCCGACGATTCCTGATGGATCTCAACACTGGGATGCTCAAGGAGGAGGTCGGCGAAATGAACAGAAGAGTTTCCGGCTGTATGTGCGCAAAGTTTTTTTAATTTTTTGTATTCCATGCACATAGAAGATTGGTCATATTTACCTATTTTTCTTTCTTCACAGTCTACAATCCTCAAGCTTATGGGAAGAGACAGGGAACAGAACCCTCCAGACGCATCCTGCTGGACATGGACACTGGGATGCTCAAACATGAAGTCGGAGAAATGAACAGAAGAGTTGCCGGCTGTAAGTCTGGAAAAAAAAGAAATCAATGCACATATAAATTTTGCCCATTAAAGGGATAGTTCACCCAAAAATGAAAATTCTGTCAGTATTTACTCTCCCTCATGTTGTTCAACCCCGTAAGACCTTCGTTCATCTTCTGAACACGAATTAAGATATTTTTGATTAAATCTGAGAGCTGGATCACTCCTCCATAGGCTTCTAAGGGATTGACACTTGTTCCCTGGAAAAGTTATTAAAGATATTGTTAAAATAGTCCAAGTGACTACAGTGACTCAATCTTAAGTTTATCAAGCGACGAGAATATAAAAAACAAAAATAACGGCTTTATTTCAACTATTGATTTCCTTCTCTGTGGGCTCGAGTGAGTTCACTAGAGTAACAGCGCAGCGCTTCTGTGTTGTACATCACACGCATCACACACATGACCAGCGTCGGCCAATGGTGAGCCTGCGTGTGACGTAGCTCTACGCAATCACACTACGCTAACTGACTCGAGGCCCACAGAGAAGGAAATTAATAGTTGAAATAAAGTCGTTATTTTTTATTTTTTTTGCGCACAAAAAGTATTCTCGTCGTTTGATAAACTTAAGATTGAGCCACTGTAGTCACT
Source organism: Siphateles boraxobius (assembly GCF_051911475.1). Classification (NCBI taxonomy): domain Eukaryota; kingdom Metazoa; phylum Chordata; class Actinopteri; order Cypriniformes; family Leuciscidae; genus Siphateles; species Siphateles boraxobius. Next base: position 689,812 of record NW_027508953.1, read on the forward strand.
TGGACTATTTTAACGATGTGTTTAATAACTTTTCGGGGAACAAGTTTCAATCCCTTAGAAGCCTATGGAGGAGTGATCCAGCTCTCAGATTTAATCAAAAATATCTTAATTTGCGTTCCGAAGATGAACGAAGGTCTTACAGGGTTGGATGGGTGAGTAAATACTGACAGATTTTTCATTTTTGGGTGAACTATCCCTTTAACAATAGTTTTTGTCTTTCTCCACAGTCTACAATCCTCCAGCGTATGAGATGAGGAAGGGAACTCAGAATTCTCGGGCCACTCTTGTGGATCCCAGATCTGGACAGAAGCTGCAGTTACAATCAGAGATGCAGAGGAGAACAGTGCCATGTGAGTGTTTCAAAACATCTCACACACATGAAATCAGTCTTGTTTTAAGACTTGACATTATTAAAGAACTGTGTGTTTGAGCGTAGCAACAAAATATAGCTACAAGCAGCAATTACACATGTATATTTTATAGGTTATGTGCACATTTTTACAACGCAGTTTAAGTGGCTGCCATAGACTCCCCTGCTGACAAATCCAGCATGAATTCATGGTCCAGGCTGGTTTATGCTGGTCAGTGTTTCTCGTACAACGGTGTAACTCGCTACTTAACTACCAAAGTGCAATGGATAAATCAACTAGCTAGTCACGACTGTTTCCCAAAACCATATTGTCGCAATTTGGTCGTTCAACCACGTTGGTTAATGATGTCACGCATGTGTTGGAGTACTTTTAATGAATCTGTTTGAGATTCAATTAATGCTTGAAGTTTTGCTATAAATTACAGACATGGCATCTGACGACTATCTCTCATTTTTCTCAGTTATTTTGCTTTATTTCCAGATTCAATCATAGACTCGTTCTTACGTTCTAGATCTGGTACACACTCTTCAAAAACGGTGCTTTAAATCTCTTGACAAACTAAAAGACGTAAATGACACTTGTATGTATTCTAAATAAAAGATATAGCTTGTACTGAATGCCATCTTGCTTATTTTGCTCAAGATAAGGATTTATTGAGTCCACATGTCATGCAAACGAACTATTCTTCTAACCACAGGTTGAGATCTGTCGTTCAAAACACACAACTTTGCGAAGCTGTTTGCGAATGTTCGTTGTAACGATGGTTTCGGGAAACACAGATCCGTTGAACTGCTGATAATGACAGAACTTGCAACCATAGTTGGCTAACGATGCTTTTTGGAAACACACCCAGAGCTGGTGGACCAGCTGTTCTCAAGCAAAACTGAGCTGGTTTAGCTGGTCCACCAGCTAACAACAACCAGCATGACATGCATGAGCATAAATGTGAGATAAGTCTCTTTTTTGAAAACCATGAGACTTAATAAAAACTCTCCAATTGTTCTTGTTTAACCTCATATAGGAAACTCTTCAACTGTCTGAGAGATAATAAATCTCATTGTGATTTTTTATTTATTGATATGGGGTGTTTTAAAGTGTGACAGTCTCCATTTGTTGTGGTATTTCTCCAACAGTGTATGAGTTCAGACATCCAGTGGATGAACACATCCTAAAGGAGCTCAGAAACCATCACATGATGAAATCACGTGAGGAGAGAGCGATCCCTGCTGATCCTTCCAGAAACATCCTAATGGACCTGAACACCGGTCTACTCAAAGAACACCGGAACGAGTTGGACGGGAGAGTAGCAGGCTGTAAGTCTCACTGGACAATCTACAACCCTTCTGAAAAGACCTGCATTTTGCTGGTGAACTGTATGGCTGTAATGTTACATCAACAACTTCAGTTTTGTCAGAAAAAAAAACTCTATTTTATAGGTTGATTGGAATATCGAATGTGGTTGACATTACAAGAAAATGTAACAATGTAAATTTCTAGGCCATTAGTATGAGCTATTTAAAATATTAAACAGCAAGAACTTACAATGTCAAGTTTGGTGGCATAATGAGTTCAGTCACTCACTGATGATGATTTCTGGTTAAAGCATGGGAACTTATGATGACATAAATATTTGTAATGCAGAACTGCAATTTCTGAAGCTGATTGCTTCAAGTTTTTGAGTTTTCACATCTTCTGATTTTTCACTGTACGTATACACACCGCCAAAGAAGCTCTGGCCGCCCTGTCAAGGATGCTTGTCAAAAAGTACAGAGAAGCTTGTTGACGCTTTGACCGCTCTGACGTTGCAGCATTCAGTGTTCGATCATGGGAGAAGTGTCACAATATGAAATGTAAACAGAAAAAACAAGCAATGCATTGACACTAAAAACCTTTTATAATGATAACATTTTTATAACCGTTTTGGTCACATTTGGTTGGGAAAAAAAGAGTAATAATTATTATTATTATTTGCATCTGCGCTCATCCTCAAATGTGTATCACTGGATCATGGATCATCGCAAAGTTGTTGTGTTTGGTGCTGCTGTATTGTATTTGCGGAGAAGACATCGGACTCGGAGATGTTGGGTTCATGACACCCTCCAGGACCGTTATCTATATGCAAACAACGTCATGAACCGCATCATAGCTCATTACCATAAAGTTGAGCTACTTTCAACTTTCTGATTGACGCTCAAAACCCCTAAAACGAGACGCCGATGGATTTGACGCTCCTTGCAGCTGAGAGAAGCCAGCTTCCATTGAAAATGAATGACTTCCGGTAGCTTTGGAAGCTCAAGTCGGCGGCGGTGTGAACGTACAGTTAGTGTAATGCAAAGACAACCAAACCAAATTCTAGTTGGTGTTTTCAAAAGGGAATCTAGCTTTCACAGAAATCCTTTTGCTAGTTTGGACTTATGTTTTCTTTCATCAGCAGCTAAATGGGAAGTGGTTTCTGGGCCTGAGCACGAGGACATAAAAAGCCAAGACTCTTCTGAACGTAAGGAAAACCACAGAGTCGTTCCTGTTGAGTTACGCAGGCAGGGAACAGAACCTTCCAGACGATTCCTGATGGACATGAACACTGGGATGCTCAAGGAGGAACTCAGCGAAATGAACAGAAGAGTTTCAGGCTGTACGTTTGCAAAATAAGTGGATTTGAAGTTTTGACAACTGCAATACAGTAGATTTCAACCATATTATTTTCTTCACAGTCTACAATCCTCAAGCTTACGGAAAGAGACAGGGAACAGAACCTTCCAGACGCTTCCTGATGGACATGGACACTGGGATGCTCAAACATGAAGTTGGTGAAATGAACAGAAGAGTTTCCGGCTGTAAGTTTGCAAAGTCATTTAATAATAAAAAAAATCAATGCACATAGTAGATTTTGGGGATTAACAATAGTTTTTGTCTTTCTCCACAGTCTACAATCCTCCAGCGTATGAGATGAGGAAGGGAACTCAGAATTCTCGGGCCACTCTTGTGGATCCCAGATCTGGACAGAAGCTGCAGTTACAATCAGAGATGCAGAGGAGAACAGTGCCATGTGAGTGTTTCAAAACATCTCACACACATGAAATCAGTCATGTTTTAAGTCTTAGAAATGATTAAAACATATATACACTACTTGCACTTTGGGATTTTAAAGGCCCACTGAAGTGCCTTGGTATGCGGAGCTTTGTTTGATGCGTTGACGTAATGTCCACTGAAACTGGAAGCGAAGGCGGGTCATATTGAATGGCTCCTCCCCCTTTTTCAAATAGTCAATAGCGTTTAGTTTCCCTCACAGACAGCAGTCGTAATTGACAACACCATTGAAGCGAATCTGAGCGTTGATGATACGTTGGATTCAATAGTAGAGTTGTGAATAAATTCTAGCCTTAACCAACGTACAGTTGGAAAACAGAATAAAACTTGAGCGTTTGAGCAACCGAACACACATCTCCAACACGTATTGCTGTGTGATGTGTCAGCGGTCGCTTTGGCCAGGTGGTGTTTATAGCGTAGAGGGCGGTGGTTTAGATTCTAGAGGGCATTTGATTGGACAGAAGATGTGACGAGAAGATGAAGTCTGCGGTGATGTCATAAAAATCTGTGATCCATTTTAGCGGAAGTGGGAGACTGTAAGTTTTGAATGCTTATATCTCCTTAATGCGAATTTTGTCATTGTTTTGGAACACACCAGTTTATTTATAACATTAAGGCTAACATATTCATCCTAAACTTAAATTTTGATTTCAGGGGGCCTTTAAAAGGATATTTCCTTAAAAAATTAAATTCTGTCATTATGTCTTAAACTTTGCAGAAATGTTTTCGCTTCTGTGCAACACAAAAAGTTATTTAGTAGAGCGTTCAAGCATTTAAGAAATGCTTTTTTTTTTTACTGAACTATCCCTCTAAATACTATGTTTTTCTAGCCTGGATGCCAGCTCGAACCCCGCCCACAAAATTTTTAGGTCGAGAAGTTCGGTCTGGACTCGATCCGTTGAGGAGATATGATGCCCGAACAAAAAATTGTTCGGACCAATCAAATTGTCAGGGCGGGCTTTAAACGATGATGGACAGATGAGCAACGTTAACGTAATCATCCACGTCACCAAAGAGCACTTGGGTTGAATTCATGGCTGCCGCTGGAGAATTGAGTTGTGTATATTCCGCTATCGCGTGTGTTATAGAATATATAGACAGCGCATTCATTTTAAAAGAGGAACAGAGAACCGCGATCAAGGCATTTGTCGATAGGAAAGATGTTTTTGCCGTCCTTCATAAGGGATTCGGAAAAAGTTTAATCCATCAACTTTAATCTATCTCTCAACATACGCCACTTATTACGTTGCTCTGATTGGTTCTAGGTCTATCCAATTGAGTGCAGAGGCCTTTTATTACTGGTTCGGTTGACACACGGCCCATAATCACAGTCCACTGGAACAGTATCAGACTCACATTCTGACTAGAATCTGAGTATGACGACGTCAGACTAATGTCTTTCTGTATTTTTCATTGAACAGTGGATGAGTTTAGACAAGGCCCTGTATACCAGCCGATCCTACATGAGCTCAGACTTACTGAGATGCACAAACAAGGCTCTGAACCTTCCAGATACCTCAAGATGGACTTGAACACCGGTCTACTGAAAGAACACCAACATAAGATGGACAAAAGATCAGGCTGTAAGTCTCAAGTTCAAATATCTGAGAACAAGACGTTTTGTGCGATTTAATTAAAGATTATTTGTTGATGTTGAAGATCTTTTCCGATACTTTACACGCCAAAGGCTTAGAAAAATATCAATGGTTGCCTTGCTAGACTCGTGTTTTCTTTCACCTTTATTAGCAGCTAAATGGGAAGTGGTTTCTGGCCCTGAGCACGAGGACATAAAAAGCCAAGACTCTTCTGAACGTAAGGAAAACCACGTAGCCGTTCCTGATGAGTTACCCAGGCAGGGAACAGAACCTTCCAGACGATTCCTGATGGACATGAACACTGGGATGCTCAAGGAGGAAGTCCACGAAATGAACAGAAGAGTTTCAGGCTGTACGTTTGCAAAATAAGTGGATTTCAAGTTTCAACAACTGCAATACACTGAATAGATTTATTTTCTTCACAGTCTACAATCCTCAAGCTTACGGAAAGAGACAGGGAACAGAACCTTCCAGACGCATCCTGATGGACATGGACACTGGGATGCTCAAACATGAAGTCGGTGAAATGAACAGAAGAGTTTCCGGCTGTAAGTCTGCAAAGTCATTTAAAAAAAAAAAACTCAATGCACAAACAAGATTGGTCATATTTACCTATTTTTGTCTTTCTCCACAGTCTACAATCCTCCAGCGTATGAGATGAGGAAGGGAACTCAGAATTCTCGGGCCACTCTTGTGGATCCCAGATCTGGACAGAAGCTGCAGTTACAATCAGAGATGCAGAGGAGAACAGTGCCATGTGAGTGTTTCAAAACATCTCACACACATGATATCAGTCTTGTTTTAAAGGAGAACTCCGGTGCAAAATGAACCTGGAGCCAGTTGCACCAACAGGGCTTACGCCTGGTCTTAAGGTAAGTAGGTCTTAACTCAGCATTCTAAGTCCGACCTAATAGTTACGACAGTTGCACCATCCAGGCTTAAGTCCTCTTCACGTTAAGACTGGGCGTGAATCTTACGCCTAGTCAGTAGCAGGCGTAAAGTCATAATCTAGGCAAGTTTCTATAGTAACCACTTGATAACTCAGCAGTAAAAACATGGCGCGCTTTATACACAGACTTTACAATGAGCGGGCTTTTAGACGGGAGAGAGTTATTAGGGACAGAAGCAATCCATTGGACATTTACAATGATGAGGAGCTGATTGAGAGGTTTCGATTCTGTCGGAGAGATATACATGAACTTGTTGAAGAGCTGTCACCCCACTAACAGTTTGTGTCGAACCACAACGCAGCATTGACACCGGCATTACAGCTGTTAATAGCGCTACGTTTTTATGCAAATGGTGCGTTTCAAAACACTGTTGGAGACATGATCAATGTCCACAAATCCACAGCATGTCGGGCAATCCGCAGAGAATCACTGGCACTGAGCCGTCGCCTTCCGCGATCTGCTCACCTCCCCACTGAGGCCGATTCTGCGGTTTTGCAACACCGGAAGATAGTTTACAACGTAACCCCAGCAACGCACCTTGCTAGGCAACCGCTATAGTTCCGTGGCCATTCACAGGAACGCACATCGCTAAAACCAGGCGTAGTGAAGCCTAGGCTTAAGTTTGGTTGGTGCAACCGACGTTAGGTCAACTCTAAAGACTGGTCTTAACTAAGACCTACTTAGCAGTTAGGACCAGGCTTAGTAAAGCCCTGTTGGTGCAACTGGCTCCTGGGGTGTAATAACACATCGGTACAGAGTCGACTGTTCTCTGGGATTTGTTTTCATGATAACTGAGTGTAAAGAGTTTTATCTCTAAAAACTGTATAGCTTATTACGCTAGTATATGGGACATATAATAAGTAAAAAGAGATCGCTAGTTAATACCACTAACAAGGCTCAAAATAGCCCCACACTAACACGCTAGCTTAATGAGGGTCTCTACATACAAACCGAAGCACTGAGAACTTTGTAAGTGTACAGACAGTTTAATAATAATATACTTTATAAAGACAGTACCATCGCGGAGCCATCTTTGGAAAACAGTCTCGACCAGTCGAACCATGAACGCCGTACTACGAGCTGAACTGTGACTTGGAATCTCATAGTTCAGCTCACTTAGCACGGAGTTCGTGGTTCGACTGGTCGAGGCTGTTTCCCGAAGATGGCTCCTGCTTGTATACGCAATGATACTGTCTTTATAAAGTATATAAAACAAATCCCAGAGAACATTCGACTCGGTACCAATGTGTTATTACACCCCAGGTTCATTTTGCGCCGGAGTTCTTCTTTAAGACTTAGAAATTATAATAAAAAAGGGATATTAAAGGGTTGTTTCCATCTTAATTTGTACAAAATTGTTTTTTCTTTTTCTGTGCAACACAAAAATGATATAGTGGAACTTTCAAAAATGTAAGAATTTTTTTTTTGTGAACTCTCCCATTTTTCTTTTTTTTTCTTCTCCACAGTGGATGAGTTCAGAGAAGGCCCTGAACACCAACCGCACATCCTACTGGAGCTCAGAAAGCATCAGATGATGAAACAAAAGTACAGCGCTTTGTCACGAACTCGGGTTTAGAATCGGTGAGCATTTTCTAATCAACAAACACTATCTGCGTTGGCTAAGACATTATTAAGTTACATAACTGCTCATTTTGCTTGTCATCATTCTTTGAAATTTGGGCTATCATTAAGTTGTGTAACACCTCTAAAATAATCATGCAATTACGCGCCAAAACTAAACAAGTGATTTTTTTGTGTGTGGTCATTTTCCAGATGCGAGCGTTTGACTGTGTTTGTATCCTATGACTGCATGAAGACTATCTCTGGATCTATCTCTATATGCATAAAGTATATAAGAAGCAATTCTTAGTTTTACTAAAGCTGTTGTCCATCATAAATGTAACTGTCTATCTTGTACACGTTACTGAGCTTTCAGAGGTTTCATGCAATAAAGGTGTCATGCAATATTTGAACTAACCTCCTGTTCTTATGATCTACAAAATAAATGCATTAACAAAATATTATTTTTGATGTTTTATTGATGTTGATGTCTCAAAACTGATGTTTTACATGTTTTTATGTTTTTTTTTTTATCTTAGTGACATGTGCGACATATCTCTGCTTATTATTTGGTGTGTTAAAGTGCGCCTGTAGTCAGTTATCCCTTAAAACTCATCTTTGATCATCAAAATGATCATATTTTTGTTTTTTTCCTTGAAAAAATTTTTCATGCATTAAAATAGCTTGAATGTAACTCGACACCCTTGCCTCATTTAGTATATGTGGTTCTATGAATATGCAAACGAGCCCCGCCTCCACTCACTCCCTCACTCAGAGATCCACTCGTTGACGATCACACGTTGATCTGATTGGTTACAAGGTAGTTTGTGACGTCAGAAACACCAGCGATTTCAAACCGTGTTTTTGAGACTGTCTTTGGTTCAGTTTTAAGGAGAAAATACTCAGCAATGGTGTTGACTTAAGAATTTATACATGGTTTGTCTAAAAGCATATTAAAAACACCACATAGGCCTAGACATATACTGCAAACAACATTAAAAGCTTGATTTTCACCACAGGAGGACTTTGAGTTTTTTGTGGAAAAAAATATGACTGTTATACAGCATAAGGTGTCAACGTTCCTGATCATCATCACGATCAACAACTTATCCTACCACTAATATAGAATCATGTAAATATCAATTCATACATACATACATACATCTGCATCTATGCTAATAATGAAATGATAAACACATTATGATCAACAAAGCTGTCAACACACATTTTAATGTATATATTTGCTTATTCAAAAGATGGTCAGAACTTTGAAGAAACGTACTACATGCCTTCTGTCGTCTGTCTGATTGATAGTTCATATTTTTTTTAGCAAGTAAAAGGCAATTTAAAATAATTGTATATGTCCACCTTGAGCTCGTGGTTTTATAAAAAATCATGTTAAAATGTGAATATCGGTATCAAATATGATTCATCAGGCTTCTGAGGAAAGTTTATTTTCTATCCGCCAATCATCATTGTTTTTTCAATGAATTCAGTTTAGTGTTTTATGAGCTCTTTATATTTTTCCACTGCATCATAAAAGCTTTTGTCTAAATCATAAACCGTTCCATTACAGTGTGTGTGTGTGTGTGTGTGTGTGTATATATATATATATATATATATATTAAATATTTTGTTATTAGCCGTTTAACTAACGGTTTTGACATTTTGAATTTGCCGCTTTCGCGTCGCTGTGGTGACCGGAGGAAGAAGCTGTTCTGTGGTGAGGCATTCTGGGATGCTGGCGGACCCAACAACGCTTCTACTGTGATGGCGACCAATATCGAGCAGATTTTCAGGGATTTTGTAATGAATAAGATTAAAGAAATCGAGGATGAAACTCAAGAAGTCAGGTAAAATGTTCGATCTTTTACTTGTGACTTAAGATATAGCGTGTTTCATTAAAAACGCGTTGATTTTTTTTTTATAGCAGACTAGCTTAACATTACGTTAGCTGTTATGATCACTGTAGCAACTGTTACACAAACTCCACTGCGATAGTGTTTAAACATTTAATGATTGTGTTGAAACTGAAATCTCACTGTTTGTTGCCTTCTGTAAATTACTAGCTACATAATGATGGTCATGTTGTTGAAATAGCGTTGAAATTACAAGTTATTCCAGTGTAATTAACGTTACATGAGAGAATACTGCTGTTGTATTAACATGATACGTTTTGTGTAACGTTATCTAATGTTGTAAATTGTTCACCGGTTCAGGCATCGTGAGGTAACGTTACACTTTTACAAAATGTTACCATGCTTAGTTTTCACCATAATTGTTTCATATAAATTTGTGACATTTTAAAATGTTAACACTTCCATTATAATTGTTGATTCAGTGGTAACACGATTACTGGGTAGTTGCCAATCACTGACAGAATTGTTATGCAATACAATGTTTTCTTTTTAATCTGAAACGCAAAAACTAAAAATGTGACTGTTATTTTCCTCTTTATTATGAAACAATTTGTAAAGCACTAAGTTATATAAATACTAATATGACTGGATTTGTCTAGTCTATGGTCTGGACACAATCACTTTACTGGTGTTACAGCATTTTCTTTGTATTCCTGAGAGGAAAAGATTTATTCTATTATTATGAATTCTGTTGTTGAATTAGCATAGGTGATAGGTCCTTGATAATTTCACTCAAGAAAGCAACAAAGACAACTGACTTCATCTACATCTGCGTCGTGTTTTAACTGATTCATAAAAGTTTTTTTAATTTTTTTAATTCAGTGTTACAGATGAGCCGCAGTCTGAACCTGTGACGGAGATGAGAGAAGATGGACTAAAGGAAGAACAAATGAACACACCAACAGGTTAGTTGTCAGTACATCTATGTTTTTGTATTTTATGACATATATTCTGTCACTAATAAGTCTTTGCTTTCACTGCAGATAAAGTCGCAGATATAGTCGCACTTACTAACCTCCAAGATAACCATGCTAAAGAGGACACCAGCACTAAACACAGGAAAAGTAAAAAGCACAAAAAACACAAAAGCAAAAAGAAGAGAAAGAAACGCAAAGAAGGAAAAGACAGCAGCTCAGAGACTGAGTCCGACAAAGAAAAACAAGAAAGGTGAGATACAGGAGACAAATAATGTTAATTAGTCACCCTTGTGTTTTACAAAATGTGACTAGATCAGTTTGCTTGCTTAATGTTTAGTGATTGACTTCAGAGTAGTGTCTTTCTTTTTAAAATTTGATCATTTAAACTGTTGAATCTGGCACCTCTCTGATGGTTTTATAAACTTTACAGCTCCTCAAATTAATCTCCATAGGTTCAATTATAACTTAGTTTCAACTTTGTGTTTTTTATTTCTAATGTGCTATTTTTTCCCTATGTTTGTTGTCCAAAGTGGAAAGAAAAAGAAGAGAAAGAAGAAGAAAAAAAGCAAAGATGCAGACAAAGTAAAGAGGTCTCGCTCAAAGTCTGAAAGCTCTTCAGCATCTGGTTTTGAATCCGAGTCTGAATCAAAACCTTCTAATGAAAATACAAAGTCCTCTTCCGCAGGTAAGATTTCAAAGTCTGAGCTCAAAGACACATCTGGTGTTTTGCCTGACATTATTCCCAAGATAGAGAATTCTGTCCACAAAAGCACTGAAAACGAAAGGCCCAAAGATAAGAAAAGAAGTTCCAGCAGAAAATCTGAAAGTAAGGAGACTTCTAGAGGCTCAAGATCACCCAGATGGAAATCAGGACACAGATCAAGATCCCGGTCTTCGAAACGACAACGTCGATCAAAGTCAACCTCCCGCTCTAGAAATAGCTCCAAAAAGACTCATAAACAGAGAGCGAGAAGTAGATCAAGGTCAAAGAGACGCAACAATCGGTCCAGGTCTCATTCAAGATCCAGGTCGTGCTCCAGGCGAACTAGATCCAGGTCTGTTGTGATCTCGAGGAAGAACCGAATATCTGTGTCAAAATCTAGGTCTCGCTCGCCACGAAGTAGATGCCGTTCCACGAGTAAGTCTCAAAGTAGAACGAAACCTTCTAAATCAAGGTCCGTTTCAAAATCAAGGTCTGATCTGAAAGATGAATTGCAGAAAACTGAATCGATTAAGAGTGATATAGATCCGGCATTGGACGGTAGTACAAGTTGTGCAATGGCAATGCAGAAAAATGTGCCTCAAAACACAACTGAGAATGGAAAAAGTCCAACAATGGCTGTGAACTCTGACACCAAGTTGTTTGACGTTGCGTCGATCATCTCGAGTTCTGGTTTCAACACAGTTGGCATCACTGGATCTTGGCGACCAGTTCCCTTCTTGGCAGAGACGTCTGTGACCAAGTCTTCCCAAAAGTGCATTACACCTGAGGTGCCTTTGGAAGTGACCAATTTATCTGAAGAACCGTCAACCGTTACGCCAAAAGATTCAGAGTGCGCTGCCAACCCTGACAAGAAAGAAACCAACGCAAATCCAATAACCGCCATAGAGACTTCGATCGAGAGGAGCTCAACCTCACCATCCAAGTCTCCCAGTCAAGAATTGTCCTCAAGATCCAAAGTAGCCGCACGATCCAGATCAAAGTCGTCCTCGAAAAAGAGAAATTCCAAGTCTCGTTCGCCCTCGACAAAAAAATCGCACAAGTCCAGAACGAGGAGCAAACGTTCGAAATCGAGGTCGCCCAAAAAGAGAAAGTCAAGATCTCGTTCACAAGGTCGCAGGAGGAAATCTCGAACTCCAGACAGAAGCAGGCGATCTAAATCAAGAAAGAGGTCTCGCTCGCATTCGAGGAGGAGATCCCGATCCGGCTCGCGCTGGAGAAGAGGAGGTTTCGGGAGCCGATCGCTAAATCAGCGGGACAGATGGAAGCGAGAACCCAGTCGTTCCCCGGTCCTCATTCTCCGCAAGAAAAGCTCGACTTCCAGACCTCGACGGAGCACCAGCAAAACGCCTCCACGTCTTACAGAACTTGGTATGAAGAAACTTATAAATTCGGTTGGAATAATGAATATTTTTTTTAATGTCTTTGAAAAAGGTATCTTATGCTCACCAATTCTGTACGTGTTTGATCAAAACTGATCTATTTCAAATAAATGCTGTTCTTTTAAACATAAAAGAATCCTGAAAAAATGTATCATGGTTTCCACAAAAAACGTTCAAATTGTATTATTATTTCACAATTTTTCACTGTATTTTGATCAAATAAATGCATCCTCGGTGAGAATAAGAGACCTCCTTCAAAAAGATTAACATTTTTAATTATTCCAAACTCTTGACCGGTGCTGTATATTGCATTAGTCTTCTCTTACTGTTGTGCTTCCTACTCCCAGATAAGGAGCAGTTGCTGGAAATAGCTAAGGCTAACGCTGCCGCTATGTGTGCCAAGGCAGGCGTGCCGATCCCAGACAGTCTCAGGCCCAGAGCTATTCTCCAACTACCCATGTCATCCTCAAATTCCACATCCTTGTCCTTAACCGTGCCAGTAATGTCAAACATGACTATGAATGCTGCTATGGCTAGCATGACTGCCGCCACCATGACCGCTGCTTTGTCTAGCATGGGTGCCTTGGCTTCATTCACACAAATGGCCCCGTTACCCTCAATCGTCAACAAGCCACCATCTTCAGCCACTCCTAATCTTGCCAGTATTGAAGAAGCCAAGAAGAAAGTGACAAAACAGGCAAACACCTTCAGCATTAAAGAGCTCACAGAGGTAAGGGTTGTGCATGTACTTGCAGTTTGGTGGTTCTTTGTCGGCGTTGAGTCAACCGTTTATTTAATCCTTCAGAGATGCAAGAAGATCACCGAGAGTAAGGAAGAGATGGCCATCGCAAAACCACACGTGTCAGACGATGAAGAGGATGAGAAGTTTGGAGCTTCGCTGAAGGAGAATAGGGGCATTGCGTTCAGTCTCGGTGTAAGTCTCTCACTTTTTTAATAACTTTAGCTGGACAATAACTATTCTAGAGCTGCTGTAGAGCCAAAACAATCTCTGTTACTTTAATATCCTATTACCACTTGTAAAGCTGCTTTGAAACAATCTATAATGTTAAAAGCGCTATATAAATGAAGATGACTTTTTCGCATCACTGTTACTTTTGTTCAAACTTAAGGTTAGCTGTTTGTTCAATTCATTAACTCGTAGTAATATGGCGCTTTTCCACTACACAGTACCAGCTCGACTCGACTCGCCTTTGTTTGGTTTTTCCACAGTGTAATGGTGCGTTCACACCGGACGCGAATAGCGCGTCAGGCGCGAGTGATTTCAATGTTAAGTCAATGCAAAGACGCGTTACGCGCGTAAAAAATTCCTGCGGCGCGAATGAGGCGTAGAGCGCGGCACGGTAGACGCGAATTCGCCTCATTCGCGCGTCAAGTTCGCGGGAATGGCGCGAATTAAGCGGCTGGCGCGTTAAGCGCGTTACGCGCGAATGATTTAGTTAGTGCTATTTGTGCATTCACGCGTTTGACGCGAATTCGCGTCTGCCGCCCGAGTTGAAAAATCTGAACTTCTGCGTCAATTCGCGCCGCGTTAACCAATCCGGAGCCTAGCTGCATCCTGCTGTCATGTGGTGAAGTATCTGGAGGCTTCAATAAATTATTTTGTAATATGACTGGTTCTAATGCACAACAAAGCAAATATTTTATCACATAAAACTTGATTTCAATATATGAGACATATTCATTTTGTATTGAATGCTATTTATTCCATATCTAGATATATGAAATATTATTAATGTATGGACAACCAACATACTGCATAAGTTCGTGTCTGGACAGTGTTGTTCGAGAGAGAGAGAAAAATCACAGGACAGATTAATCACTTTTGGAGGCTGGCTCCATTTATCATCAAAACAAAAATAAATGACAGATTAGGTGGATGAGGGCGAGGGTGCTCCTCGCTCCGATGCGGGACAACAGGTCATCAAGCTGGGCACGGGACAGGCGGAAGTACCGCTGAAAGCCGCCGTCATCCAGGCGCAGCTCCTGGAGTGAGACAATGGTGAAACTTGCCACACTGGGTTCGCCTTCGAAAGGTCTGATGGACACAAATACGGCGACGATTACCCCTACGCCGCCGTTCTGCTCTCCAGAGCAAATACAGAGGGGTGACTCTCCGATGAATGCCCGATCAGCATAAAAAAGATGGCCGTCAACGGGTTTCGATTCTGACGCGCGTAAATTTCGCTTCAAACTTTTGTTTTTACGCGCGTCAGTTTCACTCTTGACACGCGAATTAACACAAAGTGGTCAAGCGTCAAACTAGACGCGGTAGACGCGAATTTGACGCGCTATTCGCGTCCGGTGTGAACGCACAGTAAAAGTTGTACCTGTACCTGCTTTCGGGTACTTTTTTTCGTATCACCTCCGGCGAGGTTCTGAGTTGGCTGAGGCGATACTAAAATGTGACGTGAAACACTGCAGACTGCTGATTGATCAGAGAGAATCGTCACTATTCACCGCGTCATCATTGCATGCGCCACACGGAGCTATTTTTTTCAGCAGCGTTTCGTTTTGCTGCCCTCAGCCTCTCCTGAAACAACGTTTATCTTCTTGCTTTGAAAAATAGCCACATCCCGAGGATCAAAAACAGCATACACTTGATTTCCTCCATTGTCCTGTGTGTGTGTGTGGGTAGCGTGTGTGTGTCGCTAAGTTCCTGTGGCGTTGCCATGACGACCAGGTACTATTGGGGAGGTACTATCTGTAGTGGAAAACGGAGCGAAAAGCGAGGCGAGTTGAGCTGATACTGGTAATGGAAAAGCGCCATTACACTTCGGACCATATTAAACCATTTTACCTTGAATTATGAGGCTTGTTGAGGTGGACTTTTACTTTTCTACTTTTTTTTCCTTCTGTTTATTGGTATTGGTTGACATTGGATATTTAACATGCATGTTGTTGTTTTACATTTATATTATCTTTGCAGTCACCTAACACTCACCTTAATTGATTTAATAACACTAAATGCAATCGATTAAAAAAATGCGTTTAGGCAAAATTTTATACAATTTTAATATTAGCCATTAAACATGAATTGTACCTCAATTTTGCAGGTTGTTGAGGTAGGCTTTTATTTTTTTAACGATTTTTCTAAATGTATAGTTTGACAATGGATATTTAATTTAGCCATTTTTACATTTAAATTAGGCTACCTCCATCTAACCTCCATAAAAAAACCAATAATTTGATAACACTGTTAAATGTAATCTTTAGCGAATCTCATCATGCATGTTATAATGCTTTACATTATAACAAACATTGATTTTTGTGTTGTGTGTTTTATTCTTTGTTTATCAAGACCAGAAATTTTATATCAGCCATTTATCAGTTTTTGCCCATACTATGAAATGAATGTCTTATCGTTTTAGGCAGGATTTGAATATCACTGTCTTCATCTGTACTTCACAGTAACTGTGTTCTCTTCTCTTTCAGGTCAGCTCAGTAAAGCCAGGCGTTCGAGCCGAAGCGGCCTTTGCTAAGGAGTTCCCGGTGTCCTCCGGCTCCCAGCATAGGAAGAAAGAGGCGGATGGTGCATATGGGGAATGGGTGCCAGTCGAAAAGAAAACCGAAAAGCCTCCTGCGTCTGTTTCGGCGTCTGTTTCTGCTTCTGCTTCTGTTTCTGCTTCTTCTGAGACTAAGGAAACCAGCAAGGAAAGTGATAGTGTCTTTCCTGAAGCACCTTCTCAAGTCAGTGTTCAACTTCTGAAATGCATCAGCTTGATCTGAAATAAGCTTCATCTTCAGCTTGTCTCTATAAGGTCTTGTCTTTCGTTTCTAGCCCGTGGACATCACGTTGGCCGTCAGTGAGAGAGCGGTCGCACAGAAGAGGCTGGCGGAAAACCCTTTCGACATCAATGCCATGTGTATGCTCAATCGGGCTCAGGAGCAAGTACGTTTTTAGTTTGAGAGCCTATATGGTCCATAAATCACAGAAAGTGTCTTATATGTTTTGGCTAATTTGATCTTACTTTCAGCGAGTAGTAGGGCTGGGTATTGACACAAATTTCACAATTCGATTCGATTTCGAGTCACAAGCTTGCAATTCGATTCGATTTTGATTCAATATTGATTATTTTGGATATCAGGTAGGCTACAATACAAGGCAAATTTTCTCAAGGAAAACAAATCTCTCATCTAATACTGTAAACTATGGGAGTCAGTTGTAGCCTAGGCTTCATTAGCCGACTATAATATTGAAGGTAAAAAATAACTGATTTGTATACAAACACTTAAATTACACTTTTATTTATTTTTATAATAATAAAGTTATATGAAGAATAAACATTTCAATGGTGGCCGCCATAAAAACTTGCCAGATTTATTCAAACATGCATTAAATATTGAACATTAAAAATTATAATGAATATGTTATACGGTGGATATACTTAGGAAAATGCTCCTCTATAGAGTTAATTTTTCTTGCTGACTAACGAGTTCATGGTCCCTGGATTTTTTTTTTCTGAAGTAAATGTGACGTGACATGACATTGTTTACAAGCTGTTTTACTGACTTCTTTCCATGGTTGAAACACTGATTGAGCGATTCCATGTAACATGATACAGATTGTTGTACTCTATCTTTTAACACACTTTCAGATGCTCATTCTTGTTTATTTCACGCTGTAACTGGTGTTATTAAAGCGGAAGAGAAGATCATGTGCGCTCCGCGCTGCTGCTTCTCTAGAGCTGCTCCAGAGCGATCTCACGCCACAGCGCCAAAAAGATATTTATTTTTTTGAATTTCGTAAGAAAATGGATGTAATTTGAAATCTGAGACTTTGTTTCATATCAATTGTAACTAAACACAAAGATTATTGCGATTTATTTGATGGGATGCGCGCTACAATGGTCCATTCATTCATCAACTGTAAACAGGATGACTAGCCTAATCGATTCCTGGGATTTAAGAATCGATATCGATTCGTAAAAATGAGAATCGATTAAAATCGAGAAATTGATATTTTCTACCCAGCCCTAGCGACTAGTATAAGTGTAGCAGTGTTGTTACTGTTAACTAAAACTATTTAAATCCATTTTAAATGTGCCTTTGCAACTAAACAAAGTACTAAAATTGCAAAAACTCAAATAATAGATAAAAACAAGGGATACAAATAGTGCTGCGCGGGGAGTAAATTCAGTATCTCGGTGCTCTTTGGGTGGAGGGATTCTGATTTGTATACTTTATTGGATTTATAATATTTTTGATTTGTGGTTTTTGAAACATATATTCCTATTTATTTATGATAATGTGTTTTTAATTAATAGTTTTTTTTTTCAATATATATTTTGCTTGGTTTAGTCATGCTTTTGGTGAGATATATTTTCTTTGTAATATTTGAACTTTTTACTTCTGTTTGTGCTGTGCCGCATGACCAGGTGATTGCCGTGTGACTAATTAATTGCTGTTTAAAATAACTGATTATGTTTGTCACTCATACCTTGATGAAGACTCATTAGCCGCAACGGGTTGGTGTGCCGTTGCTTTTCACCTGTTTATAAAATACCTAAGCCATGAATGAATAAAGGCTTTTAAAACATTTTTAAAAACAATTTACTCGAGTGCCTTGGATTGTTTTTTATGAACTAAATAAAATATTTTTTTCTTAAAAACTGTTAAAAATGTCAAAAAGCTCAACAAATTTGCTAAAATGAAAACAGAACATAAAATATTACAGTAGTGATCAAAAGTGATGTTCAGAAGAAATGTTTTTTTTTTTAAAGACCCTACAAGTTTGAATAAACAATAAAAAAGATATATTTTGAAGTATTAAGTTAAACAAAAACACCAATCTTGGTTATGGTATTTATCGGATTAAATTGTCTGGTAAAAGGTTTTATTTTACTGTGCAAAAAAAAAAAAGCATAAAAAATCTAAAAGCTGACATGAAAAAGCATACACTGGCTACAGCTTATGTTAGTAATTAATTATTAATGTGTGGTTGGTTCTCTTGTTTTTGCATGCGTTCATAATTTCTTTGTATGACAATCTGGACAAAAATAATATTGCACACAATTTGGGATGTTTCTTTACGCTATTATCACAAATAAAACAATTGACTCCAAGCACAAATATGCTTACAAAATCTTTTACACATTTGTGAAGATGTCAACTTAAAATCTACTTAACCCATTTTTGGTAATTAAACTATAATAAACTATAAATATTAGATGATAAACTTGTGTGAAAAATTGGAAATTGTACCTTTGCAACTAAATAAGCTGAAGTTGAAGTGCCAAATTTACTGAAACTAAATAAAAATAACTGGAAGCTACGTTAATAGAAATTAAAAAAAACAAATGACAAAAACAAAATTGCTAGAACTAAAATTAAAACAAATTATTAAAAAACAATCAAAATATTAATAAATTCTATTATAGTATATACATAATTCTAAAGTTACACTAGAGTGCATTGTTAAACATTTTAAATAGACTGCAGAAATTAACATTTTGTCAGAACTTCTGGTAAATCACGTTATTTTGTTTAGTTTTCTGTTTGAAAATCGTGATTTCTATTTGAAACAAAAAAAATGTGATTCTCAATTTATCCAGAAACGTGCAGCTCTAATACATTCTGTATTAGCTTAGGTTTGAGGATTTATTTCCACATATCATGATTTTATTGCTGACGTCTGGTAATGAACTTTCACAGGTTGATGCATGGGCCCAGTCCAACACGATCCCCGGCCTCTTCACAGGTTCGACAGGCGCTCAAGTGCTCTCATCTGACGAGCTCTCGAACAGCGGCCCACAAGCCTGGATTAAGAAGGTAAAGCCCTGAGTCAACGCCACCACTCTTACAATGATTCTGGACATATATTGTGCTTGATAGTTTGTGTTTTGCATCATATATGTGTGTTAAACTCCCAAGAATCATAAAGTTGACATCATGAAAGATGGTATATTGCAGTCAGATGCTTAATTTTTATTTACACTGTTCTGACATATGTTCACATGAAGGGTAAAATGGATCCTGAAATGCTCTCAAACTCAAAGTACCCATCATCCCCTTTTATAAAGCATATAAGAATTGTCATCTGTGATTGCTTTGCCAAGTGGTGTACCCAACTGAGTTATTAATCTCAGTCCAGTCACTCGCACAATGATAGTTCACACCGCCCGCTTTTTAATTAATAAGTATTGATCTTTGAGCTTAGCGTGACGTCAATGTATCCTGGGAAACGATCTTGCCAAAAGACAGCTCAGAACTGTGTGTGTGTGTTTACTGACGTCAGCTGAAAGAAAGAGAAAGCGTCTTTTCTTTTCAAGGGGACCTATTATGTGCTTTTTCAATGTCTTGATTTTGTTTTGTTTTTAATGCTTTTAATGTTAAAAAATGATAATAATTCACACATTCTCCATTGTTGCATCCCCTCTCTTCCCAGTCTGTCAATAACGCTCTGTTTACTTCCTGTCTCTATGAAGCCCCTCCTTCTGAAAAGCACACTGTGCTCTGATTGGTCGGCTGGAGCAGTGTGTTCTGATTGGTTAATTGCCTCAAGTGTGTTTGGGAAATGTCCCGCCCCTTCCCATAACCACCAGTTTAACACACTATGAACTAACTCAACCAGGCCCCGCCCCTTTATTCTGCGTATGAATTATTATAATGAGGAATGTTGTGACGTGTTCGTTCCCGGAAGAAACTCAAGACTACAATGGAGGCGTTTCAGGAGTTCAGAAACACTGATATAGAGAATAACTCAGAGCTTTTTCATGCTCAAACAGCAACATTACACACTAAACACAGATGATAAAAGCATAATAGGTCCTCTTTAAGTGCAGATATTTGATTTGATCACAATCCTTTGAAGGAAACGAAGCTCTCTTGATTAAAATGACCCCAGCGCAGAAGCAGTTGGGCGGATACACCACTTGTGCAGGTCTTGCAGATGTTTTATATGTGAAATTCTGTCGTAGCAGATGCAATGATGGATGGGCAGCACGCCTCACTTTACTCCTCTAAAAAGTGTCTTTTGAGAGAGGGTAGGAAAGGAAGATGATGTGAAGTAAGTCTCTCCGCCCCTCTTCTGAATGACCTGGAAACTTCCAATGAATAGAGAAATATGCATCAGGATCTGACGCTCAAATCTGATTGGATGAACCACATGCAGAAAATGGCCAATTTATGCACACGATTCTGTATAACAACCTACAGTTAGATTAATAAACTGCAGTAGTCAACATTTAAAGTGGATTAAATTTTAAAAAAAATCAAAGTTATACATGTATTTTGAACAATACCCGTGCTTGTCTTAGGACAACTTTAAAGAACTATTTTTGATCCACTTCAAATGTTGACTACTGTATATTTATACACTACTGTTCATAAATGTGGGGTTGGTAAGATCTTTCTCATATTCACCAAGGCTGCATTTATTTGATCAAAAATACAGTAAAATAGTATAATATTCTTGCAGTTTAAAATAGCTGTTTTCTATGTGATTATGTTGTAAAATCTATGATTACATTTGTGATCAAAGCTGAATTTTCAGCATCATGTGTTCAGTGTCACATGATCCTTCAGATATCATTCTAATATGCTGATTTGCTGTTCAAATAACATTTTTGATTATTATCAATGTATTATATAAGTATTTTTGTGGAAACAGTGACGCATTTTATTTCAGAATTCTGATAGAAAGTCAAAAAGAACAGCATTAATTTGAAATGTAACATCATAAATGTCTTACTGTAACTTTTGCACAGTTTAATGCATCCTTGCTGAATAAAAGTATGAATTTCTTAAAAAAAAAAAAATCTTACTGACATCAAATTTTGAACATTAGTGTAAATATTCATTGAATATTGGTGTCTTTTATCAGATTGATGTTCCTGTCACTTTATTAAAGCAATAAATCTTTTGAAGTCGCATGTTACAGTTACTCTAAGAGGTTTTAGGCACTCCTAAAAACCCCTTGGTCTTATTATTATTAATATTAATATTGAATTTACACAACACAAGCCTTTCAACCAAAGTTGTTTGTAATGAGTCTCGTTTTAGCTGAGAAGGCTTTGGATGCTTACTTGTGTGTAATACAATCCTTTACATTTCTGACATTATAATCCAAGGTTTTTATTAAGACTAAGCTAATTAAATGCTTTTAAAATACCACAGTCTCTGTACAGAGATATCATAGAATTCACACAACCAAATACAGCTCATTTATTCAGGGCAGTGTTACCAAAATGGCCAACTTTGCCTAGATACGACAGTCTCGATGTACAGTCAAACCAAAAATTATTCAGATATCATTTTTGATATTATTTTACTAGTGTGTGCAGGACACTATAGTTCATTTATGTAAGTGAGGATAGTAAACTGTGACATACCCAAAAATTCTTCATACATACAGTGACTACCAGTAAAATCTAAAAACATTTGTGACCAAAAATGATTCAGACACTTTTCAGTGTTTTTTCTTTAATTGCTAATGCACCTTTTTACACCACAGACTGAACAACATGAAGCATTGCTTGGTGATTGTTTGAGCTAAACTGGTATTATCTAATTGTGTAGTTAAATTTAACAGCTGACAGATATTCAACATAATTCATGTGTGAGACAGTCTAACAGAAGGACGGACAAAACCAGTGAAATATCAACTTAATTTTTTTTGGTCATATTTTATTACCATTTTCTACACGAATACATAGTGACAATGTGCGAAAAAGTCTGAATGAATTTGGGTTTGACTGTATAAACCCTGTGTGATGTGTTTGGAGCTCATTCTTTACCCAAGAGCAAATTCAAATTCTTCAAATGATATCGAAGGTCGAAGAAGCATTTGACCTTGATTTTTTTTTTTTTTGTCTAAAATGCAAGAGAGGAAGCGTCACAAGGGTCAATCTGAACAATGTTTGCTCCTCCTTTTTGGGATTTGGCATTGATTTGCCTGCGGGTACGAGGCTCTCAAGCTGATTGGTTGGGTTGGGACACGAGGGGTGGGGGCTCACAGTTTGACCTGTGAACTCTCACCCCTCTGTATGGACACTTGTTGCAGGGTCAGTCCTTGTAGCTGCCTCTTTGCCATGGTCAGAGTCAGGCCCGTTGTGTTCACGTCAGATGCTCGGCCGATGATGGGGGCCTAGGTACGTACGTCCTCCAGCACCCTTCCTTCTATTCATGTGGATTTGTGTGTGAACTGATGCTTTTCTGCCATGTGCTCCTGTTTGTTTCCACTGAACCGACTCAAAGCCTGAGTTCTGTTCAGGACAGGTATTGATGCTTCGCCTGTTGAAGGCTTGCACATTATATTAGTTATGTGTTACTTAAGATATACACTACTGGTCAAAAGGTTTGGAATTATTAATATTTTTTTAATGTCTCTTATGCGCACCATGGATGCATTTACTTGGTCAAACAAAACTAATATTGTGAAATATTATTATGATGTAAAACAGCTGTTTTCTATGTGAATATATAGTAGTGTAATTTATTCCAGTGATCAAAGCTGAATTTTCAGCATCATTACTCCAGTCTTCAGTGTCACATGATCCTTCAGAAATCACTATAATATGATGATTTGCTGCTCAAGAAACGTTTATGATTATGATGTTGAAAATGGTTTCCTATTTTTGTGGAAACGGTGATACTTTTTTTCAGGTTTGTTTGATTAAAATAAAGTTCAAAAGAGCAGGATTTCTTTGAAATCGAATCTTTGATGCGCAAACTTCTGAAAGGTGGTGTATCACGTTTTCCGCAAAACTGTAAAACAGCAAAAACTGTTTTCAACATTGATAATAAATAAATGTTAAATCATCATCATGATAATAAATGTTTCATCATATTATACTGATTTCTGAAGGATCATGTGACACTGAAGACTGGAGTAATGAAGCTGAAAATCCAGCTGTGATCACAGGAATAAATACTTTTTAATACACTTTACTATATATTCACATAGAAAACAGCTGTTTTAAATTGTAATAATTTTTTACAATATTAGTTTTTTTTAATCAAATAAATGCAGCCCTGGTGATGTTTATATGTATATTTATTCTCGTTTAGTCTGCTGCAGGTGAGAAATAAAGGACTTTACATTTAAACAATTTACCTATTCTATATTATAACAACTTGAAGTGTTAAAATAGAAATTGACAAGGCTGTTATATCTAGTGTTTGATTTTAAAGCTCACAGCTCCGGTTGAAGTGATGTGACGTGCCTGAACGAGCGAATCTCTCACTGCTGGCCGTTTCTCTCCGTTTGCCTCTCTTTCTTTCTCTCTGTCTGAATCTGTCCCGTTGCATTCAGGACCAGTTCCTGCGGGCGGCGCCGGTCTCGGGCGGGATGGGCGAGTTATTGATGAGGAAGATGGGATGGCGTTCAGGGGAGGGTTTGGGGAAGCACAGGGAAGGCACAGTGGAGCCCATCATTATCGACTTCAAAACGGACCGCAAGGGTGAGAGAAACGACCCGTGAAGAAACCGATCGAGTGATGATGTCATCACTGAGGTCATAGTCATGACATCATGTGCTTCTGTTCACTCAGGGCTTGTAGCAGAAGGAGAGAAAACACAGAAATCTGGCAACATTGTGGTGATGAAGGATCTTCTAGGTGAGTGACATGTGACATGGTTTACATTACTGATCCTTACATATACAATATACTCTATCATATTTGATAGGCTTCTATCGCACACAATCCACTCCATGCCTTCTGTCTGATAGTTCATACTTGTTAATCAAGTAAAAGTATTTTAGTGTTAATTTTACAAGCGTCCTCCTTCAGCTCGTGCTTCATGGGTCTTTAAATCTGTAGTGATTTATATCAAGTAAACACAAGAATAACTTTGATATTGATAGTAATGTTTCAAGATGAACACTTACTCAACTGAAGCGGCTTTATTTGATTATCCATAAAAAACGCGTATTAAATATGAACATAAGGCTTTTGAAGAAGGTTTATTTGTTCATCTCTCAATCATCATTGCATTGCATTATATGTTTGAGCTTTGATCATCAAACTAAGCATTTAAATATCATCTTACTAAGACATAATATTGACAGATAATGATATTTATTTGCATTTTATGTCAGTATCTGCTATACTCTCAGACAGATCTCATTAATTTACATTAGAAGCTTAAGAATTTCATCTCACTTTTTGTCCATATAAATATCAGCATCTGCACCAAATGCCATATTTTTCTTCTAAATAAAATGGAATGTTTTTTTCCTCCATATTTTCACTGTATCATACTATATAATGAAAGCCTGATGTATCAAATATGATGCTCAACATAAAACATGTAAAGCCTGGCATTTGAAACACTATTCAGAAAATGTACAAGTCAGAGATTGGTTGATATAATGTGTAATCCTACCCCAATTGTAAAATCTAACTGGTTTATTAGGGAAGCATCCGGTGTCTGCTCTGATGGAGATGTGCAATAAGAAGAAGTGGCCACAGCCTGAGTTTGTGATGGTGCACCACAGCGGACCCGACCACCGCAAGAACTTTCTTTTCAAGGTCAGTGCTTAATTACGTCAGCTTTATCAAGTATAATGTTAAAAAAATATGAAAACCCCACTAAAAATAAAACCAGCATTTTCAAATGGATTGTAAAATTAGACATCACAATATTATAACTAAAACTAGACTTGTGTCACAAATGACGTACTTTACACTTTGCACTTATGCACTATTTACTCTACTGTGTAGTTTAATGAATATTATAATGTTATTTTGTCGTCCAACGTCAGTCCCCCTCCGTTACATAAGGAAAGCAGCAGCTGTTGAGTGCAGGAAGTGTCCAACATGTATTAAGGTTTATGCATCATCCGGGTATTTAAAACACTGAAGATTTCAAAAAGAAACCGTACAAGCGCACTGTTTACTTCAAAGCTGCATAGAATCATGAGGTGTTTATTATGAGTCAGGAGGTGTTTATCATGAGTCATCAGGTGTTTATCAGGAGTCATCAGGTGTTTATCAGGAGTCATCAGGTGTTTATCAGGTGTTTATCAGGAGTCATCAGGTGTTTATCAGGTGTTTATCAGGTGTTTATCAGGTGTTTATCATGAGTCATCAGGTGTTTATCAGGAGTCATCAGCAGTTTATCAGGTGTTTATCAGGAGTCATCAGGTGTTTATCAGGTGTTTATCATGAGTCATCAGGTGTTTATCAGGTGTCATCAGGTGTTTATCAGGTGTTTATCATGAGTCATCAGGTGTTTATCAGGTGTTTATCATGAGTCATCAGGTGTTTATCAGGTGTTTATCATGAGTCATCAGGTGTTTATCAGGTGTTTATCATGAGTCATCAGGTGTTTATCAGGAGTCATCAGCAGTTTATCAGGTGTTTATCAGGAGTCATCAGGTGTTTATCAGGTGTTTATCATGAGTCATCAGGTGTTTATCAGGTGTCATCAGGTGTTTATCAGGTGTTTGTCATGAGTCATCAGGTGTTTATCAGGTGTTTATCAGGAGTCATCAGGTGTTTATCAGGTGTTTATCAGGTGTTTATCAGGAGTCATCAGGTGTTTATCAGGTGTTTATCAGGTGTTTATCAGGTGTTTATCATGAGTCATCAGGTGTTTATCAGGAGTCATCAGGTGTTTATCATGAGTCATCAGGTGTTTATCATGAGTCATCAGGTGTTTATCAGGTGTTTATCAGGTGTTTATCAGGAGTCATCAGGTGTTTATCAGGAGTCATCAGGTGTTTATCAGGTGTTTATCAGGTGTTTATCATGAGTCATCAGGTGTTTACCAGGTGTTTATCAGGAGTCATCAGGTGTTTATCAGGTGTTTATCAGGAGTCATCAGGTGTTTATCATGAGTCATCAGGTGTTTATCAGGTGTTTATCAGGTGTTTATCAGGAGTCATCAGGTGTTTATCAGGAGTCATCAGGTGTTTATCAGGAGTCATCAGGTGTTTATCAGGAGTCAGGTGTTTATCAGGTGTCATCAGGTGTTTATCAGGAGTCATCAGGTGTTTATCATGAGTCATCAGGTGTTTATCAGGAGTCATCAGGTGTTTATCAGGTGTTTATCAGGAGTCATCAGGTGTTTATCAGGTGTTTATCAGGTGTTTATCAGGTGTTTATCAGGTGTTTATCAGGAGTCATCAGGTGTTTATCAGGTGTTTATCAGGAGTCATCAGGTGTTTATCAGGTGTTTATCAGGAGTCATCAGGTGTTTATCAGGTGTTTATCAGGTGTTTATCAGGAGTCATCAGGTGTTTATCAGGAGTCATCAGGTGTTTATCAGGTGTTTATCAGGAGTCATCAGGTGTTTATCAGGAGTCATCAGGAGTCATCAGGTGTTTATCAGGAGTCATCAGGTGTTTATCAGGTGTTTATCAGGTGTTTATCAGGAGTCATCAGGTGTTTATCAGGAGTCATCAGGTGTTTATCAGGAGTCATCAGGTGTTTATCAGGTGTTTATCAGGAGTCATCAGGTGTTTATCAGGAGTCATCAGGTGTTTATCAGAAGTCATCAGGTGTTTATCAGGTGTTTATCAGGAGTCATCAGGTGTTTATCAGGAGTCATCAGGTGTTTATCAGGAGTCATCAGGTGTTTATCAGGTGTTTATCAGGAGTCATCAGGTGTTTATCAGGTGTTTATCAGGTGTTTATCAGGTGTCATCAGGTGTTTATCAGGTGTTTATCAGGAGTCATCAGGTGTTTATCAGGTGTTTATCATGAGTCATCAGGTGTTTATCATGAGTCATCAGGTGTTTATCATGAGTCATCAGGTGTTTATCATGAGTCATCAGGTGTTTATCAGGTGTTTATCATGAGTCATCAGGTGTTTATCATGAGTCATCAGGTGTTTATCATGAGTCATCATGAGTCATCAGGTGTTTATCATGAGTCATCAGATGTTTATCAGGTGTTTATCATGAGTCATCAGGTGTTTATCAGGAGTCATCAGGTGTTTATCAGGAGTCATCAGGTGTTTATCAGGTGTTTATCAGGAGTCATCAGGTGTTTATCAGGAGTCATCAGGTGTTTATCAGAAGTCATCAGGTGTTTATCAGGTGTTTATCAGGAGTCATCAGGTGTTTATCAGGAGTCATCAGGTGTTTATCAGGAGTCGTCATGTTGTTTATCAGGTGTTTATCAGGAGTCATCAGGTGTTTATCAGGTGTTTATCAGGTGTTTATCAGGTGTCATCAGGTGTTTATCAGGAGTCATCAGGTGTTTATCAGGTGTTTATCATGAGTCATCAGGTGTTTATCATGAGTCATCAGGTGTTTATCATGAGTCATCAGGTGTTTATCATGAGTCATCAGGTGTTTATCAGGTGTTTATCATGAGTCATCAGGTGTTTATCATGAGTCATCAGGTGTTTATCAGGAGTCATCAGGTGTTTATCATGAGTCATCAGGTGTTTATCATGAGTCATCAGGTGTTTATCAGGTGTTTATCATGAGTCATCAGGTGTTTATCATGAGTCATCAGGTGTTTATCATGAGTCATCAGGTGTTTATCATGAGTCATCAGGTGTTTATCAGGTGTTTATCATGAGTCATCAGGTGTTTATCATGAGTCATCAGGTGTTTATCATGAGTCATCAGGTGTTTATCATGAGTCATCAGGTGTTTATCATGAGTCATCAGGTGTTTATCAGGTGTTTATCAGGAGTCATCAGGTGTTTATCATGAGTCATCAGGTGTTTATCATGAGTCATCAGGTGTTTATCATGAGTCATCAGGTGTTTATCATGAGTCATCAGGTGTTTATCAGGTGTTTATCATGAGTCATCAGGTGTTTATCAGGAGTCATCAGGTGTTTATCATGAGTCATCAGGTGTTTATCATGAGTCATCAGGTGTTTATCAGGTGTTTATCATGAGTCATCAGGTGTTTATCAGGAGTCATCAGGTGTTTATCAGGAGTCATCAGGTGTTTATCAGGAGTCATCAGGTGTTTATCAGGTGTTTATCATGAGTCATCAGGTGTTTATCATGAGTCATCAGGTGTTTATCAGGAGTCATCAGGTGTTTATCAGGTGTTTATCATGAGTCATCAGGTGTTTATCATGAGTCATCAGGTGTTTATCATGAGTCATCAGGTGTTTATCATGAGTCATCAGGTGTTTATCAGGTGTTTATCAGGTGTTTATCATGAGTCATCAGGTGTTTATCAGGAGTCATCAGGTGTTTATCAGGTGTTTATCATGAGTCATCAGGTGTTTATCATGAGTCATCAGGTGTTTATCATGAGTCATCAGGTGTTTATCAGGAGTCATCAGGTGTTTATCATGAGTCATCAGGTGTTTATCATGAGTCATCAGGTGTTTATCATGAGTCATCAGGTGTTTATCATGAGTCATCAGGTGTTTATCATGAGTCATCAGGTGTTTATCAGGAGTCATCAGGTGTTTATCATGAGTCATCATGAGTCATCATGAGTCATCAGGTGTTTATCAGGAGTCATCAGGTGTTTATCATGAGTCATCAGGTGTTTATCAGGAGTCATCAGGTGTTTATCATGAGTCATCATGAGTCATCAGGTGTTTATCAGGAGTCATCAGGTGTTTATCATGAGTCATCAGGTGTTTATCATGAGTCATCAGGTGTTTATCATGAGTCATCAGGTGTTTATCATGAGTCATCAGGTGTTTATCATGAGTCATCAGGTGTTTATCAGGTGTTTATCAGGAGTCATCAGGTGTTTATCATGAGTCATCAGGTGTTTATCATGAGTCATCAGGTGTTTATCATGAGTCATCAGGTGTTTATCAGGAGTCCAGCAGGTGTTTATCGTGTGTTTCTGTATCGTCAGGTGGTTGTGAACGGGAGTGATTATCAGCCTCAGACTGCCAGTCCCAACAAGAAACACGCCAAGGCGATGGCGGCCACAGTGGCTCTTCAGGCGATGGGAGAAGTGGCAGGAGACGGGGTTCACACCGGACCCGTGTTCACAGCCGCCACTAACATGTGATGCCACATCGCTTACATTTCACATGCTGTCCGTTTGAGCAATATCATCTCGTATTGCATTTTCTGTGTTTTTGTAATTTTGTAAATTTCTTCAACCACATCCCCCTGTGACGGACTTTGCACGCCAATGAAATAAGAAGCATGTTCACGGGTAATAATGAGTACATATTTCATAAAGTTTGAGGTTTTGTAATAGTGTTTGATGCGTTTGAATGAACAGCTCCATTGTTTTAGACTGTTATTGTTTCTGTTAAGTGTGCTCTAATGCATGCTTAAAACTATTTTATCTTCATAAACAAGGTTTTTTGTCTTTGCTTTGTATTTTTTACCAGCCCCAGTCCATTGCATCTTCTTCTCTTGTGAGGCTTGTGTTCTGTTGCTGGCATAGAACTTGTTTTTGTGATGTAACGGAATAAACGGAAAATCACGCCACTGGAAAATAATGTTCTTTATTGTGTCCGGACAGTTTCACATTTACTGTTGCTGTATTTGTTAGAGATTATCAAGTCATACAAAATGCATAAAACTCTAAAAATCAGTTTCAGCATTAGAAACATCAACATGCAAACTGCAAACAAACCAAAAAAGAAAAACTGCATGTGCATGAGTTTACATTTGTATCATGCATTGCGGATCTCATCTGGACCTGTATATAATTTATAATGTCAGAATGCTTTAAACAAATGTACTGTTCAATTTATTTTATGACAAAAAGGGAGAAACGTGATGAATCAGGCACATGGATCTGAATGGGAACAATATTACAAAAACATCACATTAGTAGATCTACAGTCTTTGATAATACTTGTGCCATATTTTGCTTCATGCTTTAAAAGATGGTAAAAATGACATCAGATTTCAAAAATTAGAAATACTTCAGAATGTACAAAAAATTAGCACCATTTTAAGATAAATGAATGAATAGCACCATACTCAAAAGATTCACCTTATCAAATAATTATATTTAAATCAAATTAGTTTTAACAAACTTTATATATTTTTTATTTTATTTTTTTAAGAGATAAGGTGGGTTATATATACTTCTATAATATATATATATATATATATATATATATATATATATATATTATAGAAGTATTAAATAGTATTGAGTCCTGTAAGTAAACAGTTGTGCTCTAGAAACAAGACAAGTTATATAAAAAAATACATTTTGTTTGCAATGGAAATGCCTGGAACGTTAATCTCCTCATAACTCAGATTCTTCCAAACGCCAGTAATGATCCCAGAATGACTGCAGTAACGAGCAGAACTCCAGTGACGAGTCCAATGAGGATCCAGGGAATCGTCTCATCCGAGAGGAACACCAGAGGATCACGCTGACCTGAGAGGAACATCTCGCATTAACATATCACATTAGGGGTGTAACAATACATCGTGTTACAATATATCACAATACAGAAATGCAACCATATGTGTCGTGGATAGTGACAATATTTATAGGGTATAATTCATCCAAAATGTGTGAGAAAAAATTCAAGTTTACATAATTTTAGTGTCAGTACTACATTAAACTACTATATATAATCAATAATAATGCAATGGGGGAATATTTGTAGGTCTTGATAATGCTAAATGTTTGATGTTACCAGTAAAAAGTGACTTCTTACGTTATTTTAAATATATCTAGTCAGTGAAAGAGTGCAAGCATATAATCTATAATAATTCTGTATTTTCAGCTTCAGAATGATGAATATTTTTATTCCGGTGTCTCTATTGTCCTGTGCTTTGTGTTTCCAGCACCAAGTCCAAGTCTATTCATTTACACACACAATGTAAAAACACATTTAGCATTTTAATCAACAGTTCATTTTTTGTTAGCCTTTTATCATGTCTTGGAGTATCGCAATAATATCGTATCGTGATGTGTAATTTCAATTTCAAATTAGCTTAATTAGCATGACTGTGTAACACAATGTTGACAAAGCATCAACATATTATATATATATATGTATAATAAAACAAACAAATAAAATTGTAAATAGATAGATAAATAAAAATAATCTATCATAATAGATGAATAAATACGGTGGGTCACCCCAGAGAATTATCGAATCGTGACGAGAGTATCGTTACATCCCTAATAATAATGTGTGTGCTAACGTTTTGAGAACATTATTAAAGACCAGATAACTTTAAACGGACGTTATATTCAGAGTTTCCGGTAGAAATAAATGGTGCCGGTCAAAGTGACCGGAAGAGGTTTCGTTTTACGGACATTTTGATGATATGCCGGTCAAATATCGCCTCTTAATTAGTCAAGTTGAGGAAAACTGGAGGCAGTCTATGTAACTTAAAAAATGACATAATCAGGCCGTATAATGAATGAATGCAACATGTTATTATTAGCTTAACTTTCAAATAGACGGAAAAAAACATGAACGTCCGATTGGCCGCCAATTTTTTTTTTTACAATGGTTTCACACACATTCACTTTTTGAAACATTGAGGCACGGATGTACCTAATACAAATAAATAAAAAATCTCCAGTTAACTAGCAGATCATTCATTTAGTTTGCTATTAAATAAGAGATCTAGCGATAAAATCTGTTGTTTTTGAAATCAAGCTGAGCGCTCGTGTCCGCTGCTATCAGTTGCATGGAGTTGCGCAATCTTCACTCGGACGCGCGTTTCAATCTATCGCTGTTGCGGTGACTCTCTATTCATTCCGGTGAAATCACAGAATAAAATGCACACAAACGTGTCCCTGCTTGATATAGACTGTAACTATGCACTGATGAACATATTCAGTTTTGATGAGAGAGTAAAAAAAACGAGTGCGCGGATTAGAACCACTGATCTATAGGCTATAATGAGATGTTCCTGATTCACCATCGTCTGGCCTCCGGAAAAAGCTTTTAAGGCTAGTCTGCGGGGCCTGGCCATATTTGAAACTCAATCGTTCGTTGTTTAGGTCTATATTACAGCCGTTTTAGGCGTGCGCTATATTTGAAATGCAGCATGCAATGTTGTTTCATACCTTTCAAACGGTAGAGCCTGTTCCTTTATATTTATAACATAGCCAAATATCGGTGTATTTTTGCTTTATACATTTTAGGCTTATTCTCAAATTCAGATTGTGTTAGGCGGGATAATTAGGCAATTTTAATCGGACAATTTGACCGAACACAGATTTAATTTTGTCGGACATTGCATTTTTTTTAACGGCCAATGTCCGATAATTACCGGGCAACGGAAACCCTGGTTATTTTAACGTTACTTACTTCACACCGTCACTTTTGAATGTTCTCTGAAAGTTCTTCACAACGTTAAACAAACATCAACTAAAACGGTTCCATGAATGATGTATAAATAATGTTTTTGTGCTAACTTTATTAAAGTCCAGATAACTCTGAACGAACGTTACTGGAAGAACTTTTGTTTGAACTTTAATCTGTTGCCATAATATCATATCCAAAAAACTTTTGTACTTTTGGTACTTTTTGTTAGTGATATATTTATCAAACCTGGAGTCTGTGAGATTTCATAGATGAACAGCAGACATCACAGCGAGTTTTTTTTTATATATATATGTGTGTGTGTGTGTGTGTGTTATACTATAATATATTAAATAACTAAATATTAATTACTTGAATATTATATTAAATACTTCAGCAAAACTTGACCTGCTGCCTTGGCAAATAAATTTAAATAAAATAAGTTTGAGTGGAGGTACTAAAACTACTAAATTATAATGTATAAATAATACTAAAATATCATGTAATTATATTTAAAAGCTCTGGCAGTGAATTTCAATGGTCTGTTCTTCACACAAAACTATCATTTGTCTTCAGACTTGGAATATAGTGCACAGGTTGTATGGACTACATTATAAATATAATGTGTAAGAATTATAAGCTTTACATGCTTAAGAACATGTTCAATATTCACCAGAAACGGTGCCCGCCTCAGGGACGGCTGATATATCTGTCATCAGGAGAAAGATTGTTGGAAGAGAGAAACACAGATTGAAACATAGTCAGTATATAAATCAAGGCACTGGTAAAAAAAAAATCATTGATTGATAAAACATGTATTGACTGTTACTAGTAATATTGTGCGGATGATCAGTAGCAGTACCTTCAGCTCTCTCAGTGTGTGTGTGTGTTGGTGCTGCACTGCTCGCTTCAGTTTGAGCTCTCTCAGCATGCGTGTGTGTTGGTGTCGTGCAGCCCGCTTCAGTGTGAGCGCTCGTAGTATGCGTGTGTGTTGGTGTCGTGCTGCCCGCTTCAGTGTGAGCGCTCGTAGTATGCGTGTGTGTTGGTGTCGTGCTGCCCGCTTCAGTCTGTGTGCTCGCAACAGCCGTCCAAGCTGGCACACTTGTGTGAGTGTGTGTGTGAGAGGTCGAGCTGGCACTGGAGAATGAGTCCATGAGGTCTGTCATCCCTGAAGACATAGCTGAGGAGAGAGAAAGCGAGAAAGACGGTTAACTCTCTAGAGAGACCTGCTTTATTTATTCATTTATTAAAATGTATTATGTTTATTTTTTCACCCATTATGAGTGGACACGCCCCTACTTGCTGATTGGCTCACTATGTCTCCTCCCCCATCATGAGTGGACATTCCCCTACTGCTGATTGGCTCACTCTGTCACCTCCCCATCCTGTGGACACACCCCCTACTGCTGATTGGCTCACTCTGGCTCCCCATCACGATTGTACACGCCCCCTACTGCTGACTGGCTCACTCTGCCTCCCCATCATGAGTGGACACGCCCCCTACTGCTGATTGGCTCACTCTGTCACCTCCCCATCATGAGTGGACACACCCCCTACTGCTGATTGGCTCACTCCGGCTCCCCATCATGAGTAGACACGCCCCCTACTGCTGACTGGCTCACTCTGCCTCCCCATCATGAGTGGACACGCCCCCTACTGCTGATTGGCTTATACGGTCCCCTCCCCATCATGATTGGACACGCCCCCTACTGCTGATTGGCTCACTCTGTCACCTCCCCATCATGAGTGGACACGCCCCCTACTGCTGATTGGCTCACTCTGTCTCTCCCCCATCATGAGTGGAAACGCCCCTATTGCTGACTGGCTCACTCGGTCTCCTCCCCATCATGAGTGGACACGCCCCCTACTGCTGATTGGCTCACTCGGTCTCCCCCCTTCATGAGTGGACACACCCCCTACTGCTGATTGGCTCACTTCGTCACCTCGACATCATGGGTGGACACGCCCCCTACTGCTGATTGGCTCACTCTGTCGCCTCCCCATCATGAGTGTGTACTCGGTTCTCAGTTAAACACACACGTACCCCAAACAGTGAGTGTGTGCCTCTCCGGGAATCCGCTCCGCGGCTCCTCGTAATCGATGCTCTTGTAACGGCACTTATAAACGCCCTGGTCAAAAACACTCACTGACTGAATGGTCAGTGAGAAGACACCGCGAGAGATATTGTGTTTGGGTGGTAATGTCATGATGTTGTAATCAATACTGACGTCCATCTTTCCAGAGCTCAACCGCAGAATCTCTTTGTCATCTTTCAGCCATTGGATGTGGATGTCTTCCCATGGTTTATATTTAGGGATATTCCCAAAGCACTCCAAAGTGATATCCTCACCCTCAGTAGCTTCCACATGATTAGGGATCAACTCTGGTTCTGCTGAAATACGAGAGAGATTTTCTTAAACTTGTGTTGAATGCTCATCATATGACATTTATGAACTGGTACTTTGTGCCTGAGGTGGGAAAATATGATTAAATTTGAAAGTTTAATTCTCAGGCACCTGAGATGGATATCTATCTAGTGTTCTAATCAAGCAGCAACCTTCCTGTCTCTCTTTTGAAATCCAACACGGAAGTGACTTAAACTGCAATTCATCAACTGGCCACTAGAGACAGACTCCAAAAGAGAGTTAAAATGGCCAACTTTACAGCAGAAAAAAATGTTTACGGCCTGGTACAAAAATAGTTTTTGGTCTATATAGCTAATTTTACCCTTCATGACGACTGTGAGGGGGGTGATTTTTTTTTATAACTCATCCGTTCAAATGATATTAAGCCTTAAAGTTCTGCATAATTAAGGGCGTGGCCACTTGAGTGACAGGTGGATTGCTGCTGATGTCACTACTAGCCGTCTGTCTGCTGTCTGTTAGCGACACGTCACCTCAGCTAATACGCCTTTTTGGACATTTTCGGTTATCCAGTGTGGTGAAGAGATGAGTCCCAGCTTAGGACCCAAGCAATCCGATTGGTTCAAAGCACGTTTTATGGGTAATCGCTTTAGTGCAAATCAGACAAAATCACTTTATTATACAAGTCATTTGAACTACGTTATAACGACCATTAATGTCTTTTAACTTATATGTTTCATATACTAGTATATACCCGAAGCTATAGATTGTGAAATTAAACGTCAAATTAAATTATATTTTGCTTCCAACAACATGAGATTTGAAATATTAGCTATAGAATACACAATTTAATTACTAAACAATAGCTATCTGTCGTTTTGTAAAGCTGTGTGTACCTACTATGAAAAGTGCTATACAAATACATTTATTACTTGATGACAACAAACTGCTTTGATCTTATCTTGCACATAGAAGCGGGATTTAGCTGTAGGACTTCATAGCAGCGGGATTTTACATAAAGCTACCACATAACGCTAAAACTGCTTATGTTAGCTACAAGAAGTTATCACGAGAACATCTTTAGATCAGGGACTCATCTCTTCACTACACTGGGAGTGACGCGCTGCAAGATGGCGACGGCCGGCTCCGCCCATTTTGGGCTTCAAAAATGATCTTCGGAAACACTACGGGTACGATATTTTTTTTACAGTCTATGGTACTAATCTAAATCAACTAGTGATTGTCTTGGTCAGGGTTTTGTTATTAACTAATGCTGTCAAATCATGAGCCAATTTGGTGTGTTACTATGTTTACTCACTTCGCTTGGGAAGTTCGTGCATGTCAAATCTGTGCAGATTTAGCGCAAATACTCAACTCGTGAGTCATCGTGATATATTAAATACAGAATCTCTGCATATCTGGCTTACTTGAACACACACATCTCTAGGCAACAAATAACGGCGCACTTGTTCATTTGGCATTGAAGCAATAGCAAAGATTAAAAAGCATTTGGTTAACAGAAAAGACATTGTTATTTTCCAACATCCTACATTTTTTGATGTTCTTTCTACTGTATTGATCTGTCCACCTAAAATACATTTTTGGTGAAAAGAATGAGGATGAAAGAGGAAGGAAATACTGGATGACATCAGTATTTTGTTTGAATAAGAAATTAATGTATGAAATTAAAGTTTTATAATATATATAAATATATAAGCTGTCATGCAGTGAACCTGGTTTATCTTTTTTTTCTTCTTTTTTTTGGCCAGTAAAAGTTCTGAATGGCCGGTAACTTAAAGGGATAGTTCACCCAAAAATGAAAATTCTGTCAGTATTTACTCTCCCTCATGTTGTTCAACCCCGTAAGACCTTCGTTCATCTTCGGAACACGAATTTAGATATTTTTGATTAAATCTGAGAGCTGGATCACTCCTCCATAGGCTTCTAAGGGATTGACACTTGCTAGCCCCGAAAAGTTATTAAAGACATCGTTAAAATAGTCCAAGTGACTACAGTGGCTCAATCTTAAGTTTATCAAGCGACGAGAATACTTTTTGTCTGCAAAAACAAACAAAAATAACGACTTTATTTCAACTATTAATTTCCTTCTCTGTGGGCCTCGAGTCAGTTAGCGTAGTGTGATAGCGTAGAGCTACGTCACACGCAGGCTCACTATTGGCCGACGCTGGTCATGTGTGTGACTGGGAACACTTCCCTCATATCCTGATGTACTCGTTACATCATAAGAAGAATGGCATCTACGCTAATTTTAGTGTCTTTGTTTATCCCGAGGTTTTCCCGCAGCCTGCCGGATCCAGGCCGGATCCAGATCTGACGAAGGACTTTCGCCTGGACCCGATGACAATGCAGTGCTGAAGTGCCAACTAGCCTCTCCCTATGGAGGATCCCTATACCACTCTACAGATAAAGCGTTGTGGAATTTTTCGGTTCGCGTACCTACCCGAAGTGATAAGATAAAATAAAAATTCTGCATCAAAATTTATAGACAAGTAGTTTGTTTAGGCATGGTTTTTAAGGAATTACAAACCTGCGCACATATATTCAAACGCACATAACTATAGAATCAATTCTTAATGCGCATGTGAACGCCATCAGCGTCTATCACAGGTTCACGTTTAAAGTCTGTTTAGAGAGAACGGTGTCGTCTTAGCGGCCC
>NW_027508953.1:732500-775000 GCF_051911475.1 Siphateles boraxobius
AAGTAGCTTACGCTATGGGAAAACTCCTTTTCTCGAGAATATTGAAGTCTTTATGTAAAACGCATTGCAGCTGCACAGCTGACAGCAATGAACGAAGGCAGCTCGGTCATTGGCTGTGCTGCGGCAACTTGCTCGAACCAATGACGGGGTGACTCTGAATGCGCGACCAATGAGCGCGCTTCGCGCCCGCGCGCGTCAGAGCCCGCCAAGATGGGCGTGGCCAAGAGCTATATATTGGGCGCCCCGTCATGAGAGTTCTTTAGGTTAAAACGACTGAAGCGAACTAACCAAGCACAAGCACGGCAGCTTACGCAATACTCGTTCCCTCCTCTCAGGGAACCGAGGTTACGTTAGTAACCGAGTCGTTCCCTTTCGAGAGGTCTCTCCTATTGCGTAAGTAGCTTACGCTATGGGAACACCATGCAAAACGCCGTGCGTGCTGAACCTCGCCTTATGATAGCCAGAGGCAGGTGCCTGAGCTAAAAAAGCAAAGTTATCATCCAACTAGCCGGCAGAGGCGAGCTTTATATGTGGGAAAGAATACAGAGCGGCTAGAAGGCGCTCAGTGTGCCACAAGCACATACATAATCTAGATACGAACTCGTAGTTCAACTAGCATCATGCTGATAGTACATTGGAATGCAGTGTCGGGACCTGTAGGTTGTAGAACCTGATAAATGTGGACGGTGAGGCCCAG
The DNA here is from genome assembly GCF_051911475.1 of Siphateles boraxobius. NCBI lineage: Eukaryota > Metazoa > Chordata > Actinopteri > Cypriniformes > Leuciscidae > Siphateles > Siphateles boraxobius. Next base: position 733,198 of record NW_027508953.1, read on the forward strand.
CCTGCCGCCGCACAAATATCCTCGATCGGTATCCCGCTCGACCATGCCCAGGAAGAAGCCACACTCCTGGTGGAGTGTGCTTTGACTCCCCAGGGGCATTGAAGTCCCTTAGCTTCATAAGCCAGCGCTATAGCTTCAACTATCCAGTGAGAGATTCTCTGCTTTGAAACGGCGGAACCTTTCGTACGGCCGCCAAAGCATACAAACAGTTGTTCTGTCTGTCTGAATAGGGCAGAACGCTCCAAATACACTCTGAGAGCCCTAACGGGGCAGAGTAGATTAGCGTCGTGTTCGTCTGCTGGGGACGATAGCGCAGTTAGGGAGATAACCTGTGCTCTGAAGGGAGTGGTGAGCACTTTAGGAATATACCCATGTTTCGGTCTAAGGACGACCCTGCAGTCGTTAGGTCCGAATTCTAGGCAGGCAGCGCTTGTCGAAAGCGCGTGCAGGTCGCCCACTCTCTTGACCGAGGCGAGTGCCAGCAAGAGCGCAGTCTTGAGCGAGAGCTGTTTAAGGTGCACGGTTCGGAGTGATTCGAACGGAGGCCCTTTAGGACAGTAGCTAGGTCCCAGATCGGCACTGAGGGGGGGCGTGAAGGGTTCATCCTCCTAGCGCCCCTTAGGAAACTAATAATTAGGTTGTTTCTTCCCAATGGACGTTCCATTACAGGGTCGTGTGATGCTGTGATGGCCGCCACATATACTTTGAACGTGGAGGGGGCGCGGCCCGCCTCCAGAAGCCCTTGTAGAAAAGCGAGTACGTTCGTAATCTCGCATGTTTCAGGGTTCAGGCCCTTGGCATTACACCAGACACTGAACACTTTCCATTTCTGGGCATATAAGCGTCTCGTGGAGGGCGCCCGCGCCTCAGCGATGGTTTTTAGTGCTCCGCTCGTGAGGTTCCTGGGAACCCGTTGAGGGGCCATGCATGAAGGGCCCACAGATCGGGGCGGGGATGAAATATCATCCCGTTGGCCTGACTGAGGAGGTCTGGCCTCAGTGGAATCGGCCGTGGTGCAGATTGCATTTGCATCAGATCTGGAAACCATGTTTGGTTCTTCCAGAGTGGGGCTATCAGCAGCACTGCGTTTTTCTCCTCTCTGACCCGACTGATGACCTGCGGTAGCATCGCGATCGGGGGAAAGGCATATAAGGGACGGCTCGGCCAGCTCTGGGCGAGCGCATCCATGCTTTTCGTGAAGAAAAGAGGGCAGTGCGCGTTCTCCTTGGAGGCGAAGAGGTCGATCTCCGCTTTGCCAAAGGTTTTCCATAACCAGTGAATCGTCAGCGGGTTGAGAGCCCATTCTCCTGGGAGAATTTTGTCTCTGGATAGCATGTCCGCCCCCTGGTTCAGGGCACCTGGCACATGCGCTGCTCTCAGCGAGCGCAAGTTGTGCTGGGACCATAAAATGAGTCTCCTGACCTGAGTCCACCCTGGCGATTTATGTACGATACTACCGTCATGTTGTCCGTTCGGACCAAGACGTGTTCGTTTCTCAGCTGTGGGAGCAGGGCTCTGAGAGCCAAAGCGACCGCTTTCATTTCCAGACAGTTTATGTGTAGGCGCTTCTCCGGGTTTGACCAAAAGCCGGAGACAGGCCTGCCCTCGTAAAGGGCCCCCCAACCTATTTTGGAGGCATCTGTCGTTATCATCTTTCTCCTTGTGTTCACACCCAGACTCACGCCTGACTGGTACCAGTCGGCGGCTTTCCAGTGCGTCAGGGCTTTTATACAGCCGTGGTTCGCTCTGATTAAAAGGTGGCCCGAACGCCACGCGTGTGTAGGGACGCGGCTCTTGAGCCAGCGTTGGAGAGGGCGCATATGCAACAATCCTAGCTGGAGTACGGCCGATGCTGAGGCCATGAGACCGAGCATCCTCTGAAACCGCTTGACGGGGGCGAGCGCGCCCGCCCTGAATGATGTTGCAAGGCGCCGGATGGTGAGCGCGCGCTCTGATGAGAGACGCGCTGTCATTTGCATCGAGTCTAGAACTATTCCCAGGAAAGAAATCCTCTGGCTGGGAGATAGTATGCTTTTTGCAAAATTGATTCTTAGACCCAGGCATTCTAAATGGCTGATAATCCAAGATCTGTGTGTTATTAACTGACTCTCTGATTGTGCTAGAATCAGCCAATCGTCGAGATAATTCAGTATTCGCACTCCCCTTCGCCTTAGGGGGGAAAGTGCTGCATCCATACATTTCGTGAATGTACGGGGAGCCAGGGACAGGCCGAACGGAAGTACTGTGTACTGGTACGACTGTCCCTCGAAAGCGAATCTCAGAAACGGCCTGTGATGAGGCGCTATTGGAATGTGAAAGTAAGCATCTTTCAGATCCACTGAGAGAAACCAATCGTCCTGGGCGTACTTGCGCGAGGATATGCTTGGTTGTTAACATTCTGAACGAGCGAATCATTAGTGCTTTGTTCAGGTGTCTGAGATCTAGGATGGGGCGGAGACCGCCATCCTTTTTCGGGACGAGAAAATAGCGGCTGTAAAAACCTGCCTCGCTCAGAGAGGGGGGAACAGTTTCCACAGCGCCCTTTTCTATTAGTTTGCGCACCTCGGTGCGTAGAACATGTGAGCACTCTTTTCTCACTTTCGTCTCGACCACAGTCGTAAAACGTGGTGGTCTGCGAGCGAACTGGAGCGAGTATCCGTGCTTTACTATATTCAATACCCATTTCGGCATATCTGGAATATTTTCCCATGCCGCTGCGTGTACAGATATGGGCTGAATACAGGCTAGGGGCGGGCCGCTGTGACGCAGGGACCCGGCCAGCGAATCGCCTGAGCTCATAGCTCTCAGAGGCGCGGGCGCGCGCTGAGCAGCTGAGTGAATGGGCGCGTGTGTGATTACAGCAGCGCGCGCTGTGTCTGTAAAACTCGCAGCCTGGGCTGGGGTTGTGTTTGACACTGTAAGGACAGTGTTTATAAGTGGGGGTGCATAAACAGTGGTAGGCACACGCGTCACTTTTATAATGTTTCCCGCTTTTACTGGGGATGAATTTATAACTGTGTGAACAGTGCTTGTGTGTAGTGGTGCGTACATGACCGTAGGCACGTGATCTACATTCATGGGGTGCGCAGCTTGAGCTGGGAATGAATTTGGCACTGTTTTGACAGTATCTGGGAATGCACACTTTGTGGACATGTGAACCCTTAGTGACACAGGCAGAAAAAGACTCTTTTTGTGTTTTCTGTGCGTCGCCGTAAAAACGGCGTTTGTTTGCAGGTGAGCGAGCTCTGTGACTGGCCCATTGACTGCTGTATGAACATATCCAGCCGCCTGTAAGGGGACTGGGTAATGCTTGAGCTTTTGCAGAGAGAGTGGTCCGGCTTTTGCGCGACACGCACTCTCTCTTTTCATTCTTGTGGCTAGGACGGCTTTCGAGGCTCGGGGTTCAGCACAATCTTGGGCCGAGGACCCCGTCGCTCAGAAGGCGGCTTGCGGTTGTGAGAGCGCGAGCGGCGTCGAGCGTCAGCCTGAGGCGCGGGCTGAGAGGCGGTGGGGGCTGTTCTAGCCCGCTGCGGCTGCGGCGGCCTCTGTCTGCTCTGCGATGAGCTGGAGCGCTTGGGCAGGAAATGCCGCATAGCTTGTGAAGCATTCTGGGCCTCAGTGAAGCGTTCGGCGAAACCCTTAACCGCCGGTCCAAACAGCCCGCTGGTGGAGATAGGCGCGTCGAGAAATGGCGCCTTATCCGCGTCCTTCATCTCAGTCAGAGTCAACCACAGATGGCGCTCGAGAACAGTCAAATTAGCCATGGCACGGCCGATAGACTGGGCGGTGGCCTTCGTGGCTCGCAGGGCTATGTCAGTCGCGCTGCGTAGGTCCTTAAAGGCTTCGGGTTCGGGGCCAGACTCGTCCATAGAGCGGAGAAGCTTGGCTTGGAACACTTGAAGTACCGCCATAGAGTGAAGCGCTGATGCAGCTTGGCCGGCGGCGGCGTAGGCGCGACCGGCGAGAGCTGAAGTAGTGCGGCAGGGCTTCGAGGGGTGGGAAGCTTTGGCTTTCCATCCGGTGGTGGAGGGCCTCCTCGTTCCCTCGTAGCCTCTTTCCTTCGCGCCGTCCACAGAGGAGAGCGAGGAAGAAAAAGAAGGCTTTAGGCGCGCAGAGTGGGGGGCTTTCCACGACTTGGTGAGTTCGTCGTGAACTTCCGGGAAGAAGGGAGAAGGCCTTTGCCGAGGGGCCTGCTGGCGCCCCTGCAGAAACCACTCATCCAGTCGGCTCCGGGTTGGTTCTTCGGGAGAAGACCAATCGAGCCCGAGGTCTTCCACGGCCTTAGAGAGAACGCGGATAATCTCGCTATCCATGGTGGAGCCCCCGCTCGCGCTAGCTAGCGTCGACGGGGCGGGGTCGAGAGTGGAGCCCGGCCAGTCGTCCGATGCAGCGTCGATTGACAAGCTGTCATCCATTCCCCCGTCGTCCTCGGACGCGCCGAAAGTCACAAGGCCCACCGCTCTGCTAGAGGGGTGTGGGTCCGGCTGGGTGAACTGAACCGGCGGTGGGGAAGGCAAGAGCGGCGGTGAAGCACGCGGAGACTGGCTCGGCGTGACGTCACTGAGCTCAGGTTCAGGAAGCCTCTGTGAGCGGCGCTTTTTCTTAGTGCGCGGCTCGAACAGAGGGATGGCGGCGATGGGCTCGCTCACGGCGAAAGCGGCGAGGCGAGCCCGCAGTGCGGAGAGACCCAGGTCGTCACATTCGGGGCATCCGCCCTTGGTCAAAGCAGCTTCTGCGTGGTCCCGGCCCAGGCAGCGAGCGCAGATGATGTGACGATCCCCGTCCGGGAGAAGGTCTCTGCACGACGCGCAGGAAGGCATTTGAAACAACGCCTTGGAAAATTTGCTCTTTTACAAGTGTCGCAGAGCGAACAGATGTAAATACTTGCGTGAGCAGTACGCCGGATGGCTCAGTAGGATCGCGTTAGAAGGCGGCTGAAGGTGCCGACGTCCTCGTAGCAAATCCCGCTGGGATGCTTTTCGACGGCGAAGCTTCAATAATCCGGAGGATCCAGCGAAGAAGGTGTTCGCTGAAGGAGATTAAATCTAAAGAACTCTCATGACGGGGCGCCCAATATATAGCTCTTGGCCACGCCCATCTTGGCGGGCTCTGACGCGCGCGGGCGCGAAGCGCGCTCATTGGTCGCGCATTCAGAGTCGCCCCGTCATTGGTTCGAGCAAGTTGCCGCAGCACAGCCAATGACCGAGCTGCCTTCGTTCATTGCTGTCAGCTGTGCAGCTGCAATGCGTTTTACATAAAGACTTCAATATTCTCGAGAAAAGGAGTTTTCCCATAGCGTAAGCTACTTACGCAATAGGAGAGACCTCTCGAAAGGGAACGCAAAGTGCTGTTACTTCACTTTTACACACAACGTCTGTGTCAGCGCAGCGCGTTTTCTCACTCGAGCATGTGGATATTATTGTTTTTCTCAACATGAACGACGTGAAACAATACAAACACGACAATCATATGCTGACTCGAGTATGTAGGCCTACTTTCTGTACGATAACTGCGCAGTCTGCTTTTTTTGTAGAGTTTTTTCCCCCTTCGCGCTGCTTGAGCTTAAGTGCTTTTGCTGTTTATATTTTTCGTTTACACATTGTTTAGTGTTTTCAACTAAAAGAAAACCTAAAGATATATAGTAGGCTCGTTGTGTATATTTACTACTGTATAAGCTTGTTCAGAAATAATGACAAAAACCTTAAACTTAAAAAAATAACGTATCTCTCGTTGAACGACATTTAAATATAAACCCAGCAGTTTGTCCCAACCACTGCCGCATTTAGTTTAATCTTAAATGTTTTACTTTACTAGCTAACTCCCATTGTGGTAAAATTTTACTTTCACAAGCAAAAAGTTTCGTAAGAAAATTCCTTCTTTTAATGATTTCCTTTGTGAAGTCAATTATTTAATCAAATCATTAAGAACAATCGATAATAGAAAATGTACGTCTTTTCTGAAAAAATATGATGAGATCCTTCATGTTCCATGAGCTATATCTCTGCCGTTTTTTTTTTTTTTTTTTTTTTTTTTTATTTATTTATGTATTGTTTTATTTTTTTTGTTCTCGTTCTGTATCCTTTGACTGTGCAAATTTGACTATGTACAATAGATGCTTATTTGGAAATGTTCTATATTTCTAAGAAATGTATATTTGCACTACTGTAAAACATTTCTTCAATAAAAAAAATAATAAAAAAAAAAATCTCAAAAAAATAAAATAAAAAATAAAATAAAAATAAAAAACTCCCTCCTGCGCTGCACAGACCGAACGGTTGATGACATCAAAGTACCGCGAGAGCGATTCAAAAGCATAAGGAGCCGTCTGCTCTCTAATCGCTCTCGCGGTACTTTGATGTCATAAAACGATCGGTCTGTGCAGCGCCGGTTCAAGTCGAACAAACCTAAGGCCGTGTGTCCACCAAAGCGTCTCTGCTGAAAACGCCTAGCTGTGGGCGCTTGAGAGCGTTTTGGCAGCGCTGCGTTTTTTCAGTTGAGACGATTCGTTGCTATGATACAGAATATCCGCAGCACAGTTTACTTGTAACTGATTTTGCAGATAATTTGTTTCATACTAAAAATTTATTTTTCATCCATTTTGTTCGGTAAGCTCTGCTGGTTGACGTCGTTGTACAGAAAGAATGTTGTGACAGTTGGTCGGTGTGGTATTAGCCCCGCCCCTCCTCGACTGTGATTGGACGGCTGTGTAAAAAGTGACAGTGATGAGCGCAGCGTTTTACCCAAAGTTGAACATTTTTCAACTCTCGGCGACCAGTAAAAAACGCCGGGCGCTCACCGCTTGAGCTCAGCGCCTCGTTACGCTCATGGTGTTTAAAAAACTCGGGCTCCCATTGAAAACAATTGGAATTTTACGCCAGCTGCTTGAAAAAACGCTTTGGTGGACACACGGCCTAATGGCTCCGTTCGTTCTTCATCTTCCTTGTGTTTTCTGGTGGACGGTCCGTTCGTATCCACGATCATTTCTCGCGCTGGTTTCACTGCAAACTGCGAGCAGCCAATGGGCGTTTGAAACGTCATCACGTAGCATTATTACGGCAGTGTTCATGGGAAATGTAGGAAATACTGCCAGGGGATAAATTACCGAGAACAGAGCCTTATGCATCACCGGCCAAACTGGCTAGTAAGTTTTTATTAACACCCGCCAAAATGAATTTTAACCCGCATTTGGCGGGTGTTAATTTAGAAATCTGGACCCGACGCATCATCACAATTACATTACACTGCAGAAACCGCATTACCTGAACAATATCACATTGCATTTGCATGCGTTTAATAGATCGGAGAAGTAAAGACTCGTTCAGAACTTTTTTAATGTACTGTATAAGCCGTGTGTGTGTGTGTGTGTGTGTGTGTGTGTGTGTGTGTGTGTGTGTAACATTAGGCGAGGATCCTCTTCTGAATGATGGCATTTCTTGGCTTGGCTGCAAGTATTTACACTCTTTAACACTTCTGGCAGAAACTCAATCTGTTTTTAGACTAGCGAGACCTTGCGATACAATCCGTCGACTCGCACGAAGAACAATAACTCTAAGACCAAGCTTGTAACAACTTAATCGAAACTAATAATTGATCTTTTTTTTTCCATCTCTCTCTGGTGGAAATGAATGCGTTTAAAGAGGTAAATCTCACAAAAATTGGACAGGTCACATTTCACTTGCAAGAATAATAATAATAATAATAACAACAATATTTTATTCAAATCTAAAAATATATATACTTTACAATATACATACATTTTTACTTTTAAAATTAGAGAGGAAATGTGCCTAAATATTAAAATAACATCACAATAATTAACATCTTATTGGCCCTAAAATGTGATGTATACATATATGTTACTGTGTGTGTACGCAGCGCGCGCATATATATATATATATATATATATATATATATATATATATATATATATATATATATATATATATATATATACACACACACACACACACACACACATACATACATATATATATATACACACACAGGGATGCACCGAAATTTTAGCCAATACGGTTACGATCATTCTTTATATTTGAAAGCCGATAACAATATATGGACCGATAAATCTAAATCCAAATTTTCATATAATTTTTGAGAGCCTGATAATAAAGACAAAACCCCAAAAGTCCTCATTATAATTTTATGTAGCCGATTTTATGTAGCGACTTGCAGTGCACATGTTGCACTGAACTGTAATTTCCTTTTTTAAAGTGATTCCAATCATATTTCAAGCAATTCAAAACCATCATGTTGAACAAGTGTGTGTGTAATATATATATATAAACTTTTTTTAAACTTGATTTTCCACAAAACAACCAAAAACATTTATAGAATTAGTGCCATGTTTTGGGGCATGTACCACACTTGTGTTTTTTTTTTTCCATAAAAAATAATTCACACTCAAATCAATATTTCATGTCCATTCATTTATTTATAAAGTATCCATGTATTAAGCAGGATAATGTAGTTATTATTAAATCAGACGGTATATTATCCTCTCACTCATTTCCCCGTCAGAGAATTGGAAATACTTGCTTTAAACACGTTTGTTTTGCACTCATCTGTGACACCATTATGAGAGATATAAAGCGGGAAATATTTCAACTCATTTAATATTATACATTCATACACGTGTGAATAAAACACTGGATTCAACAGTCAGAAATATTACCATGAGAGTGTTCAACAGAATTACACGTGTACTTCTTAAGGAATCAGTTGTTTCTCATCTAGAGACGATGATTAAAACTCAAGCTTTAAAATCACACCATCTAAAACACTCCATTAAAATTGAGACTTAAAATAACAAATTTGAAACTAATGTTTACATGCATGTTACACTACAAGCTTCACTGTATACAAGCACAATGTCTGTGTTGACGCGAGTGGAGTCACATGACGCCTGAGATGCCGAGAGTTATGAATAGGCCTGTTAGTGGAGACTCACGCTCAGGTCTTCCAGCTGTACGAGTAGTCTCTCATGTGCAACTGTCTGAGCGCACACTTTCCCAGAATGCTCGGGGCTGCCAGCTGCTGAACTGAGCTCTGCTGGAGCCCACACCTGCCCAGATCCTGTACAACACACTCCTAGAGAAGAGACAAGAGCATGAGACCTTACACACACACACCCAGATCCTGTACAACACTCCTAGAGAAGAGACAAGAGCATGAGACCTTACACACACACACACACCTGCCCAGATCCTGTACAACACACTCCTAGAGAAGAGACAAGAGCATGAGACCTTACACACACACACACACACACACACACACACACACACACACACACACACACACACACACACACACACACGCCCAGATCCTGTACAACACACTCCTAGAGAAGAGACAAGAGCATGAGACCTTACACACACACACACACCCAGATCCTGTACAACACACTCCTAGAGAAGAGACAAGAGCATGAGACCTTACACACACACACACACCCAGATCCTGTACAACACACTCCTAGAGAAGAGACAAGAGCATGAGACCTTACACACACACACACACCCAGATCCTGTACAACACACTCCTAGAGAAGAGACAAGAGCATGAGACCTTACACACACACACACACCCAGATCCTGTACAACACACTCCTAGAGAAGAGACAAGAGCATGAGACCTTACACACACACACACACACACACACACACACGCCCAGATCCTGTACAACACACTCCTAGAGAAGAGACAAGAGCATGAGACCTTACACACACACACACACACACACACACACACACACACACACACACACACACACACACACACACACACACACACACACACACACACACACACACACGCCCAGATCCTGTACAACACACTCCTACAGAAGAAGAGACAAGAGCATGAGACCTTCTGGAGCGCACACACACACACACACTAGACTATATCATGAAGTGTGTGTGTGCGCTTTCTAGGTGTGTTTATGTAAAGTGAGGGAAACTCGATACACATATTCGGGAACACAATGTGTGGATTGTGATAAGTATCTAAAAATTTTGTGATTGTTTTAACAATGTGCGATCTAATATAGTTAATAAATATCAGATGAAAAGTGATTTTTTTTTTCTCCAAATATCATCATGATTACAAATGTGATATTGATTTTATACAACTGTTCAATAAACAAGAATTTAATATTAAGTGACTTACATTTTAGGCACAATATTGCCTGTTTTTGCTCATGTTCGCCAACGTAAATAGTCCTGTGGTTTTTGTTTGGAACTGTTTTGTCTCTGAGCAACACAATGCAGTGTTTCGTTACTGAATGAACGAATCGATTGAGTGAATGATTCAATGACTCACTCATTAAGACAGTCACATGATTCGTTCTTGAATGAATCAGCCGGTTGAGTGAATCAGTCGAATCAGCGACTCACTCATTCACAGTGACTTGCTGGCAGTTTTAATTTAACAATTAAAGTATCTTTTCATTTTTTAAATTCATTTAATATAAATATTCAGCATTTTATGTTTAAAACACCAAAACATTATTTCTGCATTTGTAACTGCATGTTGAATGCATTAACGTCCCTCTGATCTGCATTAAACAGTCTGTATAAATGCAGATTCTGTGTTTCCTCTGCATTGCAAAGATCGATTTTGTTGATGCTGATTTAATCTGATTGGAAACCGCCCTATTGTGTATTATTATTCTAATTAAATATGATTTAATGTAAGAATTTGACCCAAAAAAAGATGCATGCATTTAATTAGGTTAAAAAAGTGGCTTTATAAAAGGAAAAATGCCCAAAAAAAGGTAAAAATCAATGTAATCTTATTGGATAAGATGATTTCTGTCACTGCAGCGAACTGACCACCATATAGAATATGAAGAATATCACAAACGTTAGGAGTCAGCTGTCCACGGCAGTCCTAAACCTGCAAAAATGTCTAATTATCGTTATCGATAAAATCCCAGAAAATATCAAGATCATTTTTTTTTGTCAATATCGCACACACCTAGTAGAGAAGCGCGGTTGGCGGTTATAGCCGCGGACTTCGCGGATAAACGGCGGATCGGGCGGATGACGCGACGGAAAAAAATATTTTTATTAAATTCGGGCGGGTGGCGGGCGGTTTCTAGTCTCGCGGCTGTCATCAGTATTGTAATTGTATCAGCGGATGCGGTTTTGAAAATTGGTCAAAAACGTTGGTGCGGATTGGATGACGAGTTTTGTGATGCGGTTGCGGATGAAATAATAGCCCATCCGCGCATCTCTAACCCCTAGTGCTAACTTCACTTTATGGCTCATTTCCAATATTTTTGTTCAATTTCAAGTAAATCCTACACCAATTTATTTTCAGTGTACATGTTACAAACACAAAATACACTTATGAAGCTACAACACATAGGGTTGGGCACCGGTAACATTTTAACCGGGACGGGTACCTGAAATTCAGTGCCGGCACACCAACGGTAGCTTTTTTCAGTAATTTAGGCATGTTTAGACAAATCATTTGTAGAAGTGTTATTGACATTATGCCAGATCTGCCTTGGTCGCTGTCTACCATTGTCTGTGATGCTTGAATATTAATAAAAACAACAATTTTACTAATAATTATTTATTAGTAGGGCTGGGCGATAAACCGATTTTATCGATTAACTCGAATGTGTAGTTTACGCCGATTTTTTTTCTCTACGCACCCATCTGGGTTCCCGTAGTTCCGACCGGGCTCAGCGCTTGCCATTATAGAGATGCACAAACAACATGGCAAATGAGCAAGACCGCGACAGCAGAAGCACACCCGCCGAAAACATTTAGGCTACAAGCTGAATCTGCAGGGCCGCCAACTCTCACGAGTTCACTGTGAGAGACGCAATTCTGTCACTTTTTACACGCTCTCACGCCACACATCCATTTTCTCACGCAGAGAAAAAATCGCGAAGCAAAGAGGACACTGACACCGACAGACAAGACAGAGCAGGTTAACGTTACTGTTGATATGAAACAGATTCTCAGCTCTCAGATTCTGTCAATTTTATTACAAAATTCAAACAATAAACACCGTTTTGGCGCTTGTAAATGTGACGTGAAAGAACGCTGGCAGATCTCAGTTCAAGCGGCTCGTGAACCGAACATCTGTTACTCTTTACTACAAACTTACCGAGATGTAATAAAATCGATCGATCGGTGTTTTTCAACCGCAGAAAGATGTCCATAAAACAGCTGGAGAACGACATATGTCACGTAACGTTACATTTACCTCAGGATGGCTTTTAATGACCCATAGCACGCATGTTAGTTAAACGCATTATAAAATAAAAAACGCATTATATTTAATTTGAGTTAGTTTTAACCTTTAATAATACCAGCTGACAGGGCTCTCTGTATGTTTACAGCATTAGGTGAATTTTTTTTTTTTTTTTGGGAGAACAATTAACACATTAACGTATCTACTGTACCTATTTATCCAAAGGAATTTATATTGAATCAAGATCAGAATCAAATCACAAGAATTGAATTGAAATTGTGAAATTTGTGTTAAGCAATAATAAAAACAGTAGCATACCAGTAAACTTAATAAAAGTATGTTTAGTTACCAAATAATTTGACAATCACAATACACTTATTGTGATGCAAGTTTTTTTTTTTTTTTTTACACATCCCCCCAAATCCCAATCCACTCATTTTATTTTACATTTTCACTGTTTTCAAAGACAGGGCCTGCCCTCTTGTCTTTTTGGCTTGTTGTTTCTGATTGCACTTTAATGGAGATCAAATCCAAGAAGGGAATATTAAAACAAAATAAAGTTAAAACTTGTTTTGAACAATTTCTTTGTCATCTGCAGATTGATTTTAAGTAGGGAGAGAAAAAAAACGATTTAAATCGTAAATCGGATTTTTTGTGAAAAAATCTTGGATTTTTTTTTAGGCCATATCGCCCAGCCCTAATGTTTTGTTTTACAGAAATTCTGTGTTGTGAATTTTCTAGTAATCCAATCTTTTTAATGACATTTTTAAAGACATCTTTTAAATGAAATTAAACTTTGTCAAACAACATGCGGCACAACTAAGCTGTATACTGTTAAAATTTCAACAGAAGAAAAAGTGTGATTATTCCTTAAAAAATATGTTTTGATAATTTAATATTATTACTGTTAGTATTATTATTACTACATTGAGATATCTAAATTCTAACTGTACAACAGCAATATATTACCACGTTTAACCAAACTTTTATTTTGACGGGTTGTGGTGATGACCTTTGAGTGTTAATAATATAATGATTATATATTGTAAAATGTTGATGAACTTCAGAGCGGCTCTGGAAATGCATTCATGTTCTCATATAGTGAGACTGAAAAACACCTGTGTGTGTGTATGTGTGTGTGTGTGTCTGCGCCACTCATTTATACAGAGACACGCAGAACGTGCAGGATTCGTATTTAAAGGTCCCATTTGTCAAAACTGAAATTTACAGAGGTCAGACACTATGAAACTATTATATAAGTTAAAAAACAGTTGATCCACGGACAAATGCAGTATATATGTAATATAGTAGTAGCTGTGCCTTTTCACGAGCTGTTGTGACTTCCGTGTATTTGTGATGTCAGAACTACTGTCACCAATGGGGGGTCACTCAGAAAACACCAGGCCAATCAGAGGAGAGGCTCATGAATATTAAGTAGACGGGCCAAAATCGCCCTGTTCTTGGCAGAGCTCCTGAGAAAGCAGCTGTAAAAATATATTGAGATGGTTTTTGGTACTCATACCGCAAATATATATATCATGTCAAAACCTAAAATAAAACTTCAGAAAGTTGTACAATATGGGACCTTTAAATAGTCTTACTCTCAAAATTTGCCACCGATTGATCTAATGTGAATCGGTAGTACTGACGTAGTTCGTTTGGTGCCATTAAAAGGGTCCAAAGAGTTCAGTACCCTAACAACCCACGACGAGCGGTTAAACGTACCGGTGTTGGCTCAGAGCGCTGGCTGATGGGAACGTTGAGGACGGCCGTGGGTTCGTGTGTGTAGAGACCCACAGAAAACTCTCCTCTCTGAGCCGGTCTCAGGAGCTGCGTCAGCGCGTGGAGTGTGTGAGGCATGATCGGACCCGTCACCTCCAGACTGCACACGTCCTGATAGCCCGTCCTCACCAGAGTCTTCACATTCACAGCGCGCGCCTGAAAACCCGTCACAGGCACAAAGAGTTCATTAGAAAAAAAAATATAATGCATGATGTCATCAGTGTCCTATAATAGCCTTTAAAGGTGCATTGAGTAATATTTGGGAGGATCTGTTGACAGAGATGCAATATCATACGCATAACTATGCTTTCAGTGGTGTATGAAGACCTTACATAATGAACCGTTGTGTTTTTATTAACATTTCTATCTACACATTGAAATACGCCGACATGTTTCTACGGTGGTCCTAAACGGACAAACGCGTTACGTCACTATGTTGTTCTTCGTGCAAAAGAAGCGAGCTTAAGTCAGCGAATAAAACACTGACACGATGATAAACAAGCAACAATAATATATTCGCAATAACATATCGTTTCACTGAATAATTAAGTAAACAATTTCATTAAAAAAAAAAAAAAAACAGCGATATTTTCACTCACTGAACACTGAGCGCTTGAGTTTCACTCTCCGTCAAGCGATCTGTACTAATATTACAAATCCAGCTCAGCGAAACCTGTATATGACGTATCGTAAACTCTTTTGGGAAGGCGCACGTCTCGCCGTCGCGTTTCTCACACACGCAAAGAGAGAGAGCAAGAGAGTCTTAAATACCACGCAAAAACGATATTCTTGTTTGTATTTCCCGGTCAAAATAACAGTTCATGTGGAATTATATATGATATGATGGTTTCTCCGGGAGTGGGCGGAACTAATGCGCAAACGGCGATCTCATTGGATGACACTCGTCCCTGTTTTAATTTAAGCAAATCAGAGTGAACGAACGCTGACAACGTGATTAAAATTCATGAACCCAGCAGCTCATCTGTTGTATATTGTCTTCATTATTAGTAGTAGAATTAGTATCTTTTAATAATAATTACTATCATTTTTTTTACAGAAAGTCAGAAACACTGAATGACCAACAATAAAAGTACCACCACCAGCCCTAAGTTCAGTTAAAATGACAAATATGATTATGAAGATTAAGTTTTAGTTTCAATTACTAAAGTTCTAGTAAATAATGAACTTAAATAATGCTTGATTGACTGATTTTAAGAGTGTACATTTAGATATTTAAAAAGCTGTGCCATTTTACAAAGATAAGCTGATTTGGTGAAATATATATATATGTTGAAAAAATAGTATATCAGTCTGGCGAGTAACCAAAAGAATTTACTAGTCAATGGCGATTCTATTACCAAGGTGCGTAGAGGGTTGTGTATATGGTTTTGAGTGTGTGTTGCTGGCGTCTAACAACCAACCTTGTCTGCTGTATTTTTGTGTAAATCGTGCATATGAATCAGAGACGCCAACAATCAGTAACACACACTTGCTTGTACCTTGAGTGTGTGCAGTGTGGCCCCTCTGAAGGCTGTCGGGGCCAGGAGTGTTGGAGGAAGACCCGCCTGAGAACCGGCTCCTGCCACCAAACTCTTACAGTTAATGAGGAAGTTGAGCAGCGTGAAGGTGTTCGAACCCTCCACCAACACCACGGACTCCGGTCTGTGGTCCAAACACACCTCTCTGTGCTCCTTACGACTGATGCACGAGTTCAGGGAAGTACATCACGACATAAACTACAGAGTGTTTCATATATGAACATGTTTCCAATATGGTCTGGTAATTAATAACGGTTTAGCCGAGTTTTGACATTTTCACACCATCCATTACTGTGCATTGTTTTAATTCTTGTACAGACAGATTTAATTTAGGCTTTTATTCACATATAAACATTCATCAACTCACACATCAGTTGTGAAAAATGGAAGTTCACGCATGTTCTCTTGACGTGCGAGAACCAATGAGGTTCATTCTTGTGTTACGCAACACGTTTGAGCTCCACAAGAACCAATGAGGATCATTCTCATTGAATCATTATAAGATTTCCTATATAGTATACATTAGTCAACATTTGAAGTGGATCAAAACCTTTCATTAAAGTTAAACATGAATTTTGAACAATACCCGTTCTAGTCTAAGGATAATTTTGATGAACTTTTTTGATCCACTTCAAATGTTGACCACTGTATATCGCTTTACATGTGTAAATATCCTGTATGGCAGTTAAAGATGCACATACAAGTTTATATAAAGAGCTGTAAGGATACAGTTTGATAGAAATGGCATCTGGTTTCTTGATCTTGTCTTGGACGCCCATCTCCTTCAGCCAAGAAAAGCCACCATCATCATCTTCATCATCATCATCCTCCTCGTTTTCACTGTGCTCACTTAATCTGGAAAAAGGAGAGATGACAAATGCATCGATCAATATTCAAAGCACATCTGATCAAAGCAAGACTTCAGATGAAGCACACTCTGAATCAACACACACCAATGCTACATTTTTCTAAATCTCAATCATTTGTTAAACATTATTCATTACTTCAATGAGCTCATCGTTTCTGCCTTAAAAAGTATTACATGGTTTAATTTAGCTAACTGTGATTTTGTATATGTGCGTTTCTGAAATACATAACTTAGACAGTTTCCCCTGATAACAGATCACTGTAAATTGTAATGTGGGCTCATGCATTTTTGAAAAGATGTGTATTGTGAAAAGCGCTATACAAATAAACATGAATTGAATCAGTAGTCAGCGGTCGTGTACTCACACAGCGCTCTCTGTCTGATGAACGCTCTCCCCGAGATCTTTGCTTTTCCTGCGCTCCTCCAGCAGAGGGAGTGAGAACTCTATCCCTGAACACAAGCAGAACAAACATACGCTTCAATACACAGCTGTCGGTGCATACACTGATATACTTCATAAAACAATACGTCACTTTACAGTGGTTTCAGCACAGGTAAAGAAAGGGAAAAAAAATCGGGTCCATCGGAGACGTGCAATGGATTTCACCAAAGACAGTGTGAAAATCTCACAGTAAAACTGGGTTGAAAAATATTATACTGGATTTTTTTTTTTTTTTTAAGTATTCACTGAAAAATTGCATTTTTACTGCATTTCAAACTAAATAGGATTAGCGTCAGGGTACCTTTAGCCAGATGAAAAGTTTATCTATGTGTCATCTTTCTACTCTTTTAATTCATTTTATGACTGTATCATACATCTCTTAATTCCTTTTATAACTGTTTTAATTTCTTGCTTTTATTTTGTGATTATTTTCATTCCTTTCCGTGTAAAGCACACATAAATAATCTTGCCTAGCCTAAATGCAGACACTAGTAAGCAGACACCATTAATTGTGATAAAATCACTGTAATGCGAATGTATTTTCCATCTTCTCTGAATGGATCTTGCCTTATTAACATGTTTTCTTTACTATTACAAACATCTGAAAAACAAAAAAGGAAAAGGGTAGAGAAAAAGTACAAAGAAAACCTCAATCTTAAGATCATAGTGTTAATCGAAGATCAAATGTGTTATTCGTTTTATTAACTTATTAAGTTTGAGTTTTACATGGTGGGAATTTTCACACACATAAAATAAAATCTAGGCAATTAGTTCTTCTAAGCAAAAACATTTGCAATGCAAAACAAAGGAATTAACAATAAGATCAACATCATGGTCACATATAATAAAAGAAGACAAATTCTGCCAAAAGTATTTGATCGCATTGATAAAATAAATGCAAAAGTTTCACAACAAAGCAAAGATTCTTCCTCAGACGTTCAGAACACTAATTAATAAAAAAATCAGCATATTATGTACTTATCCTATTTAGTTTGAAATGCAGTAAAAAAACTAATTTTCAGTGAATACTGTAAAAAAAATGTAAAAATCCAGTAAAAATGTAATCTAGGAGACGTGTAGACTATATCGCATGTAGTAACTGCTTTACATTTTTATTATTAACTTTTATTTATAAAGAAAGCAAACTCCAATAAAAAATTTTTTTTTCACTTAATTGTGCTTAAAGTAAGAGTACATAACTTGGTGACAAGCGCATTGATGATGGAGGAGGAACATTACACAAAAATCATAAATACTTCATATTCGAATAAACTGCTATAACCTTTTTTAATAAATCCAAAACAAAAGCAATGGCTCTATCAAACCGCTCGTCCATGAAAAAGGCACTTTGTTTAAAAGAAAATCGAAGCCTTCTAATTTACAGAATATGGCATTGGGTATACAATATCTGGTAACACTTTATTTGAAGGGGTGTGCATAAGACTGACATGACACTGTCATAAACATGAAGGAGTCTTTATGAATATTTATGACTGTTGTCATTAAGTGTCATTCGGTAAATTATGACACTTTTAATTGCAAAGTTGACATTGTTTAAAATGTCTTTGTTATGACAACTTGACATTAACAAAGACAAAAATGTCTTGATTATGACAACTTGACATTAAAGGAGAACTCCGGGCAATTTTAAGTTAATCTTGATCGTTAGACCTTTGTGAGTACTGACTATAGAAAAAAAAACGAACCGGATTGGTGCTTGCTACGCGGAGCTGCGACCGCGAATGCCCAGAGCTCCCACTCAGCTAAAACGGCAGCTATGGGGGCATGGACATAAAGAGCGTTTTTGAGCCTCTTAACAGACACAAAATGCAATTAAAATGTCTGTCCAACATGAACAGGGACCCTACATGTGAACAAGATGCGTTTAGCAACTTAGCCATTGTTTCAACTCACCTAAATAGTCTTTTAGACGGCAAGCTGTAGTCTCGCGCTGCAGTCCCGTGCTGTAGCCGGAAAAGGTAAACAATGTCCAGGTGGGAGGAGCGTTGATCATGTGCGACGAGTTAAGATCAGAGTTGCTTACAAGTGAAGAAGAAATGGTTCGTGTTTGTGCCTTTACGAATTGTGGCAACCGAATGCGAAAATATAAGAGCTTAAATTTTCATCGTCTTCCTTTCCATGACCTCGAGATTCTGCAGTTGTGGCTAGTTGTACTTCAACTTGATGTGCAAACTCCCGTAGAAGTACTACGCGCTAAAGATTACCGCATTTGCAGCGAACACTTGGACAAGGATGACTACACACACTCAACACAGCGGGGCCGTTTGAAGAAAAATGCCATTCCATGTACGAAGACGGGTGCAACCACGGTGGAGGTTATGTAACATTTATTTATCCTTGCATTTGGCCACACACGGCTTGAGGAGAGATGTGCATGAATGTTTTTGTAGTCTTATTTACAAAGCTTTAATTATTTCACTAGCTTCTTCGACTTGAATTGTAATTGTATTGTAATTGTATTCGCTGCGAATGCGGTAATCTTTAGAGCGTAGTACTTCTACGGGAGTTTGCACATCAAATGAAGTACAACTATAGCCACAAGTGCAGAATCTCGGGGTCATGAAAAGGAAGACGATGAAAATTTAAGCTCTTATATTTTTGCATTCTGTTGCCACAATTCGTAAAGGCACAAACACGAACCATTTCTTCTTCACTTGTAAGCAACTCTGATCTTAACTCGTCGCACATGATCAACGCTCCTCCCACCTGGACATTGTTGACCTTTTCCGGCTACAGCACGGGACTGCAGCGCGAGACTACAGCTTGCCGTCTAAAAGACTATTTAGGTGAGTTGAAACAATGGCTAAGTTGCTAAACGCATCTTGTTCACATGTAGGGTCCCTGTTCATGTTGCACAGACATTTTAATTGCATTTTGTGTCTGTTAAGAGGCTCAAAAACACTCTTTATGTCCATGCCCCCATAGCTGCCGTTTTAGCTGGGTGGGAGCTCTGGGCATTCGCGGTCGCAGCTCCGCGTAGCAAGCACCAATCCGGTTCGTTTTTTTTTCTATAGTCAGTACTCACAAAGGTCTAACGATCAAGATTAACTTAAAAATAGCCCGGAGTTCTCATTTAACCAAGAAATAATAACCTGTCACAAATATGTCATAACAGGTGTAATTATCAAACTTATTATTTAGCTTTGCGTTAACATTACATTACCCTGTCATATGTTATGGTTGGTTTTAACTTTGGTTGTCATGACACCATTATAACTGTGACATGAATATTTTACTTGTCCTCAAGTAAAGTGGAACACATTGTACTAGTTATAAAGATGTCATTAAGGGTTATTACACTGTCAAATGCTTTAACAAAAGTGTCATTAATATTTCCCCTTACCTCAAGTAAAGTGGAACACGTTGGACTAGTTATGATTTGATCATAAAGACATTTTAAACAATGTCAACTTTGCATTAAAAGTGTCATAATTTACCGAATGACACTTAATGACAACAGTCATAAACATTCATAAAGACTCCATGTTTATGACAGTGTCATGTCAGTCTTATGCACACCCCTTCCAATAAAGCGTTACCCAATATCAAAACATGAACGCTTGTTTTAATGGTCAGTGCCTCACCCTCGGCCTTCATGGCCTCTCTCAGGCCTCTAGTGGTGGGGGACAGTAGTGCAGTGATGCCTTTAGACCCGCTCATACCAGCAGCTCTGAACAACACAGTGAACTGATACGAGCACAGGTAGAAATACGGACACAGTCGGGCCTTCAGGAGACTGTAGAGAGACGTCAGACTCACAGACCTACAACACACACACACACAACACCAGTCAACATAACATATTCAGTCACATCACAGACGCCAGAATCTAGAGGGTCGCTGTTAATATTCATGCATGTGGCAGACGCTCTCCAACTTCACACACAAGCTACGTTTCCATTACCCTTCAAATTGGGACATTGAAATTGCGAATTGAAAATACGCCCAATGGAAAAACGTAAATTTCGCAAAAACGCCCATATATCGCACAGACGTTTTTACGCTCACATGAGGTGTTTGTTCAGGCAAATCGAAAAAGGAATATTTTGCAAAACTGCAATGGAAACAGTTTTTGCGCATTTACAGGTCACCCGACGTACGTATAAGTCGATCATTCTTTAAAGATGACGCGGTATTTTTGGGACAGAATACGAGACAGTTCTTCTTTAAACCCATAAAAGAAAAGAATTACGGGAATACTGGATTCTAAACAACAAAGAAATGCCACAATCAAGAGCTTGAAGCAGAAATGAGTGAGAAACACCCAGAAACACCTCACATGTGCCGCTCACAGTGTAAGCGCCATTAATGCTGGGAAAACACGCCTGCGTCTCCTCGCATTAATAATAACGGCTAGTGCGGCGGCTGAGATGTATGTAAACCTACTAACATCCGTTGCCATGAGTTTTGGGATGATTTATCGCGAGAGGAAATAATGACGTTTTAGTCGCATAACATCTGTTAATGGAAACGCTGTATATTCGCAATCGTTTTTTTATCGACGTTTAGAAAATTCGCAAACGTTTTGCGCAAATCTTTAATTGACACACACACACATATATTAATAAATTGAGAATCTTATGTTTATTTGATGGTGATTTCACATTTCTTGTTTGTATGAAGGCTAAATACGAATAAAAGGTGAACATTAATTCATTTGTACCATTTTCATTTCTAAAATATTATAAAGTTTTAAGCAAATTTATTTTTTTACTCAGAGGTTTGTAGGTATAGACATCTGTTGTGGGTGTTCCAGGCAAGTTTTTCTGAGGCTTTTATATTGTTCATATCGTAATTATATCGCATCAACCGAAATTAAGAAATATATCGTGATATAAATTGTGGCCATATCGTCCAGCGCTAGCATGTGGCGCACGCCTTTTAAATTCAAACAAAGGTTGTGTACCGTTTTAACCGATACCCCAACAGTACCTTTTTTCTGTAATTTAGGCATGTTTATCTCAATAACTGTAAAGAAACTAAGTCATTTGTAGAAGTCTTATTGACATTATGCCAGAGCTGCCTTAGTCACTGTCTGCGATTGTAGACACACACACACACACTCGCTCACACACTTACCAGTCACTCATCAGGCTCTGCTGCAGCGTTGTGTCCTGCGCCCACGGCACACACTTGCCAGAGAACTTGCGTTCTGCACCAATCCGTGGGAAGAGAGAGAGCCAGGGCATCGATGGGTGCTGCCAGAACTGAAGACACTGCTGAAAACCACAACGCAGCTCCACACAGCCCCGGGGATCCTGCAAAACACACACACTATTTATTTTTACTGGACTGTATTAAAGGTGCACTCTTGAAAACCTAAATAAAAACTATAACTACTTAATAGATAAATATATTAAAACTATATAAAAATCACATTAAAAATGTAACAAGTTAAAAATCTTGTATATATATATATATATATATATTTTATATAAAAAGATAATTTATATTTTCATTTTTAAAATAAAACTAAATATTAAAGCTAAATGAAATCACACATTAAAAGTATAAAAAATATACATACAAAATATAAAACACAAAATATTTTAAATATAGAATTATATCAAATTAATAAAATATATATATAATAACTGCTTAAATTAATATTTATTAAATAACATCATACATTAAAACTAAAGTCAATAAAAAATGTTTATCTTATAACATGAACATTAATAATATAAAAACTACATTTACTTAATTTCATTCTTTAATATAAAGATAAAAAAAATTAGCACACATTAAAAGTATAAAAACATTTTAAATATAAAAATAATAATAAATTTTTTTTTAAATTAATTACTATTTAAGATAAAAAAGTAAAATATTTAAAAATCGAAAACTACAACTACTATATACTAAAAGTATATGAAATCACACATTAAATATAATATTATATATAAAACTTATAAATTATATATATATAAACTTAAACTTATATATATAAAGCCATGTTTTTTTTATATAGAAATTATAAAAGAACATTATAATATAATAAAATAATATATAGCAATTAAATATTCTTTCTTTAATATAAAAAAATAGTGCTGGGCAACGATTAATCGCATCCGAAATAAAAGTTTGTGTTTACATAATATATGTGTGTGTACTGTGTATAATTATTTTGGATATATATATAAATATACACATGTGCATGTATACATTTAAGAAATATTTGCCTGTATATATATTTATACATAAATAACACTAATTTATATTATATATAAATAACACATTTTTCTTAAAAATATGCATGCATGTGTGCCCAGCACTAAAAAAATAGCTATGAATGCTGCACTGGGAGGCTGATGTTCAGTAGTATTTCAGTGGTTGTGTGCGTACTGGTATGTTAGCAGGCGCGCTGGTGAACTGGGCTCTGCAGTGGGAGCTCAAGCCCTGCGCCTCCTCCTGCGCCTTCAGATGCTCAGCCCAGGAGAACGACTGAGGAGACGTGAACAACACGCGGGTCTTCAGGGACCAGTCGGCCGGGAACTCCACACACACTTCAGCTGGAGCCGCGGGGCAGACCGCTTCTGGACTCTAGAGACACACACACACACACACACGTCATGAACATGAACACACACCATGACTGAGCAATCATGAGCAAGCGTCAGCTGTCATCAGTCAGAAACCTTCAACACTGGAGTGGATCTCTCCTCCTCGAACAGACAGTCCTCTTCGGAGACGGGAACGATCTGCAGAAACATCAGAGGATAATCAGCATGCGGGCCCACTTTCTGTAGGGCTGGGTATCGCAACTAAATTTTCGATACCGATACCTTGACTTCGATACCGGTTCCTGAACGATACTTTTTTTCGATACCAATTTTATCAATATAACATTACCTAATTTTTATTTTTTCAGTTTGTTGACTTTTTCACACTCATATTTTGAGTCTGTAAAAAATAAGGTTTTCTGTTTCCTAATCCTTTAAAAACATGTATTCTTTACTTCAATGAGCTCATTGTTTCTGCCTTAACTTAATGCATTGTTTAACAATGAAACTGAATGAAAATTAATTGAAATGCATTACACACAGTCACCTCTGATAACAGATCACTCTAAATTGTAATTTAGACACATGCATTTTCTGTAAAGCTGCTTTGAAACGATATGTATTGTGAAAAAATGCTATACAAATAAATGTGAATTGAATTAAAGCAACACTATGTAGTTTTTCAACCTTCATTATATATTTCCAAGACCCTTGAGATGGTACATCGACTTACAATAGGTTGAATGGCACGTCTGCCATAGACTGACAGTGTCTGTATCGCTTTTACGGGCACTATGTAACTTACAAAAAAAACTACAAAATTCGACTGCTTTACGGCATACGTCACTTCCCCCACTTCCTCAGATTCTGACGTGAGAGCCCAACTAGCGTTTGATACCCGTCTGTATGTTGTTGTCATGACCGAAGCAACAACTAAAAGGAAGGCGGCAAAGGTTTTGTCAGAGGAGACTAAAAGAAGAAAAAGGGAGAGTGACAAATTAAAAGGCCGGACGAGGATCACTATTGGAGGGAGAGCAAGACAGTTTGAAGACGGTGAGAGTGTGCGTGCGCGACCGGATCTCTCTGCTCGTTCTTTCAGTAACATGCACGCTGTCGCAAGCGCAGCAGTCAGTCATCTGTAAAGTGTTTATACATTTATAAATAAATCAGGGAGTCAGGGAACTGACTATCGCGCGAAATGTAAAAGGCTGAATGACATGGCCTGGTCCTCCATTTATCTTCATGAATCAAGTAATGCTAGTAGAGTAGCAAATTATCAATCTGGTAGCTACACTAACATGCTAGTTTACGTTGGTTATAATAAATAATCTTTCAGGATAACTATCCTAATGTGTGCAGGCTGATATGTTTGTGTATTTATTTTTCTGGTGAAGGTGTCTTGCCTCAGGCTATAATACAAATCGATTTTCAAATTTGCAGATTCATCTATGGTAGCTCGATATTATAATATTGATGACGATATATGGCTATTACCTACCACACAAACATTGAATTGAATTAGCATATCCGTTATGTAAAACAGTAGACAATATGCTACTATAATGATGCTGGCTTGTAAACGTGAGCTACGTGATCTTTTGACGTTTGAAAAAAAATAAAACCCATGAAATTATATTCATGACATGCTGAAATATATGCCAATGTACCTGGGATGAAGACATTTCACACGCAACGCTGGCAGTCTGCCCGCGAGAACTCAAGTCAGTATCGGCTTGTCAACAAATGCACACGTGTATCGCCTGGTGTAACCATGACAGATTTTACGACAGTAGTAGAAGACAATACTGTTTCCCAACTGTAGGGGGACCCCGAGAGCAAAATCGGCATAGTGTTGCTTTAAATACAGGCTACTGGGGGTCGGGATATATGCCTCGTGCTCAGCACACATGAAGCTTGTCGCAAAGCACTGGCAAAAGTAGCCTAATGATTATGGATGTGTCGGGAAGCGATAGCAAGGAGATATTTTAATTGTTTATTAATGAACAAGTGTTTACTTAGTGTGTTGGCTGCTATAATATAGAATACTTTTTTCCCGAAAAAAACAAAACAATAACGACTTTATTCGACTATTCCTTTTCTTCCTTGTGGGCCTGAGACGAGAGTTCAAGAGATTTCCACGACGCATGCGCGAGAACTGAACAAGAAGTATTAGAAGAAGAACGTCCTCTTCTCAGTTCTCGCGCATGCGTCGTGGAAATCTCTTGAACTCTCGTCTCAGGCCCACAAGGAAGAAAAGGAATAGTCGAATAAAGTCGTTATTATGTTTTTTTTTTTCGGGAAAAAAGTATTCTCGTCGCTTGATAAACTTATAGTTGAGCCACTGTAGGCAAATGGAATATTTAAACATTTTCTTTAATGACTTTCTAGGCCGTCAAGTTTCATTCCCTCTGGCAGCCTATGTAGCAGTGATCCACCTCTCAGATTTAATCAAAAATATCTTCATTTGTGTTCCGAAGATGAACGAAGGTCTTACGGGGTTGGTACAGCATGGGGGTGAGTAATTAATGACTTAATTTTCATTTTTGGGTGAACTAACCCTTTAAGCTACTCGCGCACTCTCTGAGAGAGTTGCACTGCGTGCAACTCTCTAAAGTTATTTTTCGCGGATTATATCGCTTTAATGGGGGGAAAAACGCAAAATTATGTAAAACTTCCGGTCTTGGTAAGTATACTCATAAACACAGTCGGTTATTTATAAAACGCATGTGACAGTGTGACAGACAGTATAATGAAAACAGCAATGGCTCCGTGCACTAGCTGTAAAAGTGACTAGGCTATGCGTCTGTCATTAATGTTGTCGTCAAAACAACAAAAGATAGCTTTAATTGTAATGAATGAGAATGATTAGCCTATGTATTTAATTTAATCAGGAAACAGAACTAAAAGACTATGTGTTATTTTACATTTGATTACTTTATTATGTTTCTGTAGTATTTCTGAATACTGGTGTTAGACCTACACACATTTAACATTTAATTCAAAGATTGAAATCAAGCTTCCTTGTGTTGTGTAAACTCTTAACAACAAAATTACCACATTGTAAAAACGCAATGAGTGAGCAAACATTTAGGCGAGATAAACATAAGAAAATTTTCAACAACAACAAAAATGTCAATATCGTCATAAATATCATTATCGCAAATATTCTTGAAATATCGTGATACAATTTTGAGGCTATATCGCCCACCCCTACTGCGAATTTGCGATGCTGACTCGTCATTCCTGCAGTAGTAAACGCGAGCGCCGAGAAACAAGACATGTTTCGATATTCGGTAGTATCGAGGCAATTCGGTCGGTACCTAAAAAGTACCGAACTCGGTACCCAGCCCTATTCTGCAGACATGCCAACAAATAGAACAATTGATTGACAGGCGATCTGACCAATCATAATCCACCGAATCTGCCGTTTTTGTCCGACAAAGCAGTGAGGAGAGTTAGTAGATTAACGTTGCAGGATTTGAACTTGAAAAACTGACGACAATGTTAAAACAACATTCCTTCTGATGTTCATTCATGTTTATTTGATGCTATAAATGAACTAGAAGGAAGAGATGATTGGTTCAGCTTTAACTGAGGCGATCTGTCATGTATTGCCATTGTCATGTATGTTAAAGTATAGTTCGTATATAAACACGGATGTCTAAAGTAGTGATCAAAATAGAGCAAATCACCCTTTGAAAGTAACTTGACGCTTCAAATAAAGATTGTATTAATTAAATCGTTACACCAGTAGGTGGCGACAAGTGACTGTTGAAAGAGTAATTTTTATTGTTAAAAATTGTAATTGACCCTTCGCAAAGACCCGCCCCCCTTAGTTACTGTCGCTATGTCCAACAAGCTACGCCGCTCTCACGCACACACCATGTTCTCACGCAGTGAAAAATACATCGCGGATCAGAGAGGAGACTGACAATACGCTGACAGACAGGGCAGACCAAGTTACTTTTCGGTTACTTTTGATATTAAACATATTAAACAAAGACTCAACTTTCAAATTTGCTAATTTTTAAAAAGAAATTTAAACAATAAATACCGTTTTGTGGCTCTTTAATGTGTCGTGACAGATCGCTGTAGAGCCTCAGTTAAAGCTGCTCGTGAACCGATCATCTCTTCCTTCTAGTTCATTTATAGCATCAAATAAACATGAATGAACATTAGAAGGAATGTTGTTTTAACCGCGGAAAGGCGTCAGTATATTCAGTTTTTCAAGTTCAAATCCTCCCATGTTAACTAACTCTCCTGACTGCTTTGTCGGACAAAATGGCGGATGGCGAAGTATGATTGGTCAGATCACCTGTCAATCAAGCTCCCTGCGAAGGGTCAATTGAATCATTAATTCATGAGATTCGTTCAAAAACGCAGATTCATCCAGTAATGAAGCAAGTATTTATGAGGGAGTCATTGAATCATTCTCTCAGATTTTTTTTAATAAGTCAAATATTTAAATGTTTTAAATAGACTGCAGCATTTAACATTTTGTCAAAACTTCTAGTAATTGACATGTTCATTTGTTTAGTCGTCTATTCAGAATCATGCTCTAATAATCTTATTATACATTATCTACTGTTCGGCCTGTTTTATTTAAAAATGTGCATGCTTACATGATCATAAATTAAAACGGAGACGAAATGGATAAATTTTATTATTAATAATAATTATTAACCATGTCACAACCCCAGCCCAATATTTTTTTAACTATAAATAAACAAATACTAAAACTAACGTTATACATTAAAAAAAATCTATAAATACAAAAAAAATCACATGAAAATGGTTTACAAAATATTTCAATATAAAAAAAGCACTTTAATAAATATAAATTTGCATTATAAATATAATTTAATATTATCAAAAAAACTAACATTATAAAATATTAGGCTAAACATTTTAAATGTATGGAAGAAATTATGAATAGCGGAGTAAAAATATAACTACTATTATTAATGGTTATGAATCATGGCAATATATATGGTGAACATTTTGTACCATGGTAACTTATACATGTACATTGAAGCGTCATGTAAATATCATGGTAAAAGAATGTCAGTCTCGTGATAATAAACAGTTTATATAAGAAGACCTCCGAAAAGCCACCTCTGTCAAAAATTAGATAATAATATTGAGTGAATGCTTATAGTATACGTGCATCAAATACTTTCACTTCAAACACACTAAAGTTAAATCCCAGCCTCAGTCCGTTCAAAATGCCGGTAACGTTACTAGGGTCGAAACCTATAACGTTGCATAGAAGCCTGATAAAAATGTTAATATTAAACAAAAACTTCAGACTGGCTTTTGCATCTGAAGTCTTCATATATATAAAATGGTAACGTTACATAAAACAAGCACAGAAGTGTGCCGTACTGTACCGTTATCTCGTGTTGTTTCCGTCGGTCTGTATTGAGCAGTTCTTCTCTCAGTGAAGCTCCCGCATTTGGACGCTCTTTGAGTTTCCCGTCCAGAACCGGAGCAACTGCCGCCTTTTCACCGTCGGTGTGCGATAAAGCCCGTTTCTTAGGACTGTTGTACGTGTTCTCAATGTTCGCGAACGGATTCCTGCGCTTCACGGCGCCTCGCGACCGGCCCGGAGCGTGTAACGTTAACAGCGGCCCCGGTGAGAACGGGCGGACTCCGGGCACCGACACGACCGGACTCGAGGTCCTCATGTCGGGCCCTTCGCTCCGCGCCCGGTTCCGTCTCATCCGAAGAACATCACACGGTTTTTTAAAGCTGGGAGAGTAGCAGCCCAACTCCGCCATCGTGATCGTTCCGGTCGAGTATTGTTGTATAAAGCGGGAACTACGGCAGCTCTTCTGTTCTGACACGATTGTTTTGTTCCGAACGCAACTATCAAAATTTCGCGCGTAACGGAACTGCGTCAGCACATTGCGTGATGACGCAAATGAGCGTGTGTTGGCGGAAACACCCGACAAAAGTAAAGTCTCTATTGTTATTTTATTTAATTATTATTATTTAACTGTTTTGTATTTATTTCTGGCAGTACTGAAATAAAGAACGTAAAATATTTATAATTTGAACATTCTAACAAAATAAATAGTCTGTAAGAATATATCCATGTAGATTGGCCAAAACAAATGTAAAAGTCCCTGCTGTAGTCTAGTTTAGCACGTACTTTATCCAAATAAAGATTGTGTGTAGATATGTTAAAACTAATTCATCACATATTGAAATTTATTACAGCACTGTAGGATATCATCGTTATCATAGAGATTATTTCATGCAAAAAGTAATATTGGGCCACAATGTTTTTGCAATTAGCCTATTAAGAGAGGCAGTGCCATCTCCTGCAAATTCCATGTATGATACTGATTATGAAATCCAAATAAAATAGATTAAAGTTGATATTCCAGTCTAATTTATTCACTTCCATAAGATGCAAAACTTCCTCTGTCACTCCTGTCCTTCAATATGTCAGCATCTAGATTAATGGTTGGATGTCGATTAATTGCCCACTATTCATCATTTGCATTTGTGATTAATCATGATGTGAAATGACAGGCGCTGAATATTGTCGGTATGGATGAGTTGTCAGGGTTGATGGCATTTCATATCGATCCTGCAGCTGGTCAGGGACGATGACACGCGTGATGAATGGCCTGAGGGTGACCTCTGACCCCGAGGACATTTTGGGCATTTTTATAATAATATAGAGACTGGACGTCTTTTAAAATGATAAAAGTTTCTCTATTTGAAGTAAAAGATCTCAATATGATCTCAAACATTTCTCATCATGTGATCTGAGCTGCTTCACGTTCACTTTATTGTTACTGATAACAACAAGTGACCCGTTTGTCACTCATTTTATTCCTCAAAAGGGAGTTTTAAGAAACAATTAGGTCATTCTTCAACTTTTTCTTAAAATAAAATGAAATGCGTGGTTTAAAACAATTTAATGAAATTTGTACATGTCAAATAAAATCTGTATTCACATTATAACCACTGTGTTATATTGTTGCAGTTGCATACAATATAACATGATGATTTTTTTTTTACATATGTCTCAATTAAATATGTATTTTAAAGCAAAAATGTTTTCTACCAGTGCACACATTGTTTTCACCATACAGAATACAAATAAACATTTTATGATCTATATTTGTAGTTTATTTAAACTATTACAGAGGTCGTGCCACTGCAAATGAAGAACTATTTATTATTTTATTTTGATTTAATTCCTAAAACCTGGTCATTCTACATTTCGTTCTGATTTTTATGTGAACTCTGTGTTTCCCAAAAGATTAAGATTAAACAAATATATATTAAGTGCCTGATAATTGAACCAATATTTATTTATTCAAATATTCAATTTTTTTCATCAAAAAGCGGAAATAAAAAAATTAGCAATCATTAGATAAGCTACAATTAAAAAACTATTATTATTTTAATTTATTTATTCTTTTGTATATTTATGCTACCTAAATCAACTGATATTATTTTAATTGAAAGAGCCTGATAACTGAGGCTATTAAAACATTTAATCAAAAACCAGAAATAAAACAATGAATAATCAAAAGGTAATGAAAATGTCCTATGAATATTTGATTAATTTCTTTAATTTATGGCACATAGGCTATTTACGCAACAGTTGTTTTGAGCTAGGTGGTTTCAAATATATTTTCTGTATGTTCGGTGGACTTTCTTTCCAAAATAATCAAGTATAGAGCACAAAAAGCATCAGACCGGCTCCAATTACTCGAAATAGCCTCATTTTGCACGACATTCTGCCAAGTATTTCTCACGCGCGCTGTATGTGTGTGTGTGTGTGGTGCTGACATGCTGCTCTCACACCCTGAGCTCTTTTTATAAAGGCGATTTGATTTTATAGGCCTTGGCTCGACTCCTGGACCACAGTTATTGCCTCAGTGTCCGACACACAGACCGGCCTTTATTTAGCCCGTCTCCTGCGCTTCTGTCTCGCTGTGTTTGCTCGTGGTGGGTAATTCTGGGCAGCACAAATAGAGGGGAAGGAACACTGTAAAAGAGAGAGAGAGAGTCATTTATCTGTGTAATATCTGCAGGTCGAGACTCGTCTGCTACTCTGTGTAAATTCTTCGTGGGTCGAGAATAGAGACGAGAGACAGGCGGCGATAAACACTGAAGAGTTCCTGTTATATCAGCATAAGATGACACGAGCTGTGCCCAAATGACACACTATGCACTGTGTACACTCTGTACTTGTATGAATTTTATAAGGTTGTTTAGTCAACACCATCAGAGTCTGATGCCCCGCCCCCTTCGCTACTTAAGCTGTTTAAATAAGTGTCCGACATTACACACTTTGAAATGGCATTCTCTCTTAAAGGTGCTCTAAGCGATGTCACACGTTTTTTAGGCCAAGACATTTTTTGTCACATACAGCAAACATCTCCTCACTATCCGCTAGCTGCCTGTCCCCTGAACACACTGTATAAAAACGCGGTCTCTACACACACCCCAGGCTCCACAAACGGCAACAAAAACAAACTGGGCTAACCCGCACCGCGAAACATAACAAACTGTTCCAGCCAATAACCGACAAGAAGGATTTGGGGGCGGGGTTTGGGGGGTTAGTGCGCGGATGAGGTGGAGGGAGGGTCTAGTTAGCCTCCGATTTGTTTGACAATACTTTAAACGTCACATGACATCGCTTAGAGCACCTTTAAGTAGGTTTTTGAATGAGTTATTACACCACAACTGCTAAAAAAGTATGTTCTATAGACCTTATGTAGCCCCGCCCCTTTTCAGCACTGCACTTGTTGTCTTTTGTCTTCCGGTCTGTATTTTCTATGGAATTACTTTTGTGCCAATAATAATGAACGTAACTTTTCAAGAAACTGATGAAAATATAAATTGAAACTGAAAAAAATAACTTTGAAACTGTAAAAGAATAAACCGCGGGCACATTTTTTTACTTCGTTCTTAATACACAGAATGTTTTGCTAACTATTTCTCATATTTTGTTCGCTGATCTGAACTTACAAATGCGCTTCCAGAGTTTTCAGTTACGCTTCTGAAGTTTTCGTTTACGCTCCCTGAGTTTTCGTTCGCAGTTCTGACACATATCTCTCGTGGGGGCGGGGCTAGTAGCAGAGTGTTCTCATTAGCTACTGAGTTTTTGATTGACAGCTTCGTGACTTGGAAGTGAAGACGTCGGTGTTGTGTTTACATGTTTGAATGTGAGCGTCTGTAAGCGCAGCTTTCTATTTCATTTTACTGATATTAAGTTATGTTTGTTTTTTAATTTTATCTGTATTTACCTGCTGCTACTACTTTGTCGACAGAAGCTTTTAGGAGTGCAAGAGATCTATTGAGTCTATTCACTATTCAGGTGTAATTGTACATTAAAATAGGCCTACTGTATAATACTGAAAATATTGTATAGTGTCCAATGTTTTCGGAGAATATTTGTTTATTCCTGATGATTCTTTTGCATGTTAGGCTCTGGTTAGATTGAGCTGCAACAATTTAAAAATAATACTAGCATAGTGTGTGATATATTCAGCCGTCGAGAAGAAAGTTTCACTTCAACCAGGTAATCAAGGTTGGCAACCATGTCCATCACATTACTCATCGTCAGCATATGCATTTACACCATCAACATTAATGATCACTTACATAAGAGGAATTTAAACTATATAAAAATTACAATCGTGGCCTGTTGTCAAATGATACAGACCTCAAAGGGCATTTCATTACATATGTCACACAAAGAATGTTTTTTATCATGCTGATAATTTTATTTAGTTATTTAATTTAGTTAATATTATCTTCTAACATTTAAAATTGTAAAATTAAAATTTTAACAATCATCAAAAGTTTCAATTGTGACTTATACAACCAGTTAAATGAAAGTAATTAAAAATATGAATTCAAATAAATGTACATTCTTTATTGTCAATACGGCATATACACAAGTATCAAAGTGAAAGTCTTGGCTGCAATAATGTTGTGACAGGAAAGACCAGAATCCACAAACATTACCTGCATACTATACATGTAATGCACAGTATTATCATGATATACATTACTATACAAAATGCACAATTACAAATACAGAATACATATTTAAAATTCATATCGTTTTAAATGATGCTATGATCCTTTGAACAGTTCCTGTTATAGTAAAAGTAACAAAGCAGTGACTGGGTGGGTACAAGGATAGTCCGCCCAAAAAATGAGAATTCTCTCATCATTTACTCACTTCATGCCATCCCAGATGTATATGACTTTCTTTCTTCACATAAACATAAACATAGATTTTTAAGGAAATAATCCATCTCTGTGAGTCCATATAATACAAGTGGATTGTAATTCATGTACATATGACAGTTGGTCGGAAGTGATTATTAATAGTTTTAAACGGTTTACATTATTAGTATTTTTCCTGTCTAGCCTATTGTTTCACTCCAGAAGTGATTGATTCATCCACTGAGGTCGCATGGACATCACGGTCACTGTGTGTGCTTTTTAAAGCATCTTTAGGACTCGCAGAGATGGATTACTTTCCTTAAAATCTTACTTCGTGTTTATCCGTAGAAAGAAAGTAAAATGCATCTGGGACAGCATGAGGGTGAGTAAAATAAGTGAGAATTGTATTTTTGGGTGAACTATCCCCTTAACATTCATATGCTGTTGGTATGCTAATCCATGATCAGCATAAACTAATATAAATCAAGTGCAACCTCTTGTGTACTTGTGAACTGTGTTTGTTTTGATCTAGAGGAAATTAAAATATTTGATATTTTATAAAAACAAAATAAATCAGGTGTCTGAAGATCAAGATCCCAGTCATTCAAATGTGATGTGTCTGAACAAAGTCTGATGTGGACAGTGTATCTCTGGTACTATCACTCCATCCTCTGTGTCAGCATCAGAAGTTTGTTTATGGAAAAGTTGCTCAACTCTCTGGAAAATGAGAAAGGAAACATATTATAATCAATACAAACTGATTTGAACTCCCACATACAGTAACAAGTTGAAGACTTAAAATATTTATTTCAAACAAATTATATAAATGTTTTAAGGGATTTTACAGTACTAAATATTTACATGTGAGTCATGCATCATTTATCATTTATCATCTGTAATACTGTTGTGTAACCAGTAGATGGGTGTTATAGCCCTATATATAAACATATATCCATGGCTGTGTATTCCCTAGTTGCTGGATGTTTTCAGTCATAATTACTTGCATGTATTAAGTTTTGAATTTGGACATATTTATTATTAAAGAATATTACATATTAAACATTTTTCTCAGAAATGTTAATTTGAAGTGAACATTTTTGCATTATTATTAGTCAAATATGGACACCGAAAAAGCATTTTGTTACTCATACTAGCTACATATAATAGCTTTATCAGTCATTTTTATCACACAAAAGTAATCAGAATACATATTGTGACCAGGGTGATACTTCAAAATAATTGTGTGTTTACATATCATGAACAGAGTCTGTTGTCTGAGTTCAAAAACTCTGCATCACAAATTAATCAGAAATTGAGAAATTCAGGTTTAAATAGCTGTATTGGCATGGTAAAAAAGGCTTTACATTGACAAAGTTGAATCAGGCAGTGATTGACAGCGCTCTGGTCCAATGGCATCGGTCATTGTCTGATACAGTACTTTTTGTACTGTAGGCTACACAGTACAGATACTGTACAGTACTCTAGCCCAATGTTGTTTGGGGTGGCTGGAGGGAATATTATCTAATCGAAGCAACTATGATCTAATCAAAGACATAATCATATGTAGATAAACAAGTCATGTAATGATTGGGCTAACAGTTGAATCAAGACAACACTGTATAATGTTATGGGTAAAAACTAACAAAAAAAGACTTACCACGAGTATCCAGTATCCTGATAGTGACGATGACTAATGATAATGATATCATTCGTCTGTAGGCTACTATTCCTTCAATAAGAAATCATCTCAACAATATAGTGTACCAGCAAATAAATACAGATACAAACTTAATATCAGTAAAATGAAATAGAAAGCTGCGCTTACAGACGCTCACATTCAAACATGTAAACAACACCGACGTCTTCACTTCCAGGTCACGAAGCTGTCAATCAAAAACTCAGTAGCCAATGAGAACACTCTGCTACTAGCCCCGCCCCCACGAGAGATATGTGTCAGAACTGCGAACGAAAACTCAGGGAGCGTAAACGAAAACTTCAGAAGCGTAACTGAAAACTCTGGAAGCGCATTTGTAAGTTCAGATCAGCGAACGAAATATGAGAAATAGTTAGCAAAACATTCTGTGTATTAAGAACGAAGTAAAAAAATGTACCCGCGATTTATTCTTTTTCAGTTTCAAAGTTATTTTTTTCAGTTTCAATTTATATTTTCATCAGTTTCTTGAAAAGTTACGTTCATATTGGCACAAAAGTAATTCCATAATTTTCACAGCGATCTTGCGTATGAATGAACGGCTCATTTTAAAATCTTCCTGGTCTACTGACATTTGTTAAGACATCTCCTTTAAACATTACAATCCTCATGATAACTTTCGTTAACTTTACATTACGTAAATCCACCATAAAAGCTAATTTACTCCTGGACAGCAATGCCATAGAGATACACAGAGCGGGAAAAAACGGAAGTTCAAAGACACTTTTTATTGCGCGCTTGTTTCTTTGCCGCACAAGGTCTATTATGAGATGAGTGTGTGTAGTATGAATGAAATACGTACTACATTCGCCATGTTGTCAATATCATGTGACCAGGGCTTGACATTAACTTTTTAAACAAAGTTACTAGCCTATGCATTTTCACTGGCCACAATTTTGACATCGATACCATATAGGTGAAAACTGGCATATAGCTATTTTAAATATTATCTCATAATTTGGCAGACGATATATTAGGCTGCTGTCACTTTAAGACCTGACGTACGGATCCATTATACTGTTACACATGCGTTTTCTTTCTCAACTGTTTATGTTCACTTAAAACATGACCGACTGCGTTTACGTGAATACTCACCAAGACCGGCATTTTGACATTATTTTGTGTGTATTTGACATTTTTGACTGTTTAAGTGCAATAAAGAGTGGAAAATACCTAAATTTCTGTGCAGAAAATCTGCGGGAATGAGTAAAATCATGCACAGCTGAAATTCAAGCCCTGTAACAGCAACAATATTCATCCAGAGCAAATGAAACGAGTGAGTGAGAGCAAGCGGGTCGGAGAGATGAGAGAGAACTGACTTTTTTTCACAGCAGTTTTGAGAAGAAAATATTCAACGATGGCATTGACTTATGCATTTGCACATGGTTTGTCTTAAAGCATATTAAAAACACCACATAGACATAAACAACATTAAAATATTGATTTTCACCAAAGGTGGATTTAACATTATTTTATTTATCTGATGTATTGAAGAGATGTTTTTGAAGGATATTGGTTTACTTGTGCTCTTTTTGAGCACTTGAGATTAACTGAGATGTGACGTTTAAGAGGCAGTTGTGTCGACTTTGATTTACTGCAATTTTAAGGTGTTGTTTATTTATTTTTTAGAAAATAAACGTGATTGCTTTCCTCATAAATCAACTGTTTCTTGTTTTTCATCTGCATGTCTCTTAGGTGTTGAAGACTATATAATTTTTGAGCCTACGTTCAGTGTGAGTAAAATACTTCAGTACTGATAAAATACTGAACGTACAGATACTCTTTGGCCTGGTTTCACAGACTGGGCTTAGATTAAGCCAGGATTAGGCCATAGTTCAATTAGGACATTTATAAACATTACTGGTGTGCATCTTGAGACAAAACAATTAGTTGGGGGCTTTAAGCACATAAATAGGTAATTTCGCGCAAATTCATCTAAAAGCGCAAAATTTGGCACAGATGTAGCTCAGGTCATACCGAAATGATTTAACTAGGGCGCCGGAGCCAAGATGGCGGCCAAACCCAAAATGGCCGCTGCTCGAAAAGGGTTCCGGCTATAACTTTTGAGCCACATGAGTTACAAATACAAACTTGATATGTTTTTCAGCTTAATTGATCATGGGAAACACATAGGAATGTTATATTTTTGACCCAGTATATCTGGACCCCTTGATCCTCCAATTCCAATATGGCCGCTGTCCAAAAAAGCAGTTTGGGCTGTAGTAAGGGGCCTTACACCCCATTGTTTGTGCAAATTCATCTACAAGCACCAAATTTGGCATAGATGTAGCTGAGGGCATACTGAAATGATTTAGCCAGGGCGCCCGAGCCAATGGTCCCTGAAACCAAGATGGCGCCCAAATCCAATATGGCCGCCTCCTGAAAGGGATTCGGCTATAGCTTATAGGCTACTATACTATAGGCTATAGCTAAAACATGCATTTTATTCTGGGACTAAGCCTTTTCTGTGAGACTGGGGGTTTGACTTCTACTCGAGTCATATTGGTGACTTGTAACTTGTAACGGAGCCGTTTTCATTGTAATGTATCTGTACTTTTACTCAAGTATGGTTTTCAGGTATTACACCTCTCCCTATATACTCATTATTATTATACATTAATAATATTATTGATTTAATTGCACAGACACTATTGGATGAGAACAAAATCTGAATTGAGATGGATAATGACTCTAACTTTCTCAGCATGGACAGTTATTGAGTTGAATAATGACTGTTCTTCTGCTTTATAACTGAATTGAATTGATGAATTTTGCAACAATGACAGTTATTGAAGCAAAAAGTTTGAGTGCTTTAATAGCAACTTTGTTTTAACTAAAACTGTTTAAAACTGATTTTTTTCAAAAAAAAAATCTAATTATAAAAAAAAACTAATTCTAAGATTTTAGAAAACTAGATTTTAACATTTACTTGTTGCAAATATGCTGTTGCAAAATCTGCTTGGTGAAAAAATACTATGGTATTACCACATTTTTTGTACCATTGGACAGTTTCTTTAAATACAGTATGTTTACTTTGGAGCAAGTCATGCTATATGAATCATCATGATAGTGTTTTGCAGGTGATTTTGAAACGACGCACACTGAACGCAGTAATAAGAAATAAAGACACCACGCACTGTATAGAAATAAGCAGTTTCTTCACAACAAAGTGATATATTCTCCAAAAATTTTTTGAAAAGGGACAAAAACAAAAAAAAGCTGCATTCCAGAAGGTTTTGCTTGTTTCACAATTGTGGAAGTTGAGAACGGTGTCGTGTGTCAAACCACTGAAGTCATTTACAATCTATTTACACAAGAAATCATGTTGTGATTCTTCCATCCAGCCAACAGTCAAAGCATCGCATGACAGCATGTGACAGTGATGCGCTGTAAATCTTGCAGAGAACGACCGTGAAAGGCAGTGACCGGGAGATGTAAAGAGTCAAAAGTCTGTTTAAACTCTTAGAAGAGGTGTGTGTTGGAGATGGAGATGGAGCGGGAAACTTTCTGGGCGTCTGTTGACCAGTTCAGCCAGTTCATTAACTTTAATCAATCCAGTCATGAACGGATCACACTGCAGACTCTACAGACCCCAAACACACTCTACGCAAGTCTATGAATGCAAACGCTTCCCAGATACACAAGATCAATTTCATTCATCATTACATTGGGAAATGTGTCAGAATGCAATGAAATGGACGATATCGATATCGATAACAAAAAACGTTAGTGTAAATCGTCAGTTTTCTCAGATCAACTACAGTTACGGTGAAGTTTAAAGAAAACAGAGCAATTTTAAGTTAGTTAGTTGACATATATATATATATATATATATATATATATATATATATATATGCATATATATCCTCTACCTGAATGGAATATTAAATAGAGATCAATTGATATTGTTTGCCGATATTATTATATTATTATCTAGTGTTTGAACCAATATTTGAATTACTTCTTTAATTATTATTGTCAAAAAGCAGAAATAAAACACTGTAAAAAAATATGATCAATAAGTTATGACAAGTTTTTACATTGCTTTAACTCAACAAAATAAGTTAAGCAATTTTAAATTTCAACTCATTTTTTTAAAGTCAGTTTAATGTAATTTTATTTGATGAGTTAAACATGCAAGTTGAAT
This sequence comes from Siphateles boraxobius, assembly GCF_051911475.1. Taxonomy (NCBI): domain Eukaryota; kingdom Metazoa; phylum Chordata; class Actinopteri; order Cypriniformes; family Leuciscidae; genus Siphateles; species Siphateles boraxobius. The sequence goes on from NW_027508953.1 coordinate 772,650, forward strand.
GTACTTAAGAAATTTAAGGCAGCAACTTTTAAATATTTTTTTACAGTGAATAAGCAACCAATACAAAACATAAAATGCATTATGAATATTTTATTAAATATTTAAATTTATGGCATTATGCATATAGCATTATGTTTATGCAAAGTTATTTTGCATGTTTGCATCAGCTAGCTGAATGTAGCTGAGTATCAGATGATACTATTTTTATTAAGTGTCTGTTAACCTAACCCATATTCATTTAAATATTTAATTATTGTCAATATAGCAAACATAACAAGTAATCATTACAGTACAATTGTACAATATTTGTAATTATTTTTAATTTATGGAATATACAATTATTTTTATGCAAAGTAGTTTTGCGACCTATAGATGGTGGTGTTGCGTGGAGAACTGTTATTCTTTAGCGAGATGCATTTAAATACTTGTGTAGAGTGTGTTTCTGGCCTAATATAGTGAGGTTTTCCTTGATATGAAACACAGAGGCAGTTTGCTGGACGGTTGATAAACGTACAGTGATGATGTGACGAACAACATGAATAATAATAACAACAACAATAATTTTAATAATAATAATAATACAAACTATCCACTTTAAAAACAAACAAACAAGCGAGTCTCATGCTGAGCCGTGATAAAATCCGTCCTTTGAGTTTAATGTTCCAATCAGAAACCCCCTCGTTCAGCTGCCCGCGTCCCATTGGTCAAACCGACTGTCCTTCAAACGTCAATCTGGCCTCCGGCTGACATGCAGGTTAAGAGCTTTACTCATCAGTACATGTCAAATATCTCAGAGTAACAACTTTTGTTGCATGTCAATACGGCCTCCAGACGGCTTCGACCGACATGCTAGTTGGCGAACTACTGTGGCTTCCCTCGGCCTCGACCACGCCTTCGCTCTGATTGGGCAGCGACGGGTGCAGGAGGGCGGAGCCTGTGGAGGCGTTGGTGCATGGCGGTAAGATCCGCGGTGGCGAGCGCTCTCCTCCCGGCATCATGGAGAACTGGTACGATCCGGCGGCGCTGCTGTAGTACAGGTGATACGGGGACGAGCCGGCCTGGAACGGTCCCGCCTGAGCCTGCGAGGAGCCCGCGGGATACGCCGGCGGGAGGTACGTGTGGTAGCGTCCCGCGGGGCTCGTCATAGCCGACATGCTGATGCCGATGGCGTTGGTGACGGGGGTGGGGGTGTAGGTGAACGGCCCGGTCGGGTACGGCACGCGCGGGTCCGAGAAACGCCCGTCCGGTAGAGAGGGGAGCGAGGGGAAGGAACGATCCAGGCCGACGCGAGGATCAGTGAACGCCGTCAGATCGGGACCTGCAGGAAAACAAAACATGTGCTCAGATCGATGCTATGTTTAACACACGAATGAGTCGCTAGTTGTCATCCAGTAGTGAATGAGGAGCAGCTCAGGAGTCTCGTTTATAAAACGGTGTTTAGGATCTTAACTAAAAGTGTGCGTGCGCCCGAAAGCCAAAAATGACGTATGCCAAAAAAATATTCAGACTTATAAAACCGTGCGTCCGCCAGAACCTGCGCAAAATTCCCTTTATAAATCCCAGTCAGCGGAAGATTGTGCGCACATGCGTCTCCACCCTGAAATACTCATATATAGAGCCTCGTTTACTATGCATATCCTCATCTGCATATCATTTGCATATGCATATTCATCCACGTGATACCATGTTTAACGGTACAAGACATTAGGAAAATATGAGATACGGATGTGCGTCACATTACATTGCTAAAAATCATTTAGTAGCCTATCCTTTCCTTGTTTACGAATAAATAAATCAAGTATTATAAAATACATTTCAGAGAAGGTTTTTCTCAATCTTTTCCACCGGCCAAATAGTATTTTTAATGGCTTTATATTTTTAATGGAAACAGATATTGTGCATTATTAATCATTATTTACACAAAAATATTTTCTCAGACTATTAATTCTGCTGTTATCATGCGCTAAGCAAACCTCGCTGTATTTAAACATTAAAACACAGCATGCCACAGGCAAAGTGTTCAAAAGCAGCGCATCCACTACAAATATTTCTATTTATTAGAATATAAAAATGCTGTAACTTCTCGGTTATTATTTCATGTATTTTTTAAGTGCTTAACTCCATTAATGAAAATGGCATATTTAATCTAAATGTGTATATCAGATGTAAAACATAGTTTAAATGATTCTTTTATTTATTTAAACTGTTATTGTGAAGATGCATTGTATGTATGATTAGGACTCATAATGAAGATTTAAAGTGGCTCAGAGTTTGCATGTAGGTTTTTCTATAAATCACAACTTGTGCATGTGAAGTGGCGTACGCCTCTTTCAGGACCTGTTTTGTGCGAC